>NC_090927.1:133314658-133629824 GCF_040938575.1 Ambystoma mexicanum
ACTAAGTCAGGTGCGCAGATAGCAGCACAGTTAGATATAGCTTTCGCTATTAACCTGAAGATAGGGAGTTGCGGCATGCGAATCGAGGCACAGCTAGATTCAGCTTTAAACTAAAGGTATGCAGTTGTAGAATGCAACTAAAAACATAGCTAGGTTCTAAGTTCTATTTTAGCGACTAGAAACATATCACTAAATGCAATTTTAACCTACAATTGAATGGTCTGTAAGCGACCTTAAGGCACAACACAATTGAATGGTCTGTAAGCGACCTTAAGGCACAACACAATTGAATGGTCTGTAAGCGACCTTAAGGCACAACACAATTGAATGGTCTGTAAGCGACCTTAAGGCACAACACAATTAGGGTTACTGCGGCAGGGTCAATTAAGAAATAACCCCAGAGAGGGCTGACCTAGTGCGGCTTGGAGAGTGTGCATAGCAGGCCAGCAGCATCGTAGCAGGATCCTATAAATGGCTGCAGAAGGCTCAGGTCTATAGACTATAGTCTCGGGCAGCACACAAGACATTGATCATGGGGGACCATAGCAAGATGAGGTAACAATAGGTGCAGCCACCTAGGTTCAAGAGTCAGCGAGTGTCATAGTGTAAGGCTAGTGGTAAAGGCAGTACAGAAGTTCAATGGAGAGCATGTGGATCAGGTTTGGTAGAGAGGTAGGTGCGGCCAAGCATGCAGAGCATAAAAATGATGGTAAAGTGTTTACAGTAGAGAGTGATGCAACGTTGCAAATCTAAACCTACGGGCAGCGTAGTCGATAGAATGGCTGCGAAGGGGGGGAGGACAGAGGTATGTGTGGAGTTGCGCTTGATGCTGTGCATGGATTAGGAGCAAGGGGAGCAACATATGCAGTGCGAAGTATCTTTGGGCACAGATACATCATGCAATAAGGCATGAGTGCACGAGAATGGCATTAAGAAGCTTGTGGTAACAAAGCCTTTTCAAGAATCAAAGCAGTTCAATTTATCCACGGGCTGCGTAAGCGAAGTGGCGTTTACCGTTGTAGTTGGTCTGGAATCCGGCAGGGGGTCCGGGCGAATGGCGAGGAAGGCTGGGACAGGTGAAGACAGGTATTGGCCTTATTATCCTAGGCCTTGCTGGGAGTGGGCCGGCTTCGCCTACCGGCTGGCGATAGGCTGCTTTAGGTGGCTCAATGGCCAATCGGATGCGAGGACAGTCGGCTGTGCTCAGTTAGGCACTGGGGTTCCTTGAGACATGGCGGGCGGCCATCCTGGAAGTGTAAAAACCTCGTGGTGGCTGATGGTGGCAGGGGCAAACACAGCAGCTGTTGGCATCAATTTTAAAACATGCAGGCTGTGTAGATATTCTTGCAGGTCGGTGGATCAGTGGTGCAATTAGCAGCGAGGAAAAACGAATCTCGCACGGAATAATGATGCTTACCCGAATTCGAGGGCAATTCAGGATGGATCCAGGAAAGGGAGACCACTGCTCCTGCAGGGTCCGGGGGAGCTCCTGCTCCTCTGGTGAAGGGGGTGGTCTGCTCCACGGCTGGGACAGGTGAAGACAGGTATTGGCCTTATTATCCTGGGCCTTGCTGGGAGTGGGCCGGCTTCGCCTACCGGCTGGTGATAGGCTGCTTAAGGTGGCTCAATGGCCAATCGGATGCGAGGACAGTCGGCTGTGCTCAGTTAGGCACTGGGGTTCCTTGAGACATGGCGGGCGGCCATCTTGGAAGTGTAAAAACCTCGTGGTGGCTGATGGTGGCAGGGGCAAACAGCAGCTGTTGGCATCAATTTTAAAACATGCAGGCTGTGTAGATATTCTTGCAGGTCGGCGGATCAGTGGTGCAATTAGCAGCGAGGAAAAACGAATCTCGCACGGAATAATGATGCTTACCCGAATTCGAGGGCAATTCAGGATGGATCCAGGAAAGGGAGACCACTGCTCCTGCAGGGTCCGGGGGAGCTCCTGCTCCTCTGGTGAAGGGGGGGTCTGCTCCACGGCTGGGACAGGTGAAGACAGGTATTGGCCTTATTATCCTGGGCCTTGCTGGGAGTGGGCCGGCTTCGCCTACCGGCTGGCGATAGGCTGCTTAAGGTGGCTCAATGGCCAATCGGATGCGAGGACAGTCGGCTGTGCTCAGTTAGGCACTGGGGTTCCTTGAGACATGGTGGGCGGCCATCTTGGAAGTGTAAAAACCTTGTGGTGGCTGATGGTGGCAGGGGCAAACAGCAGCTGTTGGCATCAATTTTAAAACATGCAGGCTGTGTAGATATTCTTGCAGGTCGGCGGATCAGTGGTGCAATTAGCAGCGAGGAAAAACGAATCTCGCACGGAATAATGATGCTTACCCGAATTCGAGGGCAATTCAGGATGGATCCAGGAAAGGGAGACCACTGCTCCTGCAGGGTCCGGGGGAGCTCCTGCTCCTCTGGTTAAGGGGGGGGTCTGCTCCACGGCTGGGACAGGTGAAGACAGGTATTGGCCTTATTATCCTGGGCCTTGCTGGGAGTGGGCCGGCTTCGCCTACCGGCTGGCGATAGGCTGCTTAAGGTGGCTCAATGGCCAATCGGATGCGAGGACAGTCGGCTGTGCTCAGTTAGGCACTGGGGTTCCTTGAGACATGGCGGGCGGCCATCTTGGAAGTCTAAAAACCTTGTGGTGGCTGATGGTGGCAGGGGCAAACAGCAGCTGTTGGCATCAATTTTAAAACATGCAGGCTGTGTAGATATTCTTGCAGGTCGGCGGATCAGTGGTGCAATTAGCAGCGAGGAAAAACGAATCTCGCACGGAATAATGATGCTTACCCGAATTCGAGGGCAATTCAGGATGGATCCAGGAAAGGGAGACCACTGCTCCTGCAGGGTCCGGGGGAGCTCCTGCTCCTCTGGTGAAGGGGGGGGGGGGGTCTGCTCCACGTATGCACCTCTTAGCGGTATGCAGGGATGGGTGACAGAAGATCACAACTTAAAGACGCTCGCTATCAAGAGGTTTCTCCAAACCATCACTGGTAATGGCATATCACAACCATAGGGTCAGTTTCCAAAAGGCTCATCTACAGAAATGAGTCTAGGTGCACACACAAAGGATTGCTTGCTGGATCTGAAAAAGGCTGGTTAGTGTGTCAACTGCTATTTTGTTTTAAATGATGATACCCATGTTGTTTGCTTGCTTTGTGAATAGTGCAAAGTGCCTTAAATTAAACTCTTGGTGACAAAGGAAAACAAAATGCAGATTCTGTAGAGGGATACTTTTTCTTGGATTTAGAATTTGCCTAGCTATGCCATTCTGCATACATTGCACTTTTTTAAATGCATAGTTAAGAAGGCCAAAATCCGAAGCATTCACATAGTTCAACTTGGACAGGCAAGTACAAAAACTGATGATGTTCGGTTTGGTTGAATGAGGAATGGGGCTATGTTTTAATGTGCAGGGATAGAAAACTCAGAGCCTTATGACTGCTGCCTGGGTACAAACTCTAAAAGATTGCTCACAATATTCGGTTAAAGAAGCTATTTTCCCTTTCCTCTTGAGCAGGCAGATACATTGGAATCCCTAATATGTTTAATAAAATTCCTGGTTTGTCAGATTTTAAATTTATGGTTTAACAGTCTATTGTCAGGAACAGTACAGTGCTCTATAAAGTCAGCCCTAGCAGAACTTCATCCTCTTCCCTAACCCACCTGCTCCCGGATGGAGTGTTCAATTCAAGTTCCAGCCAGGCTCTCCAAGAAAAGGTAGGGTGGCGCGCACTAAATGTCCAGTTCAAAGCTAACAAGAAAACCCATTGGTTAGAAAAAGGGTCACCAGTAATGTACAGGGGTGGACTTGAAAGTAAAAGAGGCCTTGGAAATAATTATTAAAGTATCCCCATATTACACTTTTTGAGCAAGCCCAACCAGTTGTTTTCAATTGAAAATGTGGAAATAAAGGCTCATGATGCAGAGGCCTACAGGGCAATTTCCAGAGTTTCGTGTAGGCCAGTCCACCCATGGTGATGTATGAAAGGGAACGTGGGAGTCCTACCTGGGGGAGGAACAGGAGTGACCGCAGACATATGAGAGGAGGCAATTCAGTCTAGGGGTGTAAAAGAGTAGACAGGATCCAGAGAAGAGCATTTCCAAGCCCCCAGGCGTACCAAAGATGGATGTCCAAGGAAATCAAAGTTCACAACCCAATGGCATGAGGACGAGCAGATAAGTGCAAAGTACCAAGTCCATGACCCCATGAAATGCGGGAGAAAAAGACTATTCACATAGTTCCAGGAAGTAAAAGGTCTGATGAGCGTTGTTAGGGAAACAGAAAGAAAGAACAAGTTACTTACCTGTAACTGTTGTTCTCCAGCATGGGTCTGGCATGGATTCACATGCTCATGAATATTCCCCGTCGTCAGGCTGGGAATCCTCGGTAAAGAAAAAATCAGTATCAGTTTCGTTTCTGATCTGTCTTTCTTAGTAGTAACCAATCACTGGTCTCTGGGTCATACTGGCCCCAGCCAATGACTGCCCTCTCCCTAAGCCCCGCCCCTGGCAGCCATCCTCAGATTTGGTAGCACGTAAAGTGGCAGTATGACCAAGTGAAGAGCCGCAGAGGGGTAGGAGGGAGGGTTCGCATGTGAATCCATGCCAGACCCATGCTGGAGAACAACAGTTACAGGTAAGTAACTTATTCCTTCTCCAGCATGGGGTCTGGCATGGATTCACATGCTCATGAATATAAGAATACATAGCATTACACACATGCACAACCACGGGAGGTGGCAAGGCTCAACATTAAGCATTACATAAACTCAACATTAAGCAACTTCTACTTCCTCACCAGGCCCACCTTCAGGCGAACAGGTTGCGCAGCACTGCTTGGCCGACTCTGGACTCCTCCCTGGAATCCCGGTCGATGCAGTAGAATTTCGTGAAGGTGTGTGTCGACCTCCACGTAGCAGCCCTGCAGATGTCCAGCAAGGGCACACCAGACTAGAACGCCATAGTATCAATGATCGCTCTGGTCGAATGGGCTCTTGGACGGCCGGGCAATGGTCGGTTTGCCAACAGATGACAGTGCATGATGCAGCCGGAGAGCCATCTGGAAATGGAAGCCTTCGAGAGGGCCTTCCCCCCGATTCACAGGTCCAAAGTTCACAAAAAGCTGCAATGTCTTCCGAAAACTCTTTGTGCGGTCCACGTAGAACTTCAGCGCTCTAGCTACATCCAGCGAGTGCAAAGTCCTCTCGGCTGGCGACAAAGGCGACGGGAAGAAAACTGGCAACACCAAGGGCTTGTTGAGGTGGAGGTCCGACGGTACCTTGGGCATGAAGGAGGGGTGCGTCCTCAGCACCACCCTTGTCTCGTGGAAAGTCAAGTATGGAGGCTTGCAGGATAGGGCCTGGATCTCTCCCACGCGTTATGCAAAGGTAATGGCCACAAGGAACGCTGTTTACCATGACAGGAACTTCAACGGTGCCGAATGCAGAGGCTCGAATGGCGGCCCCATGAGCCTGGTCAGCACCACATTGAGCTCCCACGCCGGGGCCGGAGCCTTCACCGGCGTGAACAACCGGAACAGTCCCTTCATAAACTCCTTCACCAGGCGATGAGACCACATGGATGACCGCCCCGTAGTTCTGGTGTAACGGGAAATCGCTGCAAGATGGATCTTGATGGAGGCTTGAGCTAGCCCCGCCTTGGCCAGCGACAGCAGGTACGGCAGCACTTGAGGGGCCGTAATTCGCAGAGGGTTAATCTTCTGTGCACGGCACCAGACAGAGAACCTCTTCCACTTGTGTCCATAGCACTTTAGAGTTGCGGACGCCCTGGACTTTGCAAGCACCTCCTTGCAGTCTGCCGTGATATCGTAACCTCCAAACTCTAGTGCTGCAGGAGCCAGGCCTGCAAGTTCAGCGACTCTGGGTCATGATGGAGGATGGCGCCTCCTTCTCTGGAGAGAAGATCCGCGTCCGTCGGCAGTCTGACTGGGGGGACACTGACAAGTCCAGAAGGTCCGGGAACCAGATCGGTCTCGGCCAAGCCGGTGCGACGAGGATCATCCTGCACCGGGACCTCTCGAGTTGGTTGGTGAGTCGGAACGGCAACGGAGGGAACGCATACAAAAACAGGCCGTCCCAGTGGAACGAGAACGCATCGCCCATGCTCCTTGGCTGGGGACACCTACTGGCGAACCTCTGGCACTTGGAGTTCGTCGCCGTCGCAAACAGGTCGATCTGGGGTTTGCCCCATCGTTGGAAAAGTTGATCCGCTTGATCCCGACGCAGCTCCCACTCGTGGCACGAGCGCAGCTCCCTGCTGAGTGAGTCGGCAATGACGTTCTTTATTCCTGCTAGATGGAAGGGCACCAGAAACATCCACTGGTCGACAGCCCAGTGCCACAGATCCTGGGCCTCCTTGGACAGGGCTGGGGATCTGGTGCCTCCCTGCTTCCGGATGTAGAACATCATGGTGGTGATGTCGGTGAAGATCCTCAACACCTTGACCTTGAGGGACGGGAGAAACAACCTGAGGGACCAGAACACTGCTCGGAGCTCCAGGATGTTGATGTGGAGTGACCTCTCCTCCGGGAGCCAAAGGCCTCTCGCGTGCAGATTTCCGATGTGCGCTCCCCATCCCTCCAGGGAGGCGTCCGTCGTCACCGTCTCCTGATGTACCGGGGTCTGAAAGTCCTTGCCCGCTGCGAGATGCACGCGAGTGCCCCACCATCGGATCGCTTGGCGGAAAACCTCGTTGAGTGGGATCCTGTCTTCGAAGCTGCCCGTCGCTTGTATCCAACGGGCGTCGAGGAACTCTTGTAGAGGACACATCCGTAGCCTGCACAGGCGCACCAGGTAGATGCATGAGGACATCATTCCGAGCAGGGACTTGATGGATCTCACCTTGGCCACGTCCATGGCCAGCAGGCTTTGCACCTTGCCCAAGATGGCCGTCGTCCTTTCATCCGACGGTGAGGCCAACCGCGGCACTGTATCGAGCGTGGCTCCCAGAAACAGCGCGACCTGCGACGGGACAAGGTGGGATTTTGTGTAGAATCCCAGGTCCGTGAGAAGTTGGACGGTCTCCGCTGTGTGTTCGACGGCAAGCTCTCTTGTCCTTGCCCGAATGAGCCAATCGTCCAGGTAGGGGTAGATGTGGATCCCCCGCAGCCTCGCCGCCACTGGTGCGAGGCACTTGGTAAACACCCTGGGTGCCGACTTCAGCCCGAATGGCAGGGCCTTGAATTGGTAGTGCCGCCCCTGGACTACGAATCTGAAACACTTTCGGTGTCCTTTTAGAATGGGGATGTGGAAGTAAGCATCCTCCAAGTCCAGGGACGATAGGAAGTCGCCCTCCTCCAGCTAACCCAGCACGTGCTGAGGGTGACCATCCGGAACTTTTGCGCCTTGATGTACTTGTTTAACCGCCGCAGGTCCAGGATGGGGCGCCAGCGCCTGTCTTCAAGTACCTTGAGTAAACTCCGGAGCCCCGGAGCCTCTTGGGGACGAGCTCGATAGCACCTTTCTTGAGCATCACCCTTACTTCCAACAGCAGTTGAGGGACGTGATTTTCCTTCCTGGCCACGGGAGGGATTCAGGGCCAGTATGCCCGTGGGCCAGGGCATCCAGCACCCAACGGTCGGTGGAGATGGACTCCCACACGCTGATGAACTTCGCCAGCCGGCCTCCCACCGGGGTGCTCAGGTGGGGGCCCTACACTATGGCCGCTTCAGTCCTGCTTTGAGGCGGCCTTGCCACCTTGGCGACGACGAGATCCTCCTGATTTGCCACGTCCTCTGTAGGCCTCCTGCGACGAGGAGCGGGCCACCTGGCGGTACGTCGAGGAGCCGCTGCCGGATCCCTTGGAGGCACCCCGTCTGCCTCCGGCATTCAGAAAGGGCGGCCGTCGTTGCTGCAACACTCCCAAGGCCCGAGCCGTCTCCGTGTCGGTTTTGATGGCCTGAATCGACTCATCCACTGTTTTTCCAAACAGATTCTTCCCGTCGAAGGGCATGTCCAAAACTATAGTTTGTACGTCCTGGCGGAAATCAGTTGCCTTGAGCCATCCCCGCCGTCGAAGGCAAACACCGTTGCCCAACTGGCCGAATCCGGTGTCCGCGATATCCGTGGCCACCATTATGGCGTGGTCCGACGCCACTTCACCTTCCTGCAGGATCTCCAGGGCCTCCGACCTCTTGTCGTCCGGCAGGAAGGCCAGCAGCGGAGCGATCTTGTACCACAGCTCCCTGTCGTAGCGGGCCACAATCGCTAGGGCGTTGGCCGCCTTAATTGTCATCGCCGCAGACGAGATGACTCGTCGTCCCATGGCGTCCAGCTTCTTTCCCTCGCCGTCAGGTGGGGAGGTCGAAATGGAGGATGACGCCCCCGCCGCCTTCTTCTTGGCCGCCGCCGAGACGACAGTGTCCGGGGTCGGCTGTGCCCTAAGGCACAAGGGGGCGGAATCGGGGACCCGGTACTACTTCTCGTACCGATCCCTCTTGGCAGGCATCATGGACAGGCTCTTCAGGAGAGCGAGTCCCTACTCCCAGATGTCGTCAATCAATGGTACTGTGAGGACCGTCTTCCTTTTGGCCTTGCGCCGCTGATAGAGGAAACCTTCCTTCTTCTGTTCCTCAGGGCAGAGCCGAAAAAAGCTCGGATGCCCTGGCAATCATGGCGTGGAAGGTACCAATTTCGTCGGACGGGGAGGCCCGAGGGAGTGGTGATGGAAGGCCAATCCCAACCACCCTCGTCATCCGTCCCCGTCGTGGCCGTCTCCGTTCCCGTGTCGTCCCCCGGGACAGGGGAAGGAGAAGAAGGCTGAGCGGGCCGCGAGGGCTGGAAAGGCGGGGGAGGATGAACTCTCCTCTGCTTGTTCTGGGGGCTCCCCGACGGGCCCGGTTCTGTTGGGTCATCCATTGGGGCGAGGGGCAATCTCGTCCTTATCTCCGTGCAGAAGGTTTGGATTGCTATCAAAATGGCCACCAAGTTGTCCTGAGGCCCGTGTCCCGCCTGCAACGGGCGCAATGGCTGCTCCTCCTCCATGGGAGTCTCATCGGCGCCACCGTCGCTCTCTTCGTCCGCCTCCTCGGGGTTCCCCCCCGTGGGACCGGACCTCCTCGAACCTCTTGTTGAGGCCCTGCACGACTTCAACCAGTTCCTCCTCAGAGGCTGTGTCCATGTCCGTGACGGCCACTGCCCCACCCCCCTCTTCTTCCACCGGAGTCTTCACAGGGGTCGCATCGATGGGCTGAAAAGAGGATTCCTTCCGTGGCGGCAGGGAAACTCTGGGCCCCGAGGTCGCTTCTGCTGGGTTAGCCTCCACAGGCTTCGCCAGGGGTGCTGCAAATCCCTCGATAGAGGCCTTCGCTGGGTGGATCAAGGCCTTCACCACCTTGGGCGTGCTTGAGGCCTTCACCTTGGGTGAGGGGTCACCATATCGCTCCCCTTCGGCTGATCCCTTCGAGATCGACAGGGGCCTCTCCAGAAGCTTAGCCGGGTTCTTGGATTTTCTCTTCCCCGAGCCAGAGTGCTGGCTCGTGGTTGATGGTGTCGGTGAGAGTGTGCCCTGCCTGGCAGCCGAGGAGCCCGACCCCTTCGGCACTCCCGGTGCCCACGTACTCGCGGTGCTTTGCCTTCTGTTGGGCCCCCGTCGCCGGGGCGCCCTCACAGGACTTAGAAGACCGCTCAGACGACTTCTTCTCACCTGCTGAGCACTTCTCCAGCCAGCTGGCGAGGCGGGTCCGATGATCCCTCAGTCCGTTCCGACAGGTTCTTGCAAAACGCAGTCCTTTTCCACGTGCGTCTTGTCTTCGTGAAGGCAGTAGAGACATCTCGAATGCTCATCCTCCTTGTAAACATTCTGCAATCCGCATCCAAGGCAGTTCCTGAACAGCTTGATCCGGGTGTCAAGCTTCCCTTGTCCTGGGCCATGTCCACGAGGTAGGCCTCAGAAACTTCTGGAATCCTCCAAGAAGCGCAACTCGACGAAAACTTCACCCTTGAGGGGCGTAGAAAATTCTGAAACGGGTCCCCGTTGATCGGAAGTCGAAATGTTGGAGCTTGAGGCTCGATTGACCAAAAAAATTAGATAAAACTCTTTGAAAAAAACGCAAAACATAGTAAAAGCTCGAGAGCTATAGCACAAGGACTCCCAAAACTTGAACGTGCGGTAAAAATCTGAGGATGGCTGCCATGGGCGGGGCTTAGGGAGAGGGCAGTCATTGGCTGGGGGCAGTATGACCCAGAGACCAGTGATTGGTTACTACTAAGAAAGACAGATCAGAAACGAAACTGATACTGATTTTTTCTTTACCGAGGATTCCCAGCCAGACGGGGAATATTCATGAACATGTGAATCCATGCCAGACCCCATGCTGGAGAAGCATGGAAATTCAGAGGCCACAAAGGAAGTCCACCAAGAAACAGGCTACTAAAGTTTCTAAAAGGTACAAAAGTGTAGGGCACAGGAAACAGAGGAAACCATGCTAAATGAAGACTACACAGAAAGCGGAATTGCAGGCCCATAAATGAAATAGACCGACAAAGTCTGGACAACAGAAATCGGAGCGTCAGGTAGACACTCACAGCCAAGGATAACCAGGCACCAACGCAGATGAAGAGCAGAAAAGGAACGCTGCCCTGAGAAGAAAAAAAAAAAAACAATAATATCTCATTCCACATCTATCAGTGGAAAACTCAAATTTTCTGCACATCACATAGCCTCTCAGGGGAACTCCTTCGAGGTGTTAACCTTGGCCTTAAAGAATTCTCTAGCACGCCCTTACCATCAACTGAGCTCCTCTCAGTTAAACTTCTACTCCCCGCACACCCTACTAGTGCACCTCATATATCGCCCACCTGGCCCCATCTCCTCATTCGAGGAAGACATCTCGGCCTTGCTAACTCAAAATACTAAACCCGGTTCTCAAATCATCTTGCTTGCAGACCTGAACTTCGGTCTGCACGACCCTAACGATGCAAATGCCACTACACTGGAAAACACTCTCACAACTAGGCTTCTAATCATGCATTAACGAACCTACTCACATTAAAAGGTAGAACCATGGATTGCTTGGCTGACCTTAATTGTTCCACCACCATCATCATAAATAATGAACACTGTGGCTGGTTCGACCACCACTTTATTACCTTTGCCATTCAAGAGAAAGTCCGCCTTAATTCTAGCATAACCATCGCTCCCCCCACTATGTCCAGGAATAAACAGAACTTACCTTTTGACAACCTACGGCATTTACTACAACCCCTGGCACACCTACCCCACAATAACGACAAGGACCACATTAGTAGCAATGTACAATAACATCATGGATCAAGCAATTAACAAAATTGCACCACTCAGAAAGGCCAAACCCTCAGCCCATCTAAACAATGGTTTTCAGCCGACCTAAAGTCGCTAAGCAAAGCAAAAAGAACAGCTGAATCCATTTGGAGAAAAACTCCCTCTGACCCTAATAAAGAAAACTTCTCCGCAGCCGCTTCAACCTACAAAGCTGCCATTCTCAGCACAAAAAAAGAAATCTATATTAATAGCATTCAGAATGCCAAGTCAAGCTCGAAGGAACTCTTCACCATATTAAGAGAACGAGTCTCCTGCAACCCCTCCAGAAACCTGCCTGAAAGACACTGCCTGGTGTGCAAACAGTCAGAAAGCCCTTTCAGACAAAATTACCTTACTACAAACAAAAATAGAAACAAATAAAACAGCTTAGCTACAAGCCCTAACAAAATCCCAGATTTCCAAAAACTTTTGTGCACCCCTTTTCACTTCTCACCAATTACCATTAAAGACGTAGAGAATATCATTGTAGGGATCAAGCCCTCCAATTGTCAGGGAGATCTATGCCCAGCCACGATGATTAAGGATGGAGCAAGAGAATCAGCTAATTTCATAACAGCCGTGCTCAATTCTTCCTTCAAAATCTGCGTCGTGCCCAACAACCTAAAAGAAGCCTGGGTCATGCTGCTTCTTAAAAAACCCATTTAGACCCTAATATACCAACCAACCAACTGTAGGCCCATAACAACGGTACCTTTTCTCTTAAAAATGTTAGATCGTGCGGCCTATTTCCAAATACAGAAACACTTGGAAGACAACGAGTTACTAGGCCTTCGACAGTCCGGCTCCAGACCAAGACATGGCACGGTAACCGCTCTCTTAAACCTAAAAATCTAGATGACGAAACTAAGGACAAGGGCAAATTGGCTATCCTCCTTCTATTAGACCTCTCTGCAGCATCCGACCTTGTCGATCATAAAATCTTGACCAAACACCTAATGGCTGCTGCAGCTTTCTCACCGAATGCTGCCAGCTGGATTTGAATCATTTCTATCGAACAGAACCACTAGAGTGTTCGCGCCTTCAGCCGCCTCAATCCAAGTACCCATCTACTATGGAGTACTGCAGGGATGCACGTCCCACACACTCTACAACATATTTACAAAGCTCCTCTTTGATCACCTTGACGACCTGGGTGTCACTTACACAAATTATGCAGATGACACCTAGGTCCTCATCGCACTCTCGGGATGCTATGTCAAAGATGCCAAAATCATAAATGATATCTATCTGGAGATAGAAGCATGGATGGCGGCCCACAGTCGGTCTAAACGATGACCAAACTTTTGATCATCGATTCTCAAGCCAGATTAAACAAATTAAATAAACTCATAAAAGCCTGCAAACCATTCTTACCGACCAATAGCAGTTACACTAGCTAGAGCCCTAACCCTCTCTAGGCTAGACTATTGCAACACCCTATCCTTAGGCTCCTCTGCACGGAACTTAAATAAGCTCCAAGTCCTGCAGAATAATGCATTGAGATGTGCCCTGAATATCCCACGCGCCTCTCATATCATCCTTCAGGCGGGACCATCACTGGCTACCGGTGCGTGACAGAATCACACTACGGTCTTTAGTCATCACCCACAAATGTCTATCAAATACAGCACCTAAATACTTAAACAAATTCTCCAGGACTCAGTCGGACAGACCTACTAGATCTGGTTATCTCAATCGACTCTCCATCCCAAAATATAACTTAAAAACCACAGGAGGCTCTAGCTTCCCAGTGCTAGCAGCCAAATGCTGGAACTCGCTCCAACAGCCATTAGAGCAGAAGCCTCCTGCTGGGCCTTTAGAGCCATGACAAAGGACTGACTATTCTCCCAGGGCCGGCCTTAGCGCAACCTAGCACCAAGGATTGTTGTACCACTCATTTTCATACGTGTACAGCTATCTACACATTTCTGTAAATTCTCTGCCACCATGGTTCCACCCTGACAGCGCATCAGGTTAACTCTTTAAAATATAATAACTGATTGTAATTATGCAACTTACTTGATATTGTAACACTGTACATTTTGTATATAACTGCTCCCTAAACCATTGTAACTTTGGAACCTACCCGTTATTGTAACTTTGTAACCTGTAAACCTTTAAATAAACCATCTGTATTATGCACTGTAACCTTACCATGTAGCCAAGTAAAGCACCCAGTTACCCCCTGGGTTTGGCGCGCTATATAAGTAAAACTAAACTAAACCTATGACCAAAGTGTCAGAGTCAGGAGAACTCGTCTGAGGTGTTTTGACCAAAGTTCCCTCAAACCCTAGCATTGAAAAACAGTACTCTCCATGTATTTAATGATTTTCCAAGTACTAAAAACCTGTTGATCCTGCCCATTAAAAATGTCAGCACAATTGGAGCTTAGTCTGAGGGATTTGCTTTGGGTATTTATTGAGCACACACCTAGCTTTTGGACGCAACAGAAAGCTGTACATTGGTAAGGGTTACAGGCTGACATTAGATGGTCATGGGGTGTGGCATGTACTACCACATACCATTTGAGGATGCAGTGAATAGTTAACTTGTCCAGTTAGTGGGGAACATAGGAAACAGTGCTGCGAGAATATAAGTGGGTGGAGCAAAAAAGTGGGCTGTAGAGCACCATCATAAGGACAGATTCTGGCATGGAGGACTAGGGGGTGTACCTTACAGGGTGCTAAGAAAGTGATCCTTGATGAAAAGGAAGCACATGAGAGAGTCTGATGTTGATGGGTATGAGGTTCGTGTGTTGGGTTGTAGATCGAGAATAGTGATTTGCTCAATCTTTTTTTTTGTTGAATTTTTTCGGCTCTAGTTTGTCCAGTTCTTTACTTTTGGTGATGTACCAACTGCCACAGATTGTGATTTTGCCAGCAACGTTCAGTGAGTGTAGCTCATTTGTGGAGACCTTTGAACATTTGAAGAGACGGGCTGTGGCATGAAAGACACTTTTTTTGAAGGGTGCTAAGTGGTGGACATGGTGAGTTGGCCGGTGAGCAGGGTGTTTCCTCCATCCAGGATATCGATAGAGAGCACCCACTCCAAAAAAAAGTAAAACTACCCATCGAAAAAGTTAGGTTTTGAACATTGCTTAGCAACACAAGAATAAAATGTGACGTTGCATTCCACATGTTAGCTAGATCTATGTCCAAGATCTCCAGGCCTAACATGGTATAGCGTATTCCAAGCAGTTCTGTTCAAGTTCGACCAGTCCTTTATGCGGTTTAAGTTGTGCATTAAAGTTATCCTTTGGGTTAAACATCCTTCTGTGAAGCTTCAGACAATTGGGAAATGATCAATTAACTGTTCTAGGCCTTCATTGAGAGAGTGTAAATGGCTAACAGTAATTGACCTACTTCTAAAGGCCCCCCCGTAATGCCCAATACACGATTCTTAATTCTAAAACTTATCAAGTAAACGCACACCCTCTCATACCAACACTGCCACACCACGGATTTGAAAGTAACTGTAAAGGCGATACCTCGTAGAGTTGTGCCATATCATTTCCCAATATGTTAATCTTGGTAGGATGGCTACATCTAAGGGGAGTGCCCAACGCTTTCCCCTAAATAGAGTTGACTCCTTGATGGGAAGAAACTTAAGTTGGGTCTTAAGACAGGTCTATAAAGCATACATTTGGATTTTCCAAAGTCAAGTTACAACAGAAAAGGTGACTTGGAAGGAACATTGCGGGCCCCCATCTTCCATGCTCTCGTAAAAAAAGTCACAAAAAGCAATTGATGAACCATACTTATGATGGAAACCAAACAATACTGTGAAGGACAGCTCTGTGGCTCCATCTTTCACATAAGAGCAAGGCACAATTACCAGCAGATTCTCTCATTATGGAATGTTGACGGCTGAGCCATTTTCTGGAGTGCAGTTAAATCCATAATTTCTCTGCATGATTCCAGTCTGATTGGGGAGTCATCCTGGTCTAGGACTTCAAAGTTTTATCTGGGGATTATATGAAGAAACATCTGGTTTTGGTCAGAATAAGTATATTAGTCTGCTACCAAGATCTCCGGGATGAAGACTTCATTCTTTCGATGGGTGATGAAAACGTGATGGGTCCTGACCAGCATGAGCTAAGAATCCACAGCACCTGCTTGTGAAACGCTCTCCAAAAAGTTCCTTAACAGACCTTTCAATACTTTGTTGCTGATGCCAGATGGCATCTCACACATAGTCTTAATGTTTTTCCACCTGCATCTTTTTTCTCCATCTTCCCTCCAAACCAAAATGAGTTTCTTTTGGACTGCTAATTTATGGCGCCTTGAAGACAGGATTACCCCTTTTAGGGAACCTTCTCTTGTGGGTTGGTTTGCAGCACAACTATGTGCAACTTTACCACCGGGAGCTTATTGGCCACGTTTGCTACGGTTTAGGCAAGGGCAGACATAAGCAAAGAGATTTCTGGTTTTGTCATCAATAAAATGTTCTGCATGTACCCTTCGTAGTGGGAGTCCACATATCAACAGCTGTATGATAAGATGTCCTAGCAAAATTATCATCTTGCGCGACAGGAAGTTAAGTCAGTGTTCTCATGGAGGAAAGCTACAAATACAGATGTTTGATTGCGTGAACCTTCTGATCTTTATGTTCAAACATAGCATTTCGACGACTCAGTTGTGGTAATCATTGATGAAGGGAACTTACTGGTAAAGGAGTACAATGGGATGCTGTAACAGTAATATGGCAAAAGCAAGAAGAGAAACACTTGTAGAAGAGCTCAGTTAGGTACCTTACCAACAGTGGGCTGCGCAGGAAGTAGAAATCTATTAGGGTCTGTGAAATAATCAGCTTGGTATAGTACACAGCCCATATTTTCATCTTGAGACTTGTCCATATTATCTTTAAAAACCCCAGACTCATCAGCACCCTAACTAGTACATCTCCCAAAGTCACTCCACTCACCATGGGCAAGACCTGCACAGTATTCCCTTCAGTGTAACATGTGGGTCTCCAGAGAAAGTTTACTGACGTCAGTATACCAGAATAGGATAATGGCCCCAGCCTAAGTCCATGCACCTGCTCCAACTGCTGAATAACTCCCGGATTGCATTTACAACTCAACCTCATCACTTCACACCCACAGGGCTGACCAAAGAGGAGTGGGTGGAAACCAGAGATTATCACTGGCAGCCTTCATCACCCCAATGCTTCCCGGGAATATTCATCTTGGCCAGTCTCACTCCTAGTGTTTGAATATTGTCAAAATGTAGGGTGCCAAGCTAGCGGCAATTTGCCATTCACGCATGGTGGGGCTGCCAAAGAACCCAACAGGAACCTATTTAATCATGCTGGGTCATGTGACATGTGGACTTTTAACAGATTGGTGCCTTTGTGTCAGAGAAATCGTAAGGTAGTGTGACGAGTCACTAGATGTCACTTCGCCCTGAGCGGGAGCTCTTTTCCATGTGGTCAGGGAGGTGAGGCCGCTGCACGATAGTCCACCTAGGGGTGGTGTAACACAGGATGATCTCATGGGGAGTGACTCCCCTTTCTGGGGATAAGGACGACCATCTAGGGTACAGCTCTTATGAGAACATCACACACCCACATACTCTAGCCTCTCCTTCCACTGCTAACTTCTTTTTAGACAGTAGACCTATGTACTGATATAAGGCAGAGTGCCTCAAGGTTCTTGAAAGTGCCGAGATGAAGATAAACATAAACCTAGGTAATCCAAGTACTGGGTCGAGTTGGCCCCGTCGAGCAATCAAGATGAAACCTGTGAAAGCGACAAAAGGGCTTACACAATGGGTCCAGACACCGCTGGTAACATTGTATAAAATGTACTAAACACTTGGTCTTGGGCAGCCGCAGAAGACTACAGGTGTGCTGCGCAACGAACACGGGAGATTCAAACCTGCGTTGCTGGTCCGGAGGGAGAAAGCTCAAGGACACTGGCAGTCCACCGCGTCTAATGATTGGAAGATCTGCAGAAACACACCCGTGCAGAACAGTGCTGAGAGGATGAAGGAATGCATAAGGCAGCCGAGAACGCCGTCGCAGAGCAACATGAGAAGCAAGACTGCAGAGAAGCCGAACCGAACACCCAACATCCCACATAGCCCCAGAGACCTGCTGTAAACGCCAATAAGGAACAAGTTACTTACCTGTAACTGTTGTTCTCCAGCATGTGTCTGGCATGGATTCACATGCTCATGAATATTCCCCGTCAGGCTGGGAATCATCGGTAAAGAAAAATCAGTATCAGTTTCGTTTCTGATCCGTCTTTCGTAGTAGTAACCAATCACTGATCTCTGCGTCATACTGACCACAGCCAATGACTGCCATCTCCCTAAGCCCCGCCTCTGGCAGCCATCTTCAGATTTGGTAGCACGTGAAGTGGCAGTATGATCAAGTGAAGAGCCGCAGAGGGGTAGGCGGGAGGGTTCGCATGTGAATCCATGCCAGACCCATGCTGGAGAACAACAGTTAAAGGTAAGTAACTTGTTCCTTCTCCAGCATGGGGTATGGCATGGATTCACATGCTCATGAATAAAAGAATACATAGCAGTACACACATGCACAACCACGGGAGGTGGCAAAGGCTCAACATTAAGCATTACATCCAAAACTCAACATTAAGCAATTCTTACCTCCTCACCAGGCTAACAGGTTGCGCAGCACTGCTTGGCCGACCCTGGACTCCTCCCTGGAATCCCGATCGACGCAGTAGAATTTCGTGAAGGTGTGCGTCGACCTCCACGTAGCAGCCCTGCACATGTCCAGCAAAGGCACACCAGATAGGAACGCCGTGGTAGCTGCGATCGCTCTGGTGGAATGGGCGCTCGGACGGCCAGGCAGCGGTCAGTTTGCCAACCGAAGACAATACATGATACAGCCGGAGAGCCATCTGGAAATGGAAGCCTTCGAGAGAGCGTTCCCCTGATTGACAGGTCCAAAGTTCACAAAAAGTTGTGACGTCTTCCGGAAACTCTTTGTGCGGTCCACGTAGAACTTCAGCGCTCTAGCCACATTCAGCGAGTGCAAAGTTCTTTCAGCCGGCGACGAAGGCGACGGGAAGAAAACAGGCAACACCAAGGGTTCGTTGAGGTGGAAGTCCGACGGCGCCTTGGGCATGAAGGAGGGGTGCGTCCTGAGCACTACCCTCGTGTCGTGAAAAGTCAAGTACGGGGCCTTGCAGGAAAGGGCCTGGATCTCTCCCACCCCTCGTGCGGAGGTGATGGCCACAAGAAACGCTGTTTTCCACGACAAGAACTTCAACTGAGCCGAGTGCAGAGGCTTGAACGGAGGTCCCATGAGCTTGGTCAGCACCACGTTGAGCTCCCACGCCGGGGCCGAGGCCTTCACCGGCGGGAACGATCTGAACAGTCCCTTCATGAATTCTTTCACCAGACGATGAGACCACAAAGACGTCCGTCCCGTGGTTCTGGTGTATCGGGAGATCGCAGCTAGATGAATCTTGATGGAAGCGTGCGCCAGTCCAGCCTTGGCCAGTGTCAGCAGGTACGGCAGTACTTGAGGAGCCGTAATCCGTAGAGGGTTAATTTTCTGTGCGTGTCACCAGACAGAGAACCTCTTCCATTTGTGTCCGTAGCATTTAAAAGTTGAGGACGCCCTGGCCTTTGCAAGAACGTCTCTGCAGTCGGCCGGTATGTCGTAACCTCCAGACTCTAACGCTGCAGGAGCCAGGCCTGCAAGTTCAGCGACTTCGGGTCGTGATGGAGGATGGCGCCTCCTTCCCTGGAGAGAAGATCCGCGTCCACTGGCAGCTTGATTGACGGGGACGCTGTCAAGTCCAGAAGGTCCGGGAACCATATCTGCCTCAGCCACGCAGGTGCGACGAGGATCATCCTGCACCGTGACCTCTTGAGCTGGTTGATGAGCCGGATCAGCAGCGGCAATGGAGGGAACGCACATAGGAACAGGCCCTCCCAGGGGAACGAGAAAGCATCGCCCATGCTCCTTGGCTGGGGAAACCTGCTGGCGAACCGCCGTCGCTAACAGATCGATCTGGGGTGTGCCCCACCGTCGGAAGAGGCAGTCCACTAGATCCTGTCGTAGTTCCCACTCATGGCACGAGCGCAGCTCTCTGCTGTGCGAGTCGGCAATGGTGTTTTTTTTATCCCTGCCAGGTGAAACGGCACCAGAAACATCCCTTGGGTGACGGCCCAATGCCACAGATCCTGAGCTTCCTGGTACAGGGCTGGGGATCGGGTACCGCCCTGCTTCCTGATGTAGAACATGGTGGTGGTGTTGTCGGTGAAGATCCTCACCACCTTGCCCTTGAGGGACGGAAGAAAGGACCTGAGGGCCCAAAACACTGCACGGAGTTCCAGGACGTTGATATGGAGGGACTTCTCCGTCGGCAGCCAAAGGCCTCTCGCGTGCAGATTTTCGGTGCACGCTCCCCACCCTTCCAGGGAGGCATCCGTGGTCACTGTCTTCTGGTGGCCCGGGGTCTGGAAGTCCATGCCCGCCGTCAGATGCGCGCGGGTGCCCCACCACCGGATCGCTCATCGGAAGCTCTCGTCGAGTGTGATCCTGTCCTCGAAGCTGCCCGTCGTCTGGATACAGCGAGCGTCCAGGAACTCCTGCAACGGGCGCATCCGAAGCCTGCACAGGCGGATGAGATAAATGCAAGAAGAAATCATTCCGAGGAGGGCTTTGATGGACCTCACCCTGGCCGCGTCCGCAACCAGCATCCGCTGCACCTTGCCCAAGATGGCCCTCGTCCTTTCCTCCGAAGGAGAGGCCAGAAGCGCCACTGTGTCGAGTTTCGCTCCCAGAAACAGTGCGTCTTGCGCGGGCACCAGGTGGGACTTGGCGTAGTTTATGGAGAATCCCAGGTCCGTGAGTAGTTGGACGGTCCTCGCCGTGTGCTCCGCGGCGAGCTCCTTTGTCTTTGCTCGGATGAGCCAGTCGTCCAGGTAGGGGTAGACGTGGATCCCCTCCAGGCGCAGCCGCGCCGCCACCGGTGCGAGGCACTTGGTGAACACCCTGGGTGCCGACCTCAATGCGAAGGGAAGGACTCTGAACTGGTAGTGACGCCCTTGGACCACGAACCTGAGAAACTTTCGGTGTCCCTTTAGGATGGGGATATGGAAGTAGGCATCCTCCAAATCCAACAACGACAGGAAATCGCCCTCCTCCAGTTGACCCAGGACGTGCTGGAGGGTGACCATCCAGAACTTCTGTGCCTTGATGAATTTGTTCAGACGTCGTAGGTCCAGGATGGGACGCCATCCTCCCGTCTTCTTCTTCACGAGGAAGTATCCTGAGTAAACTCCGGAGCCCCGAAGCCTCTTTGGGACGAGCTCGATGGCGCCTTTCTTGAGCATCGCCTTTACCTCCAAGAGAAGTTGAGGGACGTGATGTTCCTTCCTGGCCACGGGGGGGAAGCGCGGGCACTTCTTTAGAAACTCGAGCGCGTGACCCTGGGCCAGGGCGTCCAGCACCCAACGTTCGGTGGAGATGGACTACCACACGCTGACGAAGTTCGCCAGCCGGCCTCCCACCGGGGTGCTTCGGTGGGGGCCCGACCAGTAATGCTTCGACGAGGCTTTGCCGCCTTGCCATCCTTGGCGACAACGGCGGGAACAGCCCGACTTGCCTCGTCCCCTGTAGGCTTCTTGCGATGACGAACGGGCCGCTTGACGATAGGTGGAAAATCCGCCGCCGGAACCTTTGGAGGCACCCTGCTTGCCTCCGCCGCTCCGAAAGGGCGGCCGTCGTTGCTGGAGAACACCAAGAGCCCGGGCCGTCTCCGTCTTGATGGCTTGTAGGGAATCGTCCACTGTTTTCCCAAACAGGTTGGTCCCGTCGAAACGGCATGTCCAAGACTCTGGTCTGCACGTCCTGACGGAAGTCAGTTGCCTTGAGCCATCCACGCCGTCTAAGGCACACGCCGTTGCCCAACTGGCGAAATCCAGTGTCAGCGATGTCCGTCGCTATCGTAATGGCGTGGTCCGACGCCACTTCTCCTTCCTGCAAGATCTCTAGGGTCTCCGCCCTCTTGTCGTCTGGTAAGAAGTCCAGCAGGGGGGCGATTTTGTACTACAACTCCCTGTCGTAGCGGGCTACGATAGCCAAGGCGTTGGCAGCCTTAATCGTCGTCGCTGCCGATGAGATGACTCTGCGTCCCATCGTGTCCAATTTCTTTCCCTCGCCGTCCGGCGGGGAGGTTGACGTAGAGGCCGAGGCCCCCCCCCCCTGCTTTCTTCCTGGCCGCCGCGGAGACGACCGAGTCTCGTACCGGTCCCTTCTCACAGGCGTTTTGGATGGGTTCTTGAGGAGGGCGAGACCCTCATCCCAGATATCGTCCAGTAGAGGTACAGCGAGGACCGTCTTCCTCTTGGTCTCGTGCCGTTGATAAAGGAAACCTTACTTCTTCTCTTCCGGGCAGAGCTGGAAAAGCTCGGACGCTCTGGCGGTCATGGCATTAACGATCCAATCTCGTCGGGCAGGGAAGCCCGGGGAGGAGGTGACGACGGGAGATCCTCGTCGTAAACGTCGTCTGTGCCCGTCGCGGCCGTGTCAGTCCCCGTATCATCCCCACGGGTCGTGGAGGAGGGCTGAGCAGGGCGCGATGGTTGAAAAGGAGGTGGAGGATGAATCCTTCTTCTCTTAGGAGGAGGGCTCCCAGAAGGGCCTGGCTCTGGGTCCCCCGTCGGGAGAGGTTCCTCCGTTGGTGGTAACGGCAATCTCGTCCTTATCTCCGAGCATAAGGACTGTATAGCCAACAAAATGGCCGCCGAGTTGTCTTGCGGCACTGGTTGAGGGGAGTCCGACGGGCGGTCAGGAGCCCCGTCGGCACCCTCGACGTTCTCGTCGTCTCCTACGTCGGGGTCCCTCCCGACGGGCTGGTCTTCTTCCACGCCAACGCCGTGGCTTAAGACTTCGATCAGCTCCTCCTCAGAGGTTGAGGCCAAATCCACGACGACCTCCTGCCCCCCCTTTTTCTTCTCCGTTAGAGGTTTCACGGGGGTCCTGTCGATGGGCATGAAAGAGGACTCCCTCCGCGGTGGCAGGGAGACTCTGGTCCCCGAGGTCGCCACCACTGGTGTAGCCTCCACAGGCTGAGCCAGGGCCGCCGCAACTGTCTCGATAGAGGGCTTGGCCGGATGGATTAAGGCTTTCACCACCTTAGGTGCGCTCACCGCCTTCTCCTTCGGGGGAGGGTCACCGCCTCGCTCCCCCTCCGATGGGGCCTTCGAGCTCGACCGGGGTCTCTCCAGGAGCTTCGCCGTGTGCTCAGCCTTCCTCTTACCCGAGCCAGAGCGTTGGCTCGTGGTTGATGGCGCCGTGGAGGATGCGCCCTGCCTGGCGCCCGTAGAGCCCGACCGTTCGGCGCTCCTGGTGCCAGCGGACTCGCGGTGCTTGACCTTCTGTTGGACCCCCGTCGCCGGGGCGCCCTCAAAGGTCTTAGAAGACCGCTCGGACTTCTTCTTCTCGCCTGACGGGCTCTTCCCTTCCAGCCAGTTGGCGAGACGCAGATGGCGGTCCTTCATGGTCCGCTCCGACATATTGCCGCAAAACGCACAGTCCTTCTCCACGTGCGTCTTGTCCTCATGCAGGCAGTAGAGGCAGAGGGAGTGTTCGTCCTCCTTAAAGACATTCTGAAGCTGGCATCCAGGGCAGACCCTGAACAGCTTTCCGGGCGTCGAGCTTCCCTTCTCCTGGGCCATGATCGAGATGGGCCTGAGAAACTTCTGGAGTCCCCCAAAAGCGTGGCTCGACGAAATCTTCACTCTTGAGGGGCGTAGAAGAACCCGACACGGGTCCCCGTTGATCGGATAAAGAAACGGTGGAGCTTGAGGCTCTTTTGACCGAAAGAGAACATTTCCCTAAGAAAAAGCGCGAAAAGAGCACTAAAGCTCGAGAGCAATAGCACGAGGATCCCAACACTTGAACGTGCGGTAAAAATCTGAAGATGGCTGCCAGAGACGGGGCTTAGGGAGATGGCAGTCATTGGCTGTGGTCAGTATGACAGAGATCAGTGATTGGTTACTACTACGAAAGACAGATCAGAAACGAAACTGATACTGATTTTTCTTTACCGAGGATTCCCAGCCTGACGACGGGGAATATTCATGAGCATGTGAATCCATGCCACACCCCATGCTGGAGAAGGTAAATGGTGGCACAGGAGACCCAGAGGGGACGCGGGCGGCTCACAAAGAGGGTGCATGCAGTTGTCCCTAGGCCTGTTTGCAATCATACCGCTTGGGTGGCATGGCAGGGGCAGAAAGCCTACAAATCTTCTCCTCACCGCAGTGGTGGAACGAAGCCCATTGACCACAAGGGAAGGGTGGAGGACCCCAAATACTATAAAGAGAACTTGAAAGAGAGAGTCCCTCACGACAGGGGCAGAGAGAAACCCACTGACAACCAAAGGAGGGTCAGGGATCCTAAACAGAATACGAGTCATCTTCCTTGTGGCAGTACTTGGCAAGGAAGTGAGCCAAGTGGGCCAGATTAAAGAAGAGGATGAGTCAGGGTTGTGGTCGCTCCTAACACTTAGAATTGGATGTTGTAGGTGTGAAGCCTAATGAAAAGATGAACAGGCAAGTGAGTAATTCCCCCTGGTTGTAAGGAACTGATAAAATACCAGGAGAAGGGAGTCATTCTCCTGGTAACCTGGACCGGCAGTAAGGTCCGAAAAGGCCTGGGGAATGGAGTCATTTCCCTGGGCAATTTGAGACTGGATGTCAGGAGACGGGAGACATTCTCCTGGCCCATCAAGAAAGTATGTTTGGAACTTTACTGTCAGGGGAAGGGAACTATTCCCCCTGACCACGTGTGAAACCCATGACTGAAATTGTGTCAACAAACCCGGAACGTGAGAGGGTAGTCATTCTCCTGGGACCTGAACAGTGCTGCCTTATTCTTTCGTTTCTAGTGTAAGGACCAGAAGTAAGGTTTTGTTGACAAAGGATGGTAGACATTTTTGCATTAACAGACATCCGGACAGTCACCTTATTGAGGCAGGAAAACCTCTTAGGAATAGGGATAGATAGGTTTTCATTCCTATTCTATAAAAGCCTTTAGCCCCAAACATGGCAGCTTTGTGTCAGCCTGCTCATTCTACACCCTTACAGTAGCTAGCATGGGTCGGCAGAAAGCACGTCTCACGGTATGCCTTCCATGGCCATACCCACACATGCTGGCAATGGTTTGTTGACAACCCATACAAATAAAGAATTAAAGCAATTTAAGACTTTTTATTTATTTTGCTAGGGAATAAAACATTAATATGCTGTAACAAAGCTTACATCTGTTAATAAAGGCCTATTTTCTACTTTACGTAGCAAAGTGGTATCACCTTTTCCTCTTTTCAGATGGGGTTATTGGACTTAAATTCAACAGATGTGCGAAGCTACAAAATTGACTAACATAAAAAATCTACTGAAGACCTAAACTCCATTGAAATCTGCTGAAAAAGTAAAACAAGGACACTATTTAACACTAGCTGTCCTTTTTCGAGCATATTTAAATTAAATGTTGCAGATATTATATCAAACAATCAATTACTAAGGTCTCTTTCCCACATTAGGTAATCTTAGCAAAAAGGTCACTCAATATATTGAAATTGCCCAATTTTGCACAGATCTAATTTCATCTGAACCTTTACCCTAAATAACCTAAAGTTCGCTAACTTCCGGAACTACTCTTGTATGAACGTGAAGCAGCACCTCACCTTCGGCCAGTCTCTCCTTCCAGCTCTGGGCAGCTGAGGTGAAGAATTCATTTGTGAGTGCGGAGTTGCTCAGCTTCATTAGCCCGTCTGCACTAGCCTGGGTGGAAGCAGAAAGCAGAGTAAATTAAGATACAGGGCTGGCATACGTTTAAGTGCAAATATCCATCTACATTGTAGAGGTATACCAAAGAAATCACTTACTATTTTAGCAACCAATGAATACTTGGACAAGCAGGCAAAGCAAGAAATAATTTGTTTACACAAAAAAACAATTATTTGTAATCCTAGTGCTACATCACAGGTATCTTCATCAAAATCATAGACATTATGGCTATGCCAAAATGTACTTCCAACTTAAAAATGAAATCCTCAAATCAATTGTTTTTCTTATAACAAAATCTGTCAGTTACTACTTCTTCACCAAAATCAGTTTTCTGCATCCTTTGATCCTCCAGGCATTCCTGTAGAGGACTTGTATAGCCTTGCAGACGGGACAAAACATGCAAGGGGGGGCTAGGAGTGGTTATGTGCCTTTCTGACTTCAAATGGGAACAGAGAACCTAATTATAAGTCTTGCCATTCTTGAAATGCCCTTTTTATGACTAACAATTCTTTTTCTAGCACTGTGTAGTTAATTTCGGATCCGAGTTTTAGAGAGATGAGCAATGGGGTACTCTTTATCCTTTCCTGCTTCTTTGAAGACTGCCCCTAGAGCGTTGTTCGAGATTCAATGATGAACGGTTTGTCTTTGTCTGGTAAGCATAACACAGGAGATATGGTGAATGCCGTTTTTAGAAATAAGAAGGCTGCTTGAGCTTCTTCTGACCAGACACATTTCTGTCCCTTCTTTAAGAGATTTGTGATGGGAAGGATGGACAGAGAAAACCGGGGAATACATTTCCGATAAAAGTTTAAAAAATCCCCAAAAACCCTGGACCTGTGACAGTGCGTGGCATTGGCCATTCAAACATAGCCCTTACTTTGGCCTGATCCATTTGTGTTCCTTGGGCAGATATATACCCTAGATAGGGAACTTGGACTTGGTGAAAAACTAATTTCTCAAATTGGCCAAATAGATGATTGCGTTTTAATCATCAGAGTGCCTCTTGTATGTAAAGGATATGTTCATAGAAAGAACTAGAGAAGACAAAGATATCACCGATATACACAATAATGGAATGTAGTAATAAATCCCAAAACACATGATCCATAAATCTCTGGAATACAGCGGGGGCGCTAGAAAGGCCAAAGGGCATCACTCCATACTCGTAATGGCCAAACTGGGTCCTGAAGGCAGTTTAGCATTCGTCCCCTTACCGAATACATATGATGTGATAAGTGCCACAAATAAATGCAAGGTATCAATTCTATTGTATTCTTCTTGCGGATGAAGAACAAGGACGCGTCTGCAGGGGAATGAGACTCGGTTATTAGGCCGTTGCAGAGATTACCCTCTAGGTATTCTTTACGGGCTGTACTTTCTGTCTTGGACAAAATGTACATCCGACCAGGAGGGATTGGTTTCTCAGCGATGAGAACTGCACCTCCTCAGAGGTACTCTGCCTTTCCTCTCCCTCCCCCAGAAGCACACTGTCTCCCAAGCTCTGGTTCTCTAGGTTTGACTATTTTAACAACCTCTTTCTAAATCTACCTGCCTCTACTCTCCGCCCTCTGCAACTAATCCAGAACAGGACTGCAAGACTTGTCCTTGGCCTCAAGCACTGGGATTGTATCTCTCCAGCTCTGAAATCCCTCCATTGGCTCCCAGTGGGTGGAAGGATTAAATTCCAAACCCTCTGCATTGTCCACAAGGCTTTCTAGGGCTTGGGTCCAACATACCTTCAGCTATCCCTCAGCAAATACCTCCCATTTCGAGCTCTTCGCTCCTCTACCTTTAACTCCCTGAGGGTCACTTGTTTTTCAAAGAAACGAGCTGGGGGTAGATCTCGGTCTTCGGCCTCCCTCTGGAACAGCCTCCCTGCCACTCTGAAACTTGAGGAGAACAATCTCCGGTTCCGGAAGCACCTCAGGACCTTCCTCTTGGCTTCTGCCTTGCCCCCCCCGTCCCCTGCTGATCTGTTCTCTCTCAGCACCGTGCACCTGGCCTAACCTGTCTTTCCGGGCCCAGGTACCTGCTAACCCTGCCATAGGGCCACCCCTTGCACTGGGGTCTGTATCTGTACCAATACAGTCCACCCTACCACCCCCTATTTCTTGCTGCACTTATCAGACATACCCTGTCTACTGCCTTAAGCCTAGCACTTGCCACTTGCTGACTGCACTATCACTGTTTGTTGCCTTTATTATGTATTTATTATGATTATTCATCTGTTTCTCCTTTGCTCCGCACTTTCCACTTCTCTCCCCACCCCTTCTATGCACTGTTCCCCCTCTCCCATGCACTTGCGCGCTCTCAATGTCACTGGGCCTAGTAAGATCGCCATTTTGGTCTCCCCTGTTCCCCTCCCTTGCCTTGTTGCACTCTGAACCACTTGTGGATGAGCACGATATAAATAAAATATCAATATCAATGATATCTATGGCGCAGTCATCTCTCGCCTGTGTGGTGGATGTTCTTTAACTTCCAAGTCCGAAGAAACCTGTTGGTAATCTTGATACGGACTAGTTAAAGTTACAACCAGGTCGATGGTGGTAAAACAGAAGGAAAGGCAATGGCAGTAGTGGGTGTATGAAGCCTGACTGAACCCGCCGTGAGACAATGCTTGCTGCAATGTTCGGACCCTAGAAAGAGGAATCCAGCGGTCCAATTAATAAAGGAGTTGTGAACCAGGGAAAGCCTAAAATGACTGGGTAATGGGCTGCCTTGATTAAATCGAAGTTGATTTCTTCTTGATGGGAGGCTAAGGACATCAATAAGGGACCAGTGTCTTCTTTTATGGGCCCACTCGACTGGCCACCCTTTGATAGACACCACAAGAGCCAAGCACACCTTCCAGAAACCCAGTAAATAAACCTTCAGATCATTGAAGAACTTTCCAGCAGAGGCTCTCATAGAAGACCTCTCCAAACTCCAGTTCACATGGGCTGATCTACCTCTGATGAAGCAGGACTGCGACTCACTTCTCGAAGACCTCAACAACACACTCGCAACCAACATCAACCGCCATACCACAGTGCAACAAAGCACCCTCAAGACTGAACCGTCTCCAGTCTGGCACTCAATAACTCAACTTCAACAAATAAACCATCAGAAAACAAGAAAATAATTACATCTGGCAGTGCATCCAACCTCACCCTGCGCTACACTGAGACGACTGATTAACACTGTCAAGGACAACTACTACCAAAACCCCACAGTCAAGAAGAAGAATGAAAGCAGAGCCCTCTTCAAAGCATTCAAGCACTCCATCAACCCTCAGCCCGGCCCACCCATAGCACTCTCCATTGAAATGTTCACCACCATCAACACTTTATCAACAAGATCAGCATGATTTACTAACACAGACAGCAATGCTACAACTGACTGAACTTTACACACTTCATCTCGCAAAACCACTACTGCCTGGAATACCTTTAAGACACTCACTATGAAGAACTCACTGCCACCCAAGCTCAAGTCCACATCGTAGGCAGACATACACCATGGCGCTGTACTCGAGACCCTACCTTTTGAAGCACGCCTCCTTTACCCGACATTCATCAACATCTCGAGAACTCAAGGCACCTTCCCCATAACTTTCAAAACTGGCCCAATCCTCCTGCTTCTCAAGAAACCAACACTGAACTCTGACGACCTCAACAACTGCTGTCACGGTCCATACCTCCAAACATCAGGTACAGACCACCCTGCCCAAGGCGTTGGGTCCCATGGGGGCCTTGAAGGCCCCAAGGAATCTTGCAGGGGCTTCCTGGACTCGGTCCTGGCGCCGTTGGCGCCAGGCTCATACTGCCATCACCAACATGGCACGTTTCAGACCCAGAGAGGCACGTGCACACCAATATGAGGCAGGGTGAAGGGATTATTTGCTGTGGGACTATTTGCTTGGGTGTGGTTGCTGGAACTACTTTACCTGAGAACTACTTTCAGAAGACTATATAAGCCACATCCTTCATACAGAACACGCTTTGCGTTATTCTGCACTCCTGCAGTGTAACGCCCATTGTGTCTGCAGCTCCAGGCCAGCCATCAGCCACGCCCGTCCAGTTGTTTCGAGTTACCTGCAAAGAAGAGTGAGAAAGAAGAGCAGAACAAGATACTTACCAGTCTCTTCATCGCGGCCGCTCGGGAGTCCACGCTTCTTCAGAACTGAAAAGGAAAGAACATCAGATTAGCCTTGCAGACCACACACTCTTCATCGCAGTTCAGCACCGCACTAATACTTACCAGCGAACCATCGGAACATCATCACTCGATCTCCGCTTCATCTTCCGATCGCCGCTCCGGGACTGTCGCATCTGTAAAACAGAAAGACATCAGGTTAGCAGAGCAGTGGGAAGGCCTCATTCTGACTTATAATCCTGCACGAGGCAGCTCTCACCTGAAGGCAGCAATCCTCACGGGCTCACAATTCTTCATCACGCAACCTTTGTTCAGGAGATTCCGCACCTGCAGAATATAAAAGCAGCAGGTTAGTTGTGCAGAAAAACAATATCGGGTGGAAAGACTTTTGCATAGCAGTGGCGCATATCTTACCTTGGGAAGCCAGCTACCAAGAACCTCGCTCCATCGTATGCACAAAGAGGGAATCTGTAAAGAAAGGTACAGAGTGAACTTTTGCAACTTGAACTCTTAGCTATCCATATCTTTGGAATAAGACTTACCATAGAGTCACAGTTGTCTGGAACTTTCAATAGGATCAGTGAAGTAACTAGATCCTAGAACTACGACGCATCCTTGCGAACAGTGGCAGGACGGAGAGCCCGCTATTTGTAACTCAAAGGTGAGATATAGCAGGGGGGTGCAAGAGGACGCCACGGGAGGCGGGGGTCGCCCTCATCCACATGGTTGGGTAACCTGTGATTTACCTTTCTAGGCAAGCCTGCTTTCGTATTGGAGGAGAGTACAAGACACCACTCACCACCAGATCATCCAGCTCCGTCCAGCGCCCCTGTGGAGATCAGGTGAGCGTAACAGAACGCAAAGCCTACACATAAACCTCTACCTGGGCACCATGGAAACCTCAGACAGACCAATTAGTCCAGCTTTTAGGTGAACTCAGAGCAGAGGTGCACTCGGCTAGACAAGAGACTAACGCTTTACGAAGAGAACTGATTGTGGCGAAAGAGCGCACCGACGATTTAGCCCGGCAACTACTCCAGGCTCAGGCTGGCCAGCTTCAGTCCCAACCCAGTCAAGTAATCCAGTGCAAGTGGTCCTTCCAGGAGCCATACCTTTGGCTCCACCAGAACTCTTTGCGGGCGATCCGAAGCGGTTTGCGGTTTTTATGAACCAGTGCTGTCTACACTTCCTATGCAGACCAGGGGCCTTTCCGAATGACCAAGCTAAGGTGGCCTTTATTCTTTCATACCTCAGTGGGAGTGCAGCGGATTGGTCCATACCGCTAGTGAATCAAGACAACCCCCTTCTTCGAGACTTTCAGGGGTTTCAGCAGAATATGGAGAAGTTGTTTGCTCGGCACTCCCAAGGTCAAACCTTGGATAACGAACTGCTCTCTCTTCGTCAAGGGAACCAAGACCTGTTAACTTATATTGCAACCTTTAACAGACTAGTGGTGGAAACCAGTTGGCCGGAGGAAAAAAGGGTCACGTTATTTCGTCGTGGGTTGAGAGGTGAGCTAAAAGATGTCTTGGCTCAAGTGGTCAACCCACCTCAAGATTGTTCGGAATACATTGACCTAGTGGTACAACTAGATCATAGACTGCAGAACCGGAAAGCTGATCGAACTAGATTTGAGAGTCGAGTGTTTGTGCGTCCTAAAGATACCACCGCCAAGACTACAGACACGTCGGAACCCATGCAAATCCGAGGTGTGCGAGGACCGCTATCTAAGTCCGAAAGGGATAAGAGAAGACAACAACTGTGCCTATATTGCGGCACGGCAGGCCATTTCCTCCAAGACTGTCCAGTGAAACCACCCAAGAAAGCAGTCGGGGTTGCTGACAAGGTTAGCACTGAACCCGAGTCGAAAAACTACCCTGCCCGGCAAGCGTAGAGGTCCGCTTGTCGAGCGAGAAGAAGGGTACCCAGACCTCACATCTAACATTGCCAATCATCCTCATCATTCACCAGCACCCGTCTCGTATGCACGCGGTCAGAGCGTACATCGACAGTGGAGCTATAGGTAACTATATGGATCAGGAATTGGCTTCAAGGATGAGTCTATCTCTTTGCCCAAAGGCAACAACTGATCTGGTCACCACCATCGACGGAACAGAGATCTCTTCTGGTTCTGTAACGCACTTGATGAGGGAGATGACACTGTTGTGCCAAGACGGACATCGAGAAACAATTGTGTTTGACTTAATTAAGGCCCCCCCAATTTCAAGTGATCCTGGGTATGCTGTGGTTAGAAACACAATCCTTGTATAGACTGGCGAGAGACGAGGTTCACCTTTGCAAATTGTGCTCACGCCTACTACCCAGAAGAATCCAAGGCAATTGCAACAGTCACAAGTCCGACAAACAGACTACCTCAGGAATACCAGGACTTTCACGATGTCTTTCAGAAGAACCAAGCCAACACCTTACCACCCCATAGACCGTATGATTGCCAGATCGACTTAATACCTGGAGCTCAGATCCCATGCAGTAGAATCTACGCACTCACGGAACCTGAAAATCTTCACCTAGAACAATATCTGGACCAGTACCTGGCTAACTGCTTCATTCGTCCATCCAAATCTCCAGCGGCTTCGCCCTTATTCTTCGTCCCCAAAAAAGAAGGAGATCTAAGGACTTGTATAGACTACCGTGCATTAAACCAGGTGACAATTAAAAACAGATATCCCCAGCCTCTAATCCCGGAACTGCTGGACCAAGTAAAAGAAGCTCAAATTTACACTAAGTTGGATCTTAGAGGGGCGTACCATCTCGTAAGAGTTAAAAAGGGGGGACGAATGGAAGACCGCCTTCCGCACTAAGTATGGGCTCTTCGAATATCAAGTGATGCCCTTTGGGCTTTGTAATGCCCCAGCAGCCTTTCAATATTTTATGATCGATGTCCGAGAGCTGATCGATGTTTGTGTCGTCGTATATATTGACGATATCCTAGTGTACTCAGCTTCTAAGCAGGATCATGTGAAACACGTCCACGCCGTACTTGACAAACTCCGGCAACATAAGCTGTATGCTAATTTGGAAAAATGTTTCTTCCATGTTACAGAGGTCGAGTTTCTTGGTTTCGTTCTAACTCCATGTGGTGTTCGTATGGACTCAAGGAAGGTGGACGCGATCCTCAAATGGCCCTCTCCAACTTCAATTGAAGGAGTTCAGAGTATGCTTGGATTTGCAAACTTCTATCGCAGATTCATCCCCGGCTTTTCACAATTGGTGCATCCCATCACATCCTTATTACGAAAGAACAAACGCTTCCATTGGCCGGACGAAGCGGAAAAGGCCTTCCAAGACTTAAAAGGAAAATTCACCTGAGCTCCAGTCCTAAACACCCTCGCCCGGATCTCCCAAACGTAGTAGAAACTGATGCTTCTAGTTTGGCGATGGGAGCAGTTCTTTCCCAGAAAGATCCGGAGACAGGTCAACTTCACCCAGTGGCCTTTTGGTCGCGGAAATTCACAGCACCAGAACTGAACTATGCCGTAACCGATAAAGAGCTGCTGGCCATCAAGGCAGCATTCTAGGCTTGGCAGCATTATCTCCTGGGGGCCAGACACACCATTACTGTGATTACAGATCACCGAAATGTACAATACCTAAAGTCGGCCAAGGCTCAGTCTTCTCGTCAGCTCCGATGGGCACTATTTTTTGCAGAATACAATTTCGTGATCACTTATCGACCTGGTTGCCGAAACGGCAAAGCTGATGCGCTGTCTCACATAGGGATGGAAGAAGCATATTCAAATCCGGATCCGGTACCCATCATCCCAGGAGGGAGAATCCTTGGAATCACTACCACATTGACCCTGGACGACATCCACAAGGAAATTCCACGCCTCCTCGATTCCAAAGCCTTACAAGACTGGTCGACCAAAAAAGTGAACACCACTCAGTTGTCAATCATTTACCTTATTTCCAAGGACGTCTCTACTTGCCTAGTAAGGAGCTTCAAAAACAGGTCATCTCAAATCATCATGAGTCATTGGTAGGTCACCCTGGAATTGCAAAAACCAAAGCCAAGATCAAGAGACATTTTTGGTGGCCGACATGGCGTAAGGATATGAAACAATTTGTGCTTTCATGCAGCATTTGTGCTCAGAACAAGGCCCAGAAAAAGAAACCACCCGGTCTACTTCAGCCTCCAGGTGTACCACCTACACCCTGGCATATGTTGTCTCTTGATTTCATCACGGATCTGCCCCCCTGTAATGGTTTCAACACCATATTGGTGGTCCTGTTTTCTAAAATGGCCCATTTTATTCTGTTAAAAGGTTTGCCCTCCGCTTCAATCTTGGCGAAAGAATTCCTAGAGCAAATTGTTCGGATACATGGATTCCCCTCCGTCTTAGTCTCAGATCGGGGCAGTCCGTTTATCTCTCAATTTTGGAGAACATGTTGTCAGTTGGCCCAGATTGACATAAGACTTTCGACCAGCCACCATCCCCAAACAGACGGTCAAACCGAAAGAACCAACCAAACTCTGGAACAATACCAAAGGTGCATGTTACATCAAACTGAAAGCAATTGGAAAGACATCTTATGGATTACTGAGTATGCCTACAATAACTCTTTGCATTCCAGCACGGGGCAAACTCCATTCTATACAATTTATGGAATGCATCCACGAACCTTAGAACTCAACCCACCTCAACATTTAGAAATGCCTGCCGTAAGCAGCCTACATGCAACCATCACCCAAGCTTTCAAAAGAGCAACAGAACATCTGAGGCAAGCTAAGGAGAGGTTCAGGAAATTTGCAGATCAACATAGGAGTGAAGCTCCGAAATACCAGATTGGAGATGAGGTTTGGTTAGACTCCAGAAATATACCACTAAAAGGAACCCACACATTTAACCCCAGGTATTTGGGACCATACACCATCAAGACCATCATCAACCCTGTGGCAGTGAAACTGGAGTTTACCCCCGAACATGCGAGTCCATCCCGTATTTCACGTCTCCCTGTTGAAACCAGTACAACCAGGAACTCTGATAACGAAACCGCCAAAACCCGTTTTGGTAAATGGGGAACCAGAATTCGAGGTCAAAGACATTATAGACTCAAAGTGGGTCGGATCCAAACTTTTCTACCTAGTTGATTGGAAAGGCTATCGTCCCCAAGAAAGGTCATGGGAACCAAGTGACTTTGTTCATGCACCACGCCTAGTGAACCGTTTCCATCGAAACCACCCGACCAAACCCGGACCAGTGGGACAAACCCCCTTGGGAGGGGCTTTGGGGTGGGGGGGAATGCTGTCACGGTCCATACCCCCAAACATCAGGTACAGACCACCCTGCCCAAGGCGTTGGGTCTCATGGGGGCCTTGATGGCCCCAAGGAATCTTGCAGGCTCATACTGCCATCACCAACATGGCACGTTTCAGACCCAGAGAGGCACGTGCGAACCAATATGAGGCAGGGTGAAGGGATTATTTGCCGTGGGACTATTTGCTTTGGTGTGGTTGCTGGAACTACTTTACCTGAGAACTACTTTCAGAAGACTATATAAGCCACACCCTTCATACAGAACACGCTTTGCCTCATTCTGCACTTCTGCAGTGTAACGCTCATTGTGTCTGCAGCTCCAGGCCAGCCATCAGCCACGTCCGTCCAGTTGTCTCGAGTTACCTGCAAAGAAGAGTGAGAAAGAAGAGCAGAACAAGATACTTACCAGTCTCTTCATCGCGGCTGCTCGGGAGTCCACGCTTCTTCAGAAATGAAAAGGAAAGAACATCAGATTAGCCTTGCAGACCACACGCTCTTCATCGCAGTTCAGCGCCGCACTAATACTTACCAGCGAACCATCGGAACGTCATCACTCGATTCCGCTTCATCTTCCGATCGCCACTCCGGGACTGCCACATCTGTAAAACAGAAAGACATCAGGTTAGCAGAGCAGTGGGAAGGCCTCATTCTGATTTATAATCCTGCACGAGGCAGCTCTCACCTGAAGGCAGCAATCCTCACGGGCTCACAAATCTTCATCACGCAGCCTTTGTTCAGGAGATTCCGCACCTGCAGAATACAAAAGCAGCAGGTTAGTTGTGCAGAAAAACAATATCGGGTGGAAAGACTTTTGCATAGCACTGGCACAAATCTTACCTTGGGAAGCCAGCTACCAAGAACCTCGCTCCATCGTATGCACGAAGAGGGAATCTGTAAAGAGAGGTACAGAGTGAACTTTTGCAACTTGAACTCTTAGCTATCCATATCTTTGGAATAAGACTTACCATAGAGTCAGTTGTCTGGAACTTTCAATAGGATCAGTGAAGTAACTAGATCCTAGAACTATGACGCACCCCTGCGAACAGTGGCATGACGGAGAGCCTGCTATTCGTAACTCAAAGGTGAGATATAGCAGGGGGGGGTGCAAGAGGACACCACGGGAGGCGCGAGTCGCCCTCATCCACATGGTTGGGTAACCTGTGATTTCCCTTTCTAGACAAGCCTGCTTTCGTATCGGAGGGGAGTACAAGACACCACTCACCACCAGATCATCCAGCTCTGTTCGGTGTCCCTGTGGAGATAAGGTGAGCGTAACAGCTACCACCCCATCACCCATCTTCCCTTCCTAGGCAAGATCCTTGAAAAAGCAGTAGCCATGCAACTCTTCCAACACATCAAAGTTAAATACCACCTTCAGTCCCAACAACCTGGCTTCGGACCCAGATGTAGCACGGAAATGGATACCAACAAGGTGATCGACGATGTTCTTAAAATACTCAATGATGGCCATGCTTACCGCCTGGTTCTCTTTGACTTCTCAACATCATTTGACACAGTAGACTACCAGACACTCTCAGACAATCACAGACAATCTAAATCACTGCATGGGGATCAGCAAGCTCTTTCTCAGCTGGTTTGAATGGTGCCTTGCTAATCGCGACAAGTTCATACAAATGGATTACTCCAAATCACCAACTCTACCCCATCACCTATGGAGTCCCAAAAGGATCCATCCTCTGTCCAGTGATCTTCAATCTTTACATGGAGCTACTTGGAACACCCCTCACTCCACATCCACCAAAATGCAGATGACATTCAGCTCTACCTCAAGCTATCCTCCATCGAAGATATCCATAGGCTCACAACCTGCATCTCATTGATCCAGTCGTGGATGTCCAGTGCTTACCCGAATCTCAACCCCTCCAAGACTTAGTTTCTACTCCTGACCAACAACACTGAACACCCCGACATCCAGACCTGGCTCTCTGCTACGCACCTTGAGTGCTTCACACTCTAGCTGGCCATCAGCGCGAAGTCTCTTGGGTTCGATATTGACAGACCTCTCCTTCAAACAGCAGATAGCAAGGAAGACAAACAGCCAGGATCCAACTTTCTCTTATGTGGTTAATCAAGCCCTTCATCCCAGAACACAGCTTCAGATCTGCAGTTCAAGTTTTTGATCTCTCCTCACCTGGATCATAACTCAAAAGGACAATGCAAATTCCACCATTATCACCTTGACCCTCATCGAACGGCACTGGCTCTTGCTCAAGCTCATATCTTCAAATCTTGCTGCATCATCTACAAGGCTCTCAGCCTGAGGTCCCCAATCTACCTCACTGAGAAACATGGCCTCTGTGGATCCATCAGAAGGACATTCACAGACCAACTCCACTGGTGCAGCAAGGAAAGTACCAGAAGACAGGCCTTCAATGTCTATGCCCCAAGACTCTGGAACCTTCTTCCTGTCAACATTAGACTCACCCCCTCCCTTCTATAGCACAGGAAGGAGTTCAAGACCCTCCTCTTTGGGGAATGCCTAATCCCCAACACCTAGGTGCACACACTCACTCCACTACCCACCCTAAAACAAAAATCAGAACCGGCCCTGCCCCCGATATGTGAAGTGGGAGTTGGGGGGTCCGAGGTCCTTGAAAATACCCAATGTGCCACAAATCCCATCCCTGTTACCACTCCTATCTCCCAATGCCTCCCAAGATAGCTGCTGGCCACTGTTCTCTTCTTTTGCAGAACAGCAACTCCCAAAATCAAACTTGTTCGCGACACAGAAGACCCAGATTGGATCCTAATGAGATATACAAAGAACGGCGACAACCAAGGTGACCCAGGAACCTTCACCACATCCCAGCAGCAACCAGCACCTCAGAAAAACAGCAAACTCACCAAGCAAGCAAACGTTTCCAAGCACACCGCAGTACAGTGGAACATTAGACAGTAAAAATAAAACATGCCGGAAAAGGGGGGCGGGGGGCTTAAGAGGGTTTAAGACTGGCATTGATGGTGCAGTGTCAGGTGAGCACTGCTTTGGGAGTGTGAGAAGGGCACTGAAACACCAACTCTACACTAAAAAAGGCAGACAGAAAGGAAGACAGAAAGGCTGAGTGGGAGTTGTTCGGTTGAGGTTGCAGGAGGAGGTGGACAAGAGGCCAGACAGACGGACAAGCAGAGCATTGGAGAGTTGGTAAAAGAGCTTAGCAAAGGTGAGGTAATTGTGAGAGTGGAACCATCTGTTTGCAGTGCAGTGCAATAAGTAGCGAGGGGGGTTGTACAGAAGCTGTGTGAGAGAGATAGGATTAGTGTAAGAGTTAGGAGTGGTGTAGTAGTAGTGTGAGAAGGAGCGAGCTTTATGAGAGAGAAAGGCTAGTGCAGAGGGATGCGAGGAGAAGTATGTGGGAGAGAAGTGGGGAGGGTGAGAAGCAAGTGTAGTGGAAGGGTGAGCAGGGCACACTCCTGAGGTTGGAGAAGAGGGAGTAGTAGTGGGAAGGAGACAGTCGTTGAGCAAGAAATGGTAGGAGCAGTGAGGAGGGAGTGGTAGTTGTAGGGCGGAAAGAGGAGTAACATCAAATGGTGGAGGCGATGACTAGTAGGGTTGAAGTCAACAGAAGTCTGCAGAAGTGAGCAGCAACAGCAGCAAGAGCAGTAGTAGTGCAGGGAGAGTAGAAGTGCAGAAGAACGAGAGTAGTAGTGTGGAGAAGGTAGAACAGTAGTAAAGTGGAGCGGCGAAGTGTTAGGTAGACACATTGTAAGGCAGAGGCACAGGGTATGAGAAGGTTTTTTTGCACCCTCCTACTCTAACATATATCCTTACCCCATCCCCATTTACTATACATATACAAAAATATCTACAATTTTTGGTCCCAAAAATTCGGTCATTTCTCCTTCGTTTAAGCTCGGTCTTGTTATTTTAAATTGATATTAGCACCTTGAGGGTTTGCCTCCGGGTGCAGATACCAGTAATACTGCATTCTATGGGCTTCACCTGCCTGCTAATGGCAGGTGAAGGCCCGAGCAAAGCGAGGGTCTGCGGTGGTAGATAGTCGGTAGCACTAACTGGCGTTACAGACGCCTGGGGAGAGGGGAAAGAGAGAAAGAGAGAGAAAGAGAGAAAGAGAGAAAGAGAGAGAGAGAGAGAGAGAGAAAGAGAGAAAGAGAGAGAGAGAACGAGATACTTGGTTCTGTAACTATACTAAAACCCGTGAAACCTTCAGATGGATCGATTTATTAAGGCCGCCATGTGTGATAATCTTGTTTTAACTTGACCAAACTCTATAGTGGTGTCCTTTGTTACACGAAATGTAGTCATAGCACCAAAGCGTCCCATAAAGACATGGGTAAAACATTTAGTAAAAGACGGATTTGAATGGTTAGACCCTGCGTCTGGGAAATTAATTTCCCTCAGCACTTTTGAGCCAAAGCACCATTATGACAAAATGAATAACTTTCTGTTGAAAAATCAAATAAAACACTTAACTGTTACGTGATACTGCCACAGCGCGCATCTCAAGTGAGCCGTGCAGCAGCACTAAGGCCACACGGTTAATTTGCGCGCGGCAGGTCTCCCCTCGCGCTTAAGGTGCGCAGTGATTGCTGTCCCCTGGCTGTGGCATGGGCGCGGGGTGGTGGGGTCCTGTGATCTGCTCTGCTCGGCTTCACAGCCAACGGCCTCCAGGGGGAGTAGGATCTCATTGCAGGTCTATCCGGATTCTGAAGGTCACAGGCTCACATACAGCACACATCTACCGTTCATTTCCTTGCCTGCCGCCGGCTGGTTACACTCACAAGCAATACACCAACAAAGCAGACTGCAATGCTCACAAGGCTAGCCAACAACTCGCTTTTATTCTGCTTTACGGTTTCATCGGAAATTGCCCTGAAACTGCGTTTTCTGGTGTATCACGCTGAAAAAATATTCACACAAACATACAACAATCTGGTGAAAAAGGCAACCAAGTGACACGTGGTTATGCTGGTGAAGTGCTCTACATAGTTCACTGCCGTCAGCTATCACCGTGTTTATTTTTCCATTTTTCCAGGCGTTCCGGGTGATCCACGGGGCATGTGATTAGGGCTTTTCAAGGCACTTGCAGGAGGGAGGGGCATTTCCCTCCTGATAGAAACGTTTTCCAATTATCTATTTTGTTGCCGTTAAGATGCAACCCTGTTCCCAAGCAAGATTTCCCTTCCTTCCGTCCAAAGGTGTTTCCCCCATTTATTTTCAATGCACCGCCGGCTTTGTTTCGTGCATTAGGCCTCATTTTACTGCCGGGCAGTGTGTGCGTCTCATGTGCAATAATCATGAAGCGTGGCCCAGGGCTCGGATGGCCAAAGTGCCAAGTTCCAGCAGTTCGGCGCATTGTCAGAGCAACCCTTGTGCTTCTCAGGGCCCTGTCTCCAACTCTGCAGGAGTGTATCTAAACCTTCTACCTGTTGAGGTGTCATGTGATTTACTGACAGTATTCACAGATGGAATACGTTTAAGAAACTGGGTTACCCCACAGGGGCGGACGCCCTCCACTATTCAGGCAACCATCTTGGTTTCTGGATAGTGATGTCCTCCATGCCGTCATATTTAACCAGCAGATTTATATTTGTTATCTGTTTGACCATTGGTAAGCAGGCATTAACAAGGCGGGAAAACACAGAAGTCTTAGTGAAGAGGTCAATATTGACCGCGAAAAGCATATCAAACAGGGAGTGTCAGGGGTAATTTTCTTTCCGATTGATGTTCCTCCCACGTATTTCTCATCTTTGATATTGTCCGATATCCCACTTACAGCTTTGGTCATTTTTTTCTCAGCATAAGGTGCAGTGTACGTCGTCGCCTCAATGTCCCTCTGCAGCTTCCATTGCGCTCCAGACTACCACGTCAACACCGGTAGAAGTAGCACGCACTAAGACCGTTGCCTTAGTTCTGTTTTTCCTCCTCTCTATGCACAGCCATCTCGAAGGTTAACAACCCAGACGTTGAAATAGAGGAAGTTTGAAGAAAAGTAAACATTTCACAAAGATAGAGAGGTAGGTTGGGAAAGCTATGAGGAATACGTGGGAGGAATATCCATCAGAAAAAACTTTACCAGGGTCAAGTAACTTGTTCTTCAAAAGGATTGTGTTATCCCACCTATTCCTCATCTTTAATAGTCTCTCATAGCAGTACGTATGATGGAAGTGGGAAAAGGAGAATGTATTTTTGATTTATGCTATATAGAACAGCCTTTCCAAACGTTGCCTCCTGATCAGATACAGACTCCTGGCAGTAATGCTTAGTAAAGGAATGAAGTGAAGACCAAGTTGCAGCACTACAAATGTCCTGTACTGATGCTCCCTTTTGAAGAGCCGAAGAATCAGCCACTGCTCCAGTGGAATGTGCTCTCAAACCAATAGAGACGTTCTTGCCCCCTAATTTGTAACACTCAGTGATACAGGAAATAATCCAACGGGATAAGGTCTGTTTGGAAAAAGCCTGTCCATCCAGTTTGATTTTAGCAAACCTGTTGATGTAGAAGCTCAACGCCCTCTTTTAACCCAAGCGGTGTAGCCTCTCTTCATCCTTAGAAAGGATGAGGTGGATAAAAAGTAGGCAGAACAATCTTCTGTGCCAGGTGAAATTCAGAAAACACCTTAGGGAGAAAAGAAGGGACAAACCCTCAAAACCACTTTTTCCTTGTAGAAGGTTGTAAAGGGAGGTTTGCTAGGCAAGACTTTAAGCCAGCTGCAGTGATTGCCGTCAAGAAGATAGTCTTAAGAGTCAACATCCTTAAAGGACACGTATGAAGAGACTCAAATGAAGCTCCCTATCTAGAATTTTAAACCAGATTAAGATCGCAAACTGGGACAATAAATGGAACAGGAGGGAAAAGTGCTAGTTAGTCCCTTCAGGAACTGAATGACAATAGGAACTTTAAAATAAGAACCCTGTTCTGGAGAGCATTTAAAAGATGCATAGCACTGCAAGATATCCCTTCGCAATAAAACCTGGGGCCCTTGATGGGCTGAATGCAGTAAAAAGGACAACACTGAAGGTGCATCGCAAGTAAAAGGTTCACACTCTTTATCCCTGCACCAGCTGCAAAACCTGTTCCAACAGCAGCAGTACAGCACTTTAGATGCTGGCCTTCTGGCCGAAAGCAACACCACCATTACGTCTTCCGGGAGGTCCAAATATCTGCATCTTAACCTTTCCGAAACCAAGCGTGAAGGTTCAGGGTTCCGATTTCTGGGTGAAAAATGCAACATAATAATAAATAATAATAATTATAATTTGGCATTTATATAGCGCTGCAAACCCTTAGGTATCTGAGTGCTGCTTATTATTACCCACGGTGTGTGGTGCTCATTTATCGACCTCGGAAGGATGAAAGGCTGAGTTTGACCCCGCCGGGATTCGAACCTGTGTTAGCAGGCTCTGCACGGATGTCAAAGTGAGCGCTCTACTCGCTGTGCCACTTGACCAACATACCTCCTGAGTGAACGGTCTGCTCTTTGAGGAAGACAAATCGGAGGGCCTGATGGCCTGGTCTAGAAGGTCTGCTTACCACATCCTTCTGGCCAATCTGGAACAATCAGGATCATGGATTTCACAAACTTCCTGAACCTTCTGATGACCCGAGGAATGACCGGGATCAATGGGAACGCGCACAGAAGTGGAAATTCCCATTCCACTACGAACGTTTCCCCCACAGCTCCTCTCTGAGGAAATTCCGTGGAGCAGAACATGCCCCATTTCCTGTTGACACAAACACATCCACTTGAGGAGTTCCTCAGAGAGCAAATCTCTGCAGAAGGACTTACTGAGCTAACTCACACTGTGCTCTGCCTGAACAGAGCGGCTGCCGCCGTGTTCTCTCCGGCTAGGTGAGCAGCCGACAGAGATTCCTTTCTTGCAGTACCCAAAATCACAGTTGCATTGCCTCTCGGCATAGTGGCAGTGACTCTGCACCACCTCTTTTGTTGAGGTAATGCAGGACCACTGTGTTGTCAGTCATTATCCAGACATTTCTCCCCTGCACAGAGGGCAGAAAGGCCATCAGTGCTAGTCTGATGGTCCTCGGCTCCAAAAGGTTGCTGTGTAGTTTGGGCTGTGATGGAGATCAACAACCACTGATTTTCAGATTGTATGAGCTACCCAACCTGTGAAGGAGGCGTCTAACTACTGTTATCTCAAACCATGGTTGCCAAAAAGGCTCACAGGAGATCCTGCGTGACCTTGCTCGAAACCTGGAGATGGTCCATCATCCTGCCGGAGAATTGCGACCATTGGGCTCTGCGAGCCCACTGAAAGGATCTCATCCTCAGATGAGCCTCTGGTACCAGGAAAAGGCAGGATGCCATGAGACTGAGCAACCTCAGAAAATCAAAGGCTGGTAGACGTTGGGCATGCTGAAACTTCATGACCATCGACACAATGTGCTGAACACTCACCTCGAGTGGCAAAGCTTTCCCAAAGGAAGCCTCCAGGACAGCTAAAATAAACAAAAACCTTTGAGAAAGTATCATGTGGCACTTCTTGAAATTGAGGGAGAAGCCAGTTTGTGGAGGGAGTGGCAAGTGACACTGAGATGTTCCAGAACTTGTTTGGAAGAACGAGCTTTGATCAGCCAATCGTCCAGGTAGGGGTACATGTGAATCCATCCCCTCCTCAGACCTCCTGCCACTACCACCATCACTTTGCCGAAGACCACTGGGGCGGAGGTGAGCATGAATGGCAGAACATGAGATTGCAAAACTCAAACGGTAAACCCAGAATATGAACCAGGGGATATATTTAACTTCCTACCTACTGGGTCATGAAATCAAACACAATATAAAGAAAGGAAGGTCACTCTCTACTCTTATGGCTAGGGGACAGTCCTAAAATAATGGACACCCGCTCTCACAGTTGCTGTTTCTTAAAGAAATATAAGATACTTTATTTTACAAATAGTATACAAATATTGGGATTCTATCAAATAATTTTACAATCCACCCAGTCATTGGATCAATGCATTCACAATACACATACATCAATACAAAATGCACACATTTATCATATGAAATACACGTTTGGCAACTGCGCTAGACAACAATGATGCCCATGTAGTGTTCTTGGAAGCCGAGTGTGATACACTATAGATACAAATATCAGCACTCATAGTTTCTGTCCCAATAATGCCCTCTCATGCTGAATATTCCTCATGATTAACAATACTATCCACCGCTGAGATCTAATACAGTTGTATAAACAGTGTACCAAGTTCAAAAACAGTCTTTTTTTACACAAACCCAAGATATAAATATTGCACTTATTTGTGGAACATCATTCTAGTCTCCAGTGTCATTAAACTGTATAAACATACAAATACAAACGCATATATTTAGTGACTGACATTACAAGAAAACAAAGTTGTTGACGCAGGAGCTGTTATCATGACCATGCAACATTATGCCACTCAACATTTTCATTAAGCCCAATAATATGACTTCTGGTTTGAAATAGAAGTTTTTGTTGAAGGCCAAACAGTTTCTTGTTGATCACATCTTGGTATTTCTTTTAACTTTTTTTAGGATGAGCCATTTCAGATCAGTGAAAGTAAGCGTGATCAATGTAATGTCTCACCAATGGAGCCTGCTTGATTCTATCATTGACACAGTTTGTGTTCAATGAGCCTGGTCTTGCACTTTCTATTAGCCTTTCGGTTGTAATAAAGGCCACAAGGACAATAACTTGTATATACAACATTATAATCCAATCTCATTCCAGACCAATATTGACAGACGATTTTTGTAGTAAAGGCACACTTTACATAGGTTCCACAGGGATGATAGGCTACAACAGGGGCTAACCCCCACAATGGGCTTTGGATGTTTCTTGAATGTTTATTTTTAGCAATGCAATTCCTAACAATCATATGTTCATACTTCTCTTAAAAGATATGAAAGGACAAGGCAGGGATCTAGGGAACAATTTTCTCAAGTTCTTCTTAATGATCGCCTTGATTGTATATGATAAATGTATATGATAAATTGCTAAAGGTGCTTACAAACACCAGCAAATTCACCCGTTTTTCCTTAGGTTTAATGTTCTAATAAGGCATCCCTATTGTTATTCTGGTCTATTTTAGCTGAGTTTTTCGCTAGTCTTGATGTGTCACTAGTGTGTGGCACTGCCCATGTTGCCGCCTGACAAATGTCTTTGATGGGCACTCCTGACCAGAGAGCTGCCGAGGCCACTGTGGCTCTAGTAGAATGTGCCCTGGCTGTAGTCTGCAGTGGTCTGTTAGCCTTTGCGTGGCAGAAGGAAATCACTGAGGATATCCACCTTGCGATGACCTTTTTTGTGATGGCCTTCCCTTTGTTCGAGGGACCAAAAGCAGCAAAAAGCTGTCTTGCCGCTCTAAAGGATTTTGTCCGGTCCAAGTAGTATTTTAACGCTCTTTTTTCATCCAGGGAGTGCAATGCTCTCTCAGCTGGGGAGGTGGCTTTCTGAAAGAATGTAGGGTGATAGTTGCATTCTTGTGAAATTCAGATGGCACATTCGGGATAAAGTGAGGATTGGTGGAGAGGATTACTTTGTCCTTCGCAAATCGGAGGTACGGAGAGGTCCAACATTAAGGCCTGTAGATCAGAGACTCGTGTGGAGGACATAATGGCAATAAGGAACGCCACTTTCCAGGTTACAAACTTGATGTGCACCGAAGAGTGAGGTTCAAAAGGGGGTTTCATGAGGCCAGGTAGGAGTAGATTTAGGCTCCACAACGGTGGAATTATTTTCTTTGGTGGAAAAGTGCGAAAAAGCACTTTTAGGAAGTGCTCGAGCAGCCTGTCGCTGTAAAGAAGCAGTTTTGCTCTTTCTGGTGAACCTGGAGATTGCTGTCAGGTGTACATTCATGGAGGAGATCGCAAGACTTTCCCTTTGCCAGCTCCAGCAGATAGGGAAGAACTTGTTGTGGTCATATGGCCAGGGGTTGAAGGTTGGACTGCTGCGAACACCATGTGCAGATTATTTTCAATTTCTGGTTGTAGTAGTTAGTGGAAGGTGCCATAGCTGCCGCTAGTATGCGCTGGCATTCCTGCGGGATGTCTAGGTGGCCGACATAGGTGTGATCAGCAGCCATGATGTCAACATGAGGGAGCTTGGGTCGTGATGCAGGATTGCACCTTTGGTCTGCGACAGGTCAGCATGAGACACCAGATGGATTGGGTTGTCCGCCGACAGCTGAAGGAGGTCTGAGAACCATGTTTGTCTGGGCCAGTACAGTGCCACCAGGATTATCTTGCAACGGTATCTGCGGATCATCTGAATTGTCTTCCAGATCAGCGGGAATGGAGGGAACGCATATGTGAAGATGTCGGTCCATGGGAACAAGAACGTGTCCCCCCGAGAGCTAGGGTATGGTAACATGCTTGCAAATTCTGTGCACTGTTTGTTGCATTTTGTGGCGAAGAGGTCCAGAGGAGGCTGAGCACACGCTGAGAAGATCCTGGTTATTTGGTTGTTATGCAGGCGCCATTCAGGGGACTGCATAGAGTTCCTGCTGGTTGTGCATCTCCGGAAGGTGGAATGCAAGCGATGTTGTGAATGGAACAGTGCCAAATGGTTTGAGCTTCTTGAGACAGGGTGTTTGACCTTGTTCCGCCTTGCTTGCGCAGGTAAATAATGGTGGGGGTATTTTATCTGAGGATTCGCACTACTGAATTCTTGATCAGTAGAAGGAAAGACTTTAGGGCCCATTGGACCACTCACAGCTTCAGGACATTTATGTGCAGGGTTGATTCTTTGGGAGTCCACAGGCCTTTGATCTGGTGTTTTCCTAGGTGAGCTCCCCAACCTGCCAGAGAAGCATTGGTCATGATAGTGAGCTAGTGAGTGGGTTCTACTAGTGACATACCTTTCGAGATGTTGTCGAGGACCGCCCACTATTTCGGTGAATTTGAAAGAGCCGGGTGATGGTTATCTTTTCTCCCCAGGAACCTTGTGTCTGGGACCATCTGGTAGCTAGAAATCGTTGTACCGGTCGCATGTGTAGCCTGCAATTGGGTATTAGTGGAATGCAGGAGGACATGGTCCCTACTAGAGCCATGTATTTGCGCACCGTGATTTATTTGTTTGGAATAAAAGCTTGTCAGGGGTATTCATTTTTGCCCTCTGTCGGCTGACGGTCTGACAAGGCCTTGTCCTGTGAGGAACTGTGCGCCCAGGAACACCACATTTTTTGATGGCACTACACAAGATTTGGCATAATTAATTGCAAATCCCAATTGTTGGAGAAGAGTTTTTGTTTGTTTCAGGGAAACCGCCATTTCTTGATATGTTGGGCCTCGAACCAACCAGTCATCTGGGTATGGGTAGAAGTGGTGGCCCTGTTTTCTGAGGAAAGCTGGTCTAAAGCCGCTAGGTGTTCGTGTGGTTGTACAGCTTTTATGACTTCTTGTAGTGTGACCATTTTGAACTTTTGTTTCTTGATGTTTTTGTTTAACTTTAAGTCCAGGACGCAACTTCCCATCGGCTTCTATGCTACAAAGCATCTTGAGTACACCCCCTTTCCCCTCGTGAAGGAGGAACTCTTTCTATTGCCTGTTTTTTTAACATTTGAAGCACTTCTTATTGGAGAATTCGAAGGTGTGGGTGTGACACAGTTCTGGTGGTAAGGGTTTCTGTGCGCATTTGAACTCAACAGATGGCTGTGTTGGATGGCGACTAGCAGCCATCTGTCCTTTGTAATTGCTGGCCACATGTCGAAATGAAATGCCAGATTTCTTCCCTCCCGTGTGCCTTTCAGGCAGTCATTGCTTGGCTTTGTTCTGCCTACCTCTTTGCGAGGTGGCTGATCCGCAGTTGCATTGTACTTGGTGGTAATCCCTGCTGGGCTGGGAGGACTGGTCGTTCCTTCTAAAGCCCTGGGAGTAGTAGCCTGATCTTATAGTTCTTGTGGTCCCTTGAGGACAATCTGGTTTGACCTGAGGCCCTTCGAAAGGGACGAAAAGTCCTTCTGCCCAGTAGGGCAGTTAATGATCTAGCAGCATTACCTTAAGGGCTTCATCAATTTTGTCGCCAAAAAAACGTTTTCGCCCTCAAATGGCATGTCAAAAACCTGATGTTGCACCTCCCGTCTAAAACCGGTGCAGTGTAGCCATCCTTGTCTTCTCAGGACGACCCCATTACCAATTTGCTTGAATCCTGGGTCTAGGAGATCCCATGCAATGTTGACGATACTGTGGTTTGAGGCCTCCTCGCCTTCACGTACAAGTGTCATAGCCTCTTTTCGCTTTGGCTCTCGGAAATGCTTTAATATGGGAGCCAATCGGTACCACATTTTGCAGTCATAGCGAGCCACTATGGCCAGGGCGTTGGCCACTAACTGTTGTTGCCCCAACAGAGCGCCCTTATTTGCCGAAGGCATACATTTTTCAGCCCTCATTGTCTGGGGGAGTAGCACATATGTGTTGTGTACGCGCTTTGCGACTTGCTGCTGCTGACATGACCGACTCTGAAGAGGGTTGAGAGGTTAGACATTTTGGTGTTGTATCCGGGGCCTTGCATTTTTTGTCTAGTCTCCCTTTTACTGCAGGTTCAGAGAAAGGATGTTTCAGGGTTCTCAAACCCTCCAGCAAAACATGATCTAGGGTGGGTATTGCAAACACAGCCTTTCAGCGCTTACCCATGTGATCAAAAAGAAAAACAGTCTTACTTTTCGTCTGAGTTAGCCCAAATTCTTGGCACGCCTTTGATACCAAGGAGTGGAATGTACCTATGTCGTCTGGGGAGAGGGTTGTGCTGGACTACCCTGTGTTTCCTGGTCCGGATCATCTGTATCCCATGTTTCTTGGTGAGGAGAGTTGGAAGAGGCGGTAGAGTTTGTGTCCTTTGGACCGGTGTCTGTATCCCCTAATTCCCCTCCTTTCTTCTATTCGCGTGCTATCTCTTCTTGGAGGTGGAGGTCTAGGTGGAGATTGGGATCTGTGTGCCGAACATGGACGTTTAGCGTGGTCCCTCAATGAACACCCTTGATCTCTTCCTTGTACTGCTTGCTGACCTTGTGTTACCTGGTCATTCCTGCATTGATTGATCCCCTGTGGCTGAGGAGGTGGGAGCCTAGCATGGAGTTGCCCGAGCAGACTTCGCAGAGTTGAAAGTACTTGTAGGCAGAGATCGCGGATTTAAAAGAGGGTTTGTTGGCGTCATACCTCCTGATCCCGATGGTGTACAGGGAAACCCAAGGGGTACACTCTGTAGTCTTAGTGGTGTTTCGTCCCTTCTTGATTGGAGGTGACTGGAAGACCGGTCCTGTACATGGGGTTGGATCCAGCATTTTTCGGAATCCGTAACCCATGGGCACGCCTCTCTTGGTGGTTCAAAATCAGATGTTATCTAATGTTGTAGGATTTCATGTGGCATGATTTCAGTGTAGTTTAGGGGCAACACCTAGAGGGAGTTCTCAATATTCCTTTATTACAGGATAGCATATTTTCCTGTTGTAGCTGTAGGATAGGTTGTTCAGTATGAGCCGTGGTAGTTGTTGACTGGTGGGGGGTTTGGGGTATGTGTGAAGCACAGGTTCACTCCCTGAAGATTTTAGTTTTTTCGTTGTCGACCAGGGTCATCGAGTGATGTCCCGATTTCATCAAAGTACGTACCATCCATTTCGTCCCGTGGACGACTCTTGGCCAGAGGAGGATCTGTGCCCTTCTCCAGAGGTACGAGATTCTGAAGAGTGGCGTTTCTTCTTCATCGAAGGTGGAGTCTTTGTGGATGATTTGGTCTCGTGTTTCTCCTTCGTCGGGGAGGATGTTCTTGACGAATGGGAGGTCAACTTCATTGATGGGCGGGAGCCCTCAGGTGTTTTCGTCAATGCAATTTTTGGCTGTTTAGACATGGACCGGGAGCCTTTGCTGCTAACCGGCTTATTTTCAGTAGCAGACTGGGGTTGTGATGCAGTCTTACCAGGTTACTCACCGTAGTGACCACCTTACTCCTAGTCCATAGTCCCCTTTCCTCCATACTTATGGGACATCTCTCCGTCCTGTGGGACGGGACCGGAGCACTTTGTAAAAAGCATCAAGATTTTTTTCAAATATTTGTCCCTACTACCTTTCCTGCGCGGGGCCCGGCACGCGGCCGTTACCCCACCCCCTTGGCTCCGCCCCGCGCATCGCCCATCAGTCCTTTTCTATCGCAGGGTCCAAGACCCATTAGCAATAACAGAGGAACCTTATTAGAGGGGACGGCGGGCGGGCGTATGGAGGAAAGGGGACTATGGACTAGGAGTAAGGTGGTCACTACGGTGAGTAACCTGGTAATACTTCTACGTCCCGTCCCCTTTCCTCCATACTTATGGGAGATTCCCAAGCACTCCTTACAGGAACTATGGGTGGATGGAAATACCCCTTACTGAAACAGGTTCTTCAGCACAGCCTGGCCGAACTGAGCGTCAGCCCTAGAGCTCATATCGAGGCAGTAATGCTTACAGAAAGCAGATGGGGAGGCCCAAGTAGCCGCTCTAGCGCTGGACTCCCAGGGAACATACTTCTGAAAAGCAACCGCAGCTGCCTTGCCTCGCACCTGATGTGCATGGATACCCTTAGGAGGTTTCAGCTTTTGGACGGTGAAAGATTCCGTGATACAGGCAGCAATCATCTGGAAATGGACGCCTTAGACGCCGGCCTGCCCTGGGGTTTACCGAAGGTCACAAACAGTTGGGAAGAACTCCGAAGCTCGGCAGTCCTGTCCAGGTAGAACTTAAGAGCTCTTTGGACATCCAGGCAGTGTAGAACCCTTTCCGCCTCCGAGGCAGGGTTCGGAGAAAAGACCGGTAGGGAAATCGACTGGTTCAGATGGAATTCGGTCTCTACCTTTGGTAGGAAAGCTGGGTTCGTCCGAAGGACGACCTTGTCCTTGTGAAAGACCAAGAAAGGATGCTCCACCGACAATGCCTGGAGCTCACTCACTCTCCTCGCTGACGTAACGGCTACCAGAAAGTAATCTTTCCAGGACACGTACTTGAGGTCCACCGTAGCCATTGGCTCAAAAGTTTTATGGCACAGCGCTGTCAGGACTACATTTAGGTCCCAAGGCGGGTGCGGACTACGAACCGGAGGGTAGAGTTGTGTCAAACCAGCAAAATGTCTCTTCACCACCGGGTTAGTTAACGAATAAGAACACCCGTCTGAAGAGAGGTAGGCGGAAATCACCGAGAGAAGTCCTGCAGGACAAGACATGAACCCCTGACTCTGCTAAGGAGGAGACAAAGGACAGCACTGTGTCAATCGTCGCCACCCTCGGGTCCAATTCTTTCTCCAAACACCAATGACTGAACCTGAGCCATTTACTCTTGTATTGGGATCTGGTTGAGGGTTTCCTGGCTGCCTGGATAATGCGCATGTTATCCGCAGACAAACCCAAAGGCTCTAGAGCCGTGAACTCAGGCACCATGCCGCCAAGCTGAGCGATTGTGGAGAGGGGTGCCACATCTGTTCCCCTTGGTGAAGAAGATCGTGAGTTACTGGTAACCTGATCGGCGGACACACCGACAGGTGTTGGAAGTTCTGAGAACCAAAACCTGGCCGGCCACCACGGAGCTATCAGTAGAAGAGAACAGTTGACAGAACTCTTCAACTTCCAAATTGCTCGATGAACCAGAGGAAGAGGCGGGAAGGCGTAAGCTCCCATGTTGTGCCATGGGATCTCGAGTGCGTCCCCCAGAGAGGAGGCTCCCAGCCCCCCTCTGGAGGCGTACTGAGGAAGCTTCTTGTTTATCGCCGTGGCGAAGAGGTCCACCTCCGGTGTGCCCCAACACGAGAAAATCCATGATGGGATCTCCGCCTTCAACTCCCACTCGTAGCTGACCAGTGTCCGCCGGCTGAGGGCATCCGCGGTGACATTCAGCCGGCCCGGGATATGCACTGCAAGCAGCCAGACCCCATGAAGCATGGCGCACTCCTATATCTGGATGGACAGATCAACTAAAGGTGCCCACCCCGCAGGCGACAAAAATTGTGTGGAAGGGGTATCCGAGCATTCCGGTCATAAACTGACCGATAAGGATGCGCACAAGGCCGAGAAACGAGCCCTACACTGGAGGCCGATGGCGCAGCTGTGGGGGTAGCGTTCAAAATGGCAGCCACGGTCGTGGCGGGAACGGGCGCCATTTTGTCATCACCTGAGGCGAACTGCGGCATGTGAGGAAGTAAGGCAGGGGTCCCCGTCGATGGATCAGGGGTCTTAACTTTAGCCTTAACATAAGGAATCTCGGCAGAATCGGTACTATGAGGCCTGGAATGTTTCTGCGACATACCAACTGCCAAATTAGCCTTCTCAGAAAGGACCTTGGCTCTGCCGGTAAAAGTAGAATTTCCCTTCTTTGCCCCCTCAACAGATCTGGTGTCGCCGCAAGAGCAGGAACGGTGAGAAACAACCTTCACCGATAAGGCCTTGCCAGACCCTCAGAAATGTTGGTAGCTTTAGCCTCTGTACGAGGGACCTCGGATCCAGGTCCGGTAACAGCCTTACTCGCGAGGGCCTCAAACATCCGTTCGGTAGCACCAAGCCCTCGGGACACACCCCGGCATAAGAGCCAGTCGTCCAAATAGGGATACACATGGATACCCTGGAGACGAAGATAGGCCGCAATCACCGACCTCATCTTCGTGAAGACACCCGGCACCCAGCTAAGGCCAAAAGGAAGCACCCAAAACTGGAAGTGCTCCTCTCCCAAAGAGAAACGGAGGTATCTCCTGTGTGGGTTTCAAATCAGGATATGAATGTACACGTCCTGAAGATCCACAACGCTGAGCCAATCGCCCATCTGCAAGGAGGAGCGTTTCTGGCTGGGCGTGATCATCTTGAATTTCTCTTGGGGTAGGAAAAGATTGAACCGGGAAAGGTCTAGGATGGTGAGCAGGCCAGCCTGGTTGGGTTTGGGCACCGTAAACAGCCGGGAGTAGAAGCCCTCTCCTCGCTCCCCAAGGGAAACGGGTTCTACAGCTCTGAGGAGCAGAAATTTCTGAACCTCGGCCTTGAGGGAGGGTGAGCCCGACAGCTCGAAAGGAGGGTTGAGGGGTGGCGTAGGGGGTAAAGGTAAGCGGAAGCCCGCTCGAGCGACTGACAAGACCCATCTGTCTTCTGTGATGGTCAGCCACGCCTCCCAATGAGACGCAATACGTCCTCCCACCGGGGCTCGTGCGAGCGCGGAAAACCCTCATTTGGCAGGTGCCACCTGAACCTGATGAGGAGGCTGAGGAGCGGGAGAAATACCGTGTACGCTGTTGTCTACGGCGGTTATTCCCCGCAGGAGTATCCACTCTGCGATTTTTGCGGTCGAGGAAGCCCCTAAAAACAGAGGAAGGTCGACCTTGCGACAAAGGCCTTGGAGTCTTGAAGGGAGGTTTAACCAGAACAGACAATGATTTGGCCGTCTGGGTGCTGTCTTTGGTTTTGGTGAGCTCTACATCAGTAGAAGAATGAAAAAGCTCCTTACCATCAAATGGAAGGTCCACAACCTTGTCTTGCACCTCCTTCGAGAACTTAGTGGCATGTAGCCATGCTTGCCGCGAGGTATCAACCCCTAGCATCAGACCCCTAGCCGAGGTGTCTACGTGGTGAGCCGCAGCCTCCAGGAGATCCTGGGCCAAGACCCTGGCATCGGAAAGGCCCCCTCTGAAATCCTCCAGCTTCTCGACTGGAATGTGCTCCTCAAACTCGGACAGACCTCTCCACATCTGCATGTTAGCTCCAGCCAAAATCAATTCTGCATTGGCCTGCCTGAGCTGCAAGGCCGAATTGGCAAAGATTTTCCTCCCTGGGGATTTCAGGAGCTTGTCCTCCTTTCCCAAGACCTGAGTCGCCGTTGCGGAGGAGGAAGCTGCAGGTCTGGATTGCAACGTGGCCGCAGCCACCACTGTGGAGGAGGGAGGCGGACAAGACGACAAGGCCACTTCTTCCGAGGAATGTAGCCTGTACCTCGTGTCAATCTTTTTATTGACAAAAAGACCTGAGTGTGGCTTTTCCCAAACTCTTCGGACCTGGGCCAGAACGTCCTTCTGCAAGAACAGGCCGATACGCTCCAAAGTAGACAAGGTGAACACCCCAGAAAGCACGCCCTCCTGCGGAGCAGGTGCCTTGGGCACCGGAACATCTAAGAAGCTCCTCATGTCCAGTACCCGGTCATGGAAAGCTCTGGTAGAGCGAGGCAGGTCCTCGTTGTCCTGATCGCCTTGGGCACCGGAACATCTAAGAAGCTCATCATGTCCAGTACCCGGTCATGGAAAGCTCTGGTAGAGCGGGGCAGGTCCTCGTTGTCCTGATCGCCTTGAGGGTCATCTGACCGGTCCGGCTCCTGCTGAGCCGAGTCAGGCACTGCCTTGTCCACTGGGGAAAATGGTGGCACAGGCAGAAGCGCAGGGGAAGGCACCACGGGCAAGGGAGGCGCCGGCGGAACCACCGACGGGACGGGTGGAGCCGGAGGCACGGGTGGACATATCTCCTTGAAAAGCCCCTTGAAATATTCCCTCATGGGGTCGATGCGCATAAGCACTTGAAATTTACCGAAAAAGGCGTCCTCAGGAGATTGCTTCGGAACCTGAGGAGGCCTCTCATGAGGTGGCCTAATCCAGGGACGCAACGGGGAAGGGTGCCACACAGGCCCTTCCGCCGACGTATCCACATAAATCAAGGGAGCCGCCCCCTGGGGCAACGAAATATTGTGCGAAGAGGCATCCGGGCGTTCCAATCATAAACCGGCCGGTAAGGAGGCGCACAAGGGACCTTAGGTTCACACGAAGGACCGAACCCTACACCAAGGGCCGATGGCGTAGTTGTAGGGGTAGTACCTAAAATGGCCGCCGTGGTCGTGGCGGGAACGGGCGCCATTTTGTCCTCATTTGAGGGGAACTGCGGCACGTGAGGAAGTGAGGCAGGGGTCCCCGTCGATGGAACAGGGGTCTTAATTTTAGCCTTAACGTAAGGAACCTCGGCAGAGCCGGTACTATGAGGCCTGGAATGTTTCTGCGACATACCAACCGCCAACTGAGCCTTCGAAGGAAGAGCCTCGGCAATGCCGGTAAAAGAAGAAACTTTCTTTTTTGACCCCTCAACAGATCTGGTGTCACCACAAGAGCGGGAACAGTGCACTGTCACCGGCAGGGCCTTGCCCGGCCGCTCAGAACGGTTGGTAGCCTTAGCCACTGTATGAGGGACCTCGGACCTAGGCCCGGTAGAAGCCTTATCAGCACGGGCCCCGAACATGCGTTCGGTAACCTCAAGCCCAGCCAAGACCTCGGGGCGTACCCCGGTTTTGTTTTTGAGGGAAGCCGAAAGAACGGCCTCAGAGCAAGCTCCGGTACCCCACGACTCAGTAGAACTGGGTCTACACACAGCCCCCACAGGAGGGGCCTCAGAGTGTACTCCGGTGACCACAGGCCCCTTATGGAGACCCTCAGAGAAAACTCTGGTAGAATTATTAGGCCCGACAGGCACCTCAGGGCGAACCCCGGTAAACAAGCGATCAACGCCCCTCCCGGCTCGAGAGAAACCCGGGAAGGTATCCCCTGGCCGGGGTGCTCTGAAAATCAACTTACCGGGCGTTTTTTCTTCTTGTCGATGAACGCCTGAAAATGCGAAGGAGGAGTCCGTCCGAACACCTCCTCCCACCGCTACAACCGACGTTGAAGAGCCCGGACCGAAAGGGAGTCACAGTAAAAACAGGAGTCCCAACGGTGTTCCGGACCCAAACACTCTAAACAAAGAGGATGGGGATCCGCCCTCGCAAAGCGACAGTGACACGATGAACAGTCTGGAAAATCTAGTTTAAAAGACATACACAGACTAGTAAACGAACGCTAGCGAGAGCCAGAGAGGGGAAAAACGCAAGAAAATCTTCCGAGGATGCAAGTGCGTCCGGCCCCAATCGTGCGGAGAAAAGGACTGATGGGCGATGCGCGGGGCGGAGCCAAGGTGGGCGGGGTTACGGCCGCGTGCCGGGCCCCGCGCAGGAAAGAGGGGGGACACATTTGAGGCTGCATGTCTCACAGGTCCTGAATAAGGATTTTCTAGGTCCGATGGTCTTCATTGATATGATATGATATGATATGATAGATACACCATTGTCATAACCGACATCGTAAAACAGTCGTCAGTTGCTCCAGTTTGTATTTAAAGTGAAAAATATAGTGTTTGTGTCTGTAGATAATTTTTTCTTCACGAATAAAACTCGAGGAATCCCACCAGCTAAAAAGATGGATGAAATCTGAGGGGAAGCCGCTGTGGTGGAGCTATACACTCGACATCCTATTGGTGGGGCCAAAAGCACCCACGACGTCGATGGGACACACTATGTCAAAGATTTTCCAAAGGAAAAGTACTAAATCAAAGTAACCAGGGATTCCCAGCCCGACGATTGAAAATATTCACAGCATGTGAATCCATGAAAGATCCAATGCTGGAGAATGGTATTTTATAATATCCAAATAGTTCACTTCCTTGTTACTCATTGAAGCAATACATACAAGATAGATATTCTGTGCAATCAACCACTCAACAAATTCATTGGCCATAGTTGCTGGGCCAGACCACAGCACACAACTATTGGTGATATACCTAAACCACCATACCATATTGGTTTTAAATGGATTGAGTTCGGAGTACACCACTGTCTCTTCGAACATGTGGTTGCCTTTACACACACTATGAAAAGGAACTAGGAACAAGTAAACAAGTGCAGCTTTTGAACTTGCCAGATATAAGTAATAAAGGGGACTGCTTTTCTGGGGGGCAACTCATAAATTGGGCAAGATTGAGATGATAACAGGGAGGCATCCTGATCAGTTTTTGGCCCTCAGGTGATAACACGATGAAGAGTGGTACATGGACACTTTCGAAGTCTTGGTTAATCTTTATAATTTGGAATATAAGTACGACTTTATTTATGTTGTTGGAAGCGTACACCAATAGATAGGTGATTACATTTGTACAAATTAGTAGCAAGTTGAAAGATGATTGAACAGAACCACACATACTACGTGGATGTGGTTTGAACACTAATGGTTGAGGGGTGACCATGGGCGATAATTCCAGGTACACCTTTTTGAACATATTGCGTGATTTCAAGGGAAAGACATTTGGTAATTCAGTAGCCTGAAATATAGACTAAGAACGTTGCTCTCTACTTTTTCAGATAAACTACGAAGGTTCTTTTAAAGATGGGTTCTTTCAGTACACATGTTGAACTAGAAGTATTCTACTGATCGACAAATCTATTACACTGTTGTGGACAATTTTGGCACCGGAGTAATGTCCAACATGAGAGAGGATTATTGGGCGAGAAACATATAGGGCAATATATGAGTGTTGATACTTGTATGTATACTGAACCACGCTCCGGTTCCAAAAACACTATGTGGGTGAAATTGTTGTCTTGGTACGGTTTCCAAACGTGCATTTCATATGATATAAGTGTATATTTTGTATTGATGTATGTGTACTGTGAATTTATCGATCCAATGACTGGATGGATTGTAATTTAATGAATCACAATATTTTTATACTATATATACAATAAAGTATCTTACATTTTTCAAGAAAAAACAACTGTTTTTATTTCAGGACTGTCCCCTAGCCAACTCTGATAAGAGTAGAGTGACAACCATAAAGACACCAGCCTTTCTTTATATGGTATTTGAGAACCAGAAATTGAAAATGAGAAATGCCAATGGCTAACCTCGGGTTCTTACTGTGCTTGGGATGTATGGGCAAAGGGAAATAAGCATCAAGAAAATTGAGCGACCCCATCCAATCCTGGAGCTTAAAGGCCTGGAGGATCTGCAAAAGAGTAACCATCTTGAGATGAAGTCCAAGATGGGTCATCGTCCTCTGTCCTTTTTGAGAATTAGAACGTAAGGAGAGTCTCATCCTTGGTTCCGCTCTGCTACAGGTACCAATTATATTGCAGGAGGGCAGGAGGGTGTAGCCACACGGACATGGTGGGAGACGGATATGATTTGAAAGCCGAAAAAAAAAAAAGAATGCCAGCGCAGCGCACAAAGCCTCTGCCCTGCTGCGGACGACAGCTGGCCTGCTCAGCTGAGAAGTGCAGAAAAAAAGAGTGCCGGTGACCAACCCTGGCAAACACCAGCACCAATTAAGCACTGGTGGGGCACCTAAAAGGTGTAGGGCCCATAGGCCGATGCCTACTTTGCCTCTTGGGTAATTTGGCACTGCCTGGCGGGTGATCCGGAGGCCATTTTATGAATGGGAGGCAGTAATACTGGGCTACGGTTTGTAGTCGCAAGCATTGGAAGTAATGCTTTGCCATTCTTCTACATGCTGTGTTAATCTGCTCCCTACTACTGTCCTGTGGACCAAGGCCTCAGAGAGGTTTTGGTGCTGCAGATGTCATGGACGGCATATAAGTTGTGGCTGTGAGAGTGGGCTTACCCCCACGCTACATCTCACAAAGTAAACGTGTACATGTGGCATTAATGGCCTTAAAAGCCATGCTACCTGCGGAAAATACCCTCTTCCCTAAAGCGTTACATTTCTTGTTGTCCCTATCTAGAGAGATCGTAGGGTAAGCAGTTCTAGAGGTAGAACTGGCTGCCTGAACCACTAGATCTTCAGGAGTACAGTGTTTTTTTATAGGAAATCAGGATCTACAGCAGAGGTCCTGTTACTTCCTTATGAAGTCTTTAACAGCCAGAGTAGTGTCCAGTTTCTTCCAATTCTCCAGCACCCTGCTCCTCAGTGCCGTATGGAACAGTAGGACAGGGTCCTTTGGAGGACCGTTATCTAATATATCTGTCAGGTCATCCTGTTCATATACAGCAACAGGTCTTCCCCAGCCCAGGTATTCTGTCACCTTACACATGACAGACCTGTATGAAGCATGTGCAGAAGCATCTGGGTATCCAAACCAACCTTAGGAGAAGTCTCAAGCCCACTAGCATCCTTTAAGGAATCTACAATGTGCTGTAATAGCGACTCAGATCAACTAGGGTTTGTTGTCATTGCTCATTATAAATGGGTGGAATGTTTATTTCCCTACTAACGCCTAAGCTCAGATACAAACCTTCAGGTTTGTCAAGAAATTCCAGTGGAAGCCCTCACGGAACAACTCGCCAACCTCCACCTTCCATGAACCGAACACCTCCAACCGAACTGCGACTCTACTGGAAGCACTCAAACGCCACCCTTTCACCCTCCATCGACCGACATGCGCCTCTGAAACAAGTCACCTGCAAACAGAAACAGTCAGCACTCTGCTACATGAAAAGAATTCAACCACAGCAAAAGAGACATCAGGAAATGGGAGAAAACCTGGTGCCGCTCCAGGACCGAATTGGACCCGGTGCTCCTCAAGGAACTCTGAGCAACCGCAGACAACTAATCAACACAGCCAAGATCTATCAGAACACCACAGCAGAAGCTGACAACAAAAGAATAGACCTCTTCGAAGCACTGCGTCAACCCACTACCTGACCCTGCCATACCACCCTCCATCAGAAACTCCACCGCCATCAACAACTTCATCGACAAAATCAGCAACATTCGTCAGCACATAGGGATCAGTTCTGCATCCACAGATCCACCTCATGTCCTTCCTCACGCAATCTCCACACCCTGGACAACATTCAATTCAATACACGCTCCACAGAAGAAATTATAGAAACTCTGGCAGCCCTCAAAGCCACATCGTATACAGACAACATCCTCCCAGCATCCATCCTCAAGACCATCCCAGCAGAAGCTCTCCTACCCTACCTGGAGATCATCAACAGCTCGCTAACTCAAGGCACATTCCCATCGACCCTAAAGACAGGACATATACTAAAAAAAAAAAACTATCTGGATCCCAACAACCTAGGTACCTTTCTCCCCATCACCCATCTTTCCTTCCTAGGTAAGATCATCGAGAAAGGGGCAGCCGCGCAACTGCAGCAACACGTTGACACCAACAATCTCTGCCAAACCTACCAATCTGGGTTCAGACCCAGATACAGCACAGAGACGACAACCAGACAGGTGGTCAAGGACGCCCTCAACATCCTTAACGACGGCCGCCCCTGCCTCCTGGTTCTACTTGACCTCTCGGCCGCCTTCGCCACAGTAGTCTACCAGGCGCTCACAGACACCCTACATCGGTGCATGGAGGGTTGGGGGGGAAATCAGCGATCTTGTCCTACATTTGTGCAAATCCTACCCCACCAACCGCCAGCAATTTACTCAGATTTACTCCACTGTGGAGTCCTGCAGGGTTCCATCCTCTCCCCAGTGATCTTCAATCTATACATGGAGCTGCTGGGAGCCCTCCTAGCCACACACATCATCCACCAATACGCAGACGACACACAGCTAAAAGCTCAAGATATCCTCCATCAAGGACATCCACAGGCTCAAAACCTGCCTCTCGCCGGTCCAGTCTTGATGTCCAGTGCATACTTGAAGCTCAACTCCTCCAAGACCAAATTCCTCACCAACACCACCGAACACCCAGACGTACAGACCTGGCTATCAACTATGAACCCTGAGGGCTTCACACCAGAGCTCAACTCCTACACCAAGTCCCTCAGGCTCCATATCGACATACACCTATCCTTTAAGATACACATAGCGAAGAAAACTGGGGCAGCTTGGTATCGGCTCTCCCTTATATGGAACGTTCAAGCCCTTCCTCCCCCTGGACAGCTTTAAGCACTGGTCCTATCCCACCTGGATGGAGGCAATGCACTCCTTAAAGGCCTGCTGCCGTCCTCCCTTGTACCCCGGAGAAGTGTCATATACCCGGCTGCACGCCTCATCAAGGGTCTACGCAGATTCAACCACATCACCCCATCCCTCATCAACCTTCACTGACTCCCACTGGACGCACAAATCACCTTCAAGTCTTGCTGCATCATCTATAAAGGCAGTTTCCCTTAGCTACCTCGCGGAGAAATCAGCATCTCCGGTGGACAGCGCACCACTAGAAGCTAGGACACGTTCAGACTTGAAATCTGCTGCTGCAAAAAGGAAAGGACCAGAAAACAACCATTGTCTGCCTACGCCCCACGTCTATGGGACCTCCTCCCAAGAGGAGGTGGTTCCATCAGACCCGCTCCCACAATTCAGAAAGGAACTGAAGACCTACCTCTTCAAGGAGTTTCTCCTCCTCAACACCTAGGCAATCACGTCGCCCCCTGCAACACCTGAATCGCTAGCCCCCATCTGGCCCTCTCCTCCCTGCCACTCTTGTACAACTGTATCCCTCCTCTGTGCCCCTCTGTATCCTAACCCCCGCTGTATATCTGTTCTGTTACCTCTGAAAAGCACTCTGTTCTATATCTGTATTGTTGTATAGCTCTGTAAAGCGGTTTGTTGCTTCTCGAAGCTACGTCCGTGCTCAATAAATACCATAGTAAAAATAAGAATAAAAGGGTTCCCAGGTTTGTTCGCAGTAGCACTTTATATTTATTGGCATATTGAGGAGTATATATATATATATATATATATTTTTTTTTTTGCAAGGAATGCACAAGGTGCTTAAGTCCCTAACACTACAGAATAATTAAGTGCAGAGCTATTGCAGACTGCTCACAGAGGTAAAAGGCCTATTTCTAGAGATGTGACAGGCTGAAGCGAAACAATCTCTATGTTCATCGGGCATCCATTCACCCCATTAGTTATTTCATAGAGCTTTTGACTGCAATTTTGCAATATTTTATTACATTATTTTAAAATATTTCAATTATTTATATTTGCCATTGATTCTACAGAGCCCTAAAACATTGTGAAGTTACCAGACTATGGTCAGTCTCAAAGGTATTTTTCATAGGGGACCAGCTATCAAACTACATGAGGAGTTGGACATGCAATTCAGTCTCAAGGAGGCTGCTACAGAACGAATGACCAAAGAATCTACCACCATGTCAGTGACCTCAAGCCCATAACGAAGACCTGAATCACCTGCTGCACGATTATGTTCAGCCTCCAACGCTACTGGCTCTTGCATATATTGTACAGGAGTGAAGCAAGAGAGTTTGTGACCTAATCCAGAGCTACAGCAATCACATGAACTAACAATGTCAAATCATCTATTGGGAGAGTAGTCAAGTCTCCTAGCCACCTGTGTATATCTTACAAAAGATTGTTTTACCTTTTTTCCAGCAACACTCTCCTCCATTAAATTAAACAAGGTAATGCTGCTGGTCCTCCCAGAATTAATGTTTGCACAGAAGATGGATTTTAGTCCCCTTCAATTGTGCGAGAGTACAGTTCTGGTTCTTATTCTTATTTGATTAATGGTAGGAATGAGTAAACATATTTTCTCAGTGCCTGTGCTGCTTATATACATGTTCTGCTCAGGCCAAAAAACCAATCAGCCCTATTGGCAACTTACTTAGAACCTGACATGGTTTAAACATTCTATGAAGCAACACACCTTTGACCAACTCCCATATTGCATCATGACATCCTGTCACGATCTGCGACGAATTGGCTGAAGGAAAAACGCCCCACAAGAGTAGGCCGCCCGTTCAAGTACTTCTCTGATTAATGTTTCAAACAATAAAAGTTCTTATGCTGAACTGTGCAATTTTAGAGGTGTACAATAAAAACATGTGAACCCCACGCAAGATATAGGATTTAAAGGGATGGTCTAGTAAAAAATTTTATTTAAAAAATAGATAGGCCACATAAAAAAAAAAATACTAGCATCCTCCGTTTTAAAACTTCCTATGTAAAATTTTGAGCTATTCAAGCTCAAAATTCGAAAAAGCAAGCACAGGGGCGCAACCATTTTGTGAAATGGAGGCCCTCCTGTGCTGGCTTTTGCTTTTGCGGCACTAATGAAGGAAAAGCCAGCCAGCTGTAGTAAACAAAGTCTACCGCTGGGTGGCTTTCCCTTCATTAGTGCCGGGACTCGGAGGACGCGGACCGGAGACCAGAGCAGGAAAGCTGCAGCTGATTCTCGGTAAGTGCCATTTATTTTTTTTTACAAAAAATAAGCACTAGCTGCGTTTTTTTTCCTAAGTTTTCCGGGCTGGAGGAGCCCGGAAAACTTAGAAATAAAACCGCAGCTTTAAAAACGTTGTATTTATGTTTGCGGTCGCTTTTGAAGCGACCGCAAACATAAATACAACGTTGTGTCGGAAAACGCTGCGGCTTTTCTTTCCAAGTTTCTCAGGATCCTCCGGCTCGGAGGAGCCTGAGAAACTTGGAAAGAAAAACCGCAGCGTTTTCCAACACAACCGCGTGTGTTTCTGCCTGCCTGCTGTGGCTATCACTTTGGGTCTCCGGTGCTCCTAGGGGAGCACCGGAGACCCAAAGTGAAAGCCACAGCAGGCAGAAACACACGCGGTTATGTTTACATGCCGCGTAGTGTTTCTACCTGCAGCTGATTTCCCATTTGGGGCTCTCGAGCTCCCCGTGGGGAGCCCGAGAGCCCCAAATGGAAAAGCAGATTCAGGCAGACACAACGCGGTTGTTTTCCGCAATGCCGCGTTGTGTCTGCCTGAATCTGCTTTACCATTTGGGGCTCTCGGGCTCCCCGAGGGGAGCCCGAGAGCCTCAGAGCCCCAAATGGTAAAGCAGATTCAGGCAGACACAACGCGGTTGTGTTGGAAAACGCTGCAGTTTTTCTTTCCGAGTTTCTCAGGCTCCTCCGAGCCGGAGGAGCCTGAGAAACTTAGAAAGAAAAACCACAGCGTTTTCCAACACAATAACGTTGTATTTATGTTTGCGGTCGCTTCAAAAGCGACCGCAAACATAAATACAACGATTTTAAAGCTGCGGTTTTATTTCTAAGTTTTCCGGGCTCCTCCAGCCCGGAAAACTTAGAAAACAAACCGCAGCTAGTGCTTATTTTTTGTAAAAAAAATAAATAGCACTTACCGAGATTCAGCTGCAGCTTTCCTGCTCTGGTCTCCGGTCCGCGTCCTCCGAGTCCCGGCACTAATGAAGGGAAAGCCACCCAGCGGTAGACTTTGTTTACTACAGCTGGCTGGCTTTTCCTTCATTAGTGCCGCGAAAGCAAAAGCCAGCACAGGAGGGCCTCCATTTCACAAAATGGCTGCGCCCCTGTGCTTGCTTTTTCGAATTTTGAGCTTGAATAGCTCAAAATTTTACATAGGAAGTTTTAAAACGGAGGATGCTAGTATTTTTTTTTTATGTGGCCTATCTATTTTTTAAATAAAAATTTTTACTAGACCATCCCTTTAATTTTATGGCAGACTAATATAAGTTAATGATTTTGTTTCTGTTGGTATTTGGAATATGGCTTTTATTCTGATTAAAAACTAAGACAAAGAACAAACTAGACCTAATAAAATGCAGAAGATAGGTTAACAGTTTAGGAACTGTTTATATAAATGTACATATAACAATTTACAACATAAAAGAAGGCACAGAGTTTAAAACCGCACACATTGTGCAAAAGGAACCCAGACCATCAAATAAAGCTTAATTAAGGATCTAGTCCCTCAAACATGTTTTCCTAAATGGTTTAAGTTTAAAAAAAACACAGACAAGGAACAGATTACTACACTCTGCAAAACTGGCGGCTTCAAAGTACACCCTCTTGAACTGTTCCTGACCCCTTAAGCCTCTTGAGCCCACTGAGACACAGAATTTAGATGTTAGATTACTCAGGGGCATGGTGCATATGGGCCTGGTGTACTGTGTCGCAGGACCAACAAAAAACACACACACACCAAATAGTCTTTTTTAACTAGGTCAGGATGGGGGGGGTTGTAGTAAACTCTTGGTCAGTAAAGGGATCTTTCTACAACAACAAAGCAAAAGGTGTTGCAATGCGAAAACTACAAATTGCCCCATGGGTCTCACTAAGGGAATACTAATCTTCCCAGACTTCCTCATCTAAAATAGAGTAATATAGCACACAGCACACTCCCTGGTCCAACTAAGTTGCATGGATGAATCGCCCAGTATGCTTCATGATAATTTCAGTCTGAGGGATATAGACCCCTGCTCTCTTCCCATCACTCTCAGTGCTAGGGCAGCAGAGCCATGCTAGTTTCCTGGAAATCTCAGTCCTAGGGATACAGCCCACTGATCCCTTCTTGGAACTCCTAACAGCAAACATTTTCTTCCATCTTCCTTAGGGTAATTGCCAGATCTAGACATTCTCACCCAGCAGCACCATATTGCCCGCCTGAGGCAACAATAATAGTTCAGGTATGTCTTACTCTTATTAGGGTATTTGTCAGGTTGTCACATTCTCACATTCCGGGGCTGTAGTTTTCTCTGCATCATTACAATGGTTGGTGATTTTCACTGTGGGTGAGGTTGCCTTCTAGACCATGCATAATGCTTTCTTGGTGTTGTGATTAATCCAGGGAATTCGTCCCTTCTCCCTAAGGGCGAGCCACTCCCTTTAGGAGTAGGGAGATTAGCCTGCTACGAAATATTCTCCCTATGGACAGGACAGGGCAAGCAGGATCCCTCTGGGTACAGGTACTGCCAAAGCAAGAATTCCCTTTCACTTCGTCTCACTGCAAAAAACCATGCATTATATGGGAATTGTGCAGGGAAGCCATGTACAGGGCCCCTTTAAGGTGGGTGGATTGGTCTCAGACTTACCTCGATTACAGCCTCATGGTGAAACCCAGAATCGATGGTATATCTCCCTCCTCTCCAAGGAAGGTCTAAAATACACCAAGAGAAGGAGAGCCCATACCAGTTGAAAGACTCTGGCTTGACCCGCCACGCAGAGGAGGAAGTCCCGCTGCCTCAGCAGGAGCTGATCGGGAGAGCCACAGAGCCGGCATGGTGCGCCAGGACCTGAAGCAGCCTTCAGAACGCTGCTTCCTCACCGGCAGCAGAGATGGCGCCGAGCACAGAAGAGCAAATCACTTCAAGAGACTATAAACTATAAAGCAGGTTAAAAGGAGATGGACACATTAAGGACATTTTTACTGATGTTTAATACACTGATAAGGCTAAGACCCATCTTTCCTGACTGTTAAAGGATTACCTCTGCCGGTCTAAACAAACTGAAGCTGCTCGTCAGCAAGTCCCAAATGAATATGCCAACTGTCCAAACTAATTGGGTCTGCCACTATAGTAACTTACTTAAATAATACCAACAGAATGTCTCTTTTCTTTGTTCCAAGGTTTCCTTAATGTTTTTTACTAGGCTCTTGATACCTCCTTCCCTACGTGGATGACATCTTGTTGGACCAGACATCCTTTGGTATACAATGCAGATTGGACAAGGTGGCGGCCGATTTTACAAACCATGCATTATTAAATCCCCTGAAATCCAGGATATTGTCCATAAGGAAAAAGAGAAAGGATAAGAGTTTATTTTGGACAGTAAACGGTGAGAGGATTGAGGAGGTGACCCAATTTGTGTATGTGGGATTCATAGTAGCGCATCTGAAAAACAAAAAATGAGTATGGAGAGAGTGGAAAGAAACAAAATCCTGCGCTCGTTGCACTTATGAAGTCAATTAAGGTAAAAAAACATGACTTGTCAATGTGGCAAGTGATAGAATTCTATAGGGCCAAAGTATCTCCGGCAACTCTATATGGTTTGCAAATATTGTAATTTAAAGGAAAAGGGTGATTTGATAAGCAAGAAGGCAAAATCTGGAGAGCTGCTTGGGGCCTACCTTCCTCGGTTCCAATAAATGTCATCAGATTAGAATTATGCCTTTAATCTTGGTGGGGGTATTCTATGCTTGATCTTAAAAAGGAGTTCAAACTGTATTTTCAAGAGGAAAATGCATCACCCGACTCAGCAATACACAGTGTTAAAGCCAAGATGAAGGCCTGGGATAGAATAACTGATGGGAACGATCTCCAAAGACTGGTTATCTACAGAGATACGGTGCATCATTATACTAATATAAGATCTCTCAGGCCCTACTTGATGAAGTTTACATCTAAGATAATATGTATATGGTAGCTCAGATTCTGACTAAAAGGACTCCCTACCTTGGAATGTATTGGTCCCCAGACTAGGTGTACTCCGAGGTGAACGTTTGTGTAGGTGTGAAAACAATCCAGCATTGGGACACTTCACCACCTGATAATGGAATGCCCTTTTATCGAGGAGGACTTCTTACCTCAGTAAATTAGTTAATTGCACAGCTGCAGTCATACCATGCAGCCTATGGTCCTTATTGTTAGAAGGTAAATGAATATCAGTAATTGCTGCGATCGTTGAATTTTAAAGAGAAATATTTGCAATGGTGGTGGCACCTGCTTCAATCCATGTGTTGTTGAATGTCTTTTTTTTTATGATGTAAAGATTTACTGGTATTGTTTAGTTTTATGATGTTTTTAGGCATTTATTTAGATTGATATTTATATGCATTTAAAATAGGTGTGTTTATTTTGTTTCTTGATCAAATGTATTTGATTGTGTAATGTTTGCTTCTTAAGCATAAACGCAATTAAAAAAAGATACCTCCTTCATATGCTCTTGTAGTTCCTTTACATTATGCTTGGGATGTATTCCCTCTTAAGGTACAGGTTTCCTACAGTTCTCCTTCATACACTTTCTTACACTCTGGTCTAACTTTGTAGGCCTTTCTGAGTCTGGTAATCTATGCTTCCTTAGTATGGGTATGCCTTGTTCCAGTTTGACCTTTCTCCTCTCCTGGGATTTCTCACTCTGATTGTGTCTTTCCTCTTATTATGTTCATAAAATATTTGTATGTCCCATTCATAATCACAGAATTGCATCTCTGGGTGATTCTCTATCGTATTTTCACAGTTCCAGTTAAACAAGCTTATATTTAGTATCTTGTCTCACTGGGACAAGTTCTTCCCACCCTGGAGGACTCACGGTTCTTCCGTCCACCCAGTTACCTCTGTATGTGCGGGGTTATGGCTGTAGAGTTCAGCACACAATCTCCTCTCTCTCTTCTGCTGGGTATGGGAAAAGAGGCGGGGGTGGCAATACTGATTTCGACCAGACACAGCTTTGCGATTGAGGCGGTCCTGGCCGACCCCAGTTTGGTCTACTGCAAGGGGCTAAGTTCGCGATAGGGTCGACATATGCCCCAACTGTGCACCAATGCGAGTTCTGGGAGAAATTGTGAGATAAGTTAGTCCAATTTGCTGAGCGCCAACTGGTGGTGGGCGGGGGCTTCAATATGGTGTTGGACTCAGAGTGATCGCAGGAGGAGGGAGGGGAACGAACAAGCAGCTCGATCCCAAGTGAATCGGAGCATTTTAAAGGGGTTAATGAGGTACTGGGGTTGTACAACTTACGCTCACCTGGTATCCACGGGGACGCCACCCAGCTCCGGGGTCTCTGGTGCCCTTCTCAGCCTCTCCCTGGTATAATCAGCAGAGAAGTTCTGCCTGGAAAACAGGTGGGCAATGTTCAAGACTGGGCAACTGGGGTAAGAGCCTCCCAACACCCCGTATGCCCGCAGCCCCTCCCCGGACCTTTCCTCACCTTGTTATGGATTTTGGCGTGCTCTCCGTCCTGCCTTTTTGGCAGGGGCGCGTCGTCCTTTGTGGGCGAGTGCGATCTAGTTACTTCACTGATGCTGCCCTTTAGAGTCTTTCAGGTAGGTCTTATTACTGTTATACTGCAAGCCTTTCTTGGATTCAATAATGTCTTTTCTCTCTCCTTAGGAAGTTCGCTGTGGAACGTTGGCTGACTTTGGACTCACCGGCAGGTGATGGTGTTTCGAGAGCGCCTTGATGCGGTAAGTAGGCGCTATGCGCAGCGCTATGATGCCGTGGCCTTTGCTAACCTGTTGTCTTTTGTTCCCGTAGGTTGCGGTGCTCACCCGGAGCAAGAAGTCCCAAGGCAGTGCTGGTCGATAGGCGACTTGAGAGATAAGCTGACGGCACAATTGTAAATGTCTAATGTCTTGTTTCTCTCCTTTTGCAGATCCGACGGTCCGGGAGGCTCGCTGTTCCGTAGATGCTGTTTGCACAAGCAGAGGGCAGCTAGTGGTGGAATCACAGGTAAGCTGCTGCTAATAACGATGTCCCTTTTGTTTTTCAGGTGCTGTTCGCAGATGCTGCTGAACACAATGAGCGTCACGTTGCAGAATTGCAAAGTAACGCGAAGCGTGTTCTCCAAGTCGGGTGCGGTTTAAATAGCATCAAGAAAGTAGTCCAGGTAAAAAAATAGTCCCTAGGCTACCACACCCAAAACACTATACCGCATAGCTTGGTTCCAAGGAGCCAAGCTATGTGGATGCCTCCATGTTGATTGGCATTGAAATAAAGTAGTTCCCAAGCACAAGTCTTCATTAAGTATGAGCCTGGTGCCAAAGGCGTCAGGACTGGCCCCAAGAGGGCCTAGGCAAAGGATGACTAAGCTTGTTGGGGGCCCGAGCCGAGACCCCTCCTGGCCCATGGCCCTGCCGGGGGGAGGGTTTCAGGAAGTGGGTCATGACAACGACTCCCTCCGCCCGGTCCGGCTGGGGATATGCCATTCACATACTACTCAGCAGTTCATGACTCCTTTTCGCGAATAGACCTGATCCTGGCAGTCCCAAGTAACACCGATTCCGTGGTCCGACCACGATCTGGTCGCAATTCTAGTTGAAACTGGGGTTCTGAAGGCTACTCGAGGAAATTGGAGGTGTAATGACTACCTACAAAAGGATAAAGTGGTGTTAAGCAAAGTTTGCATGTATACCCTCTGGGACCACTACACACAACTATGACTACAGGTGTAAGCAAAACCAACCTTTGGTATAGGTCTGTACCACACAGTTTTTGGTAGCGAGCTGTGCAGCCAGGCTTATCTCAAGAGGGAATGTGAGCTTGTAATGAGGTTACACAGAGGTCTTTGAATTACAAGTCCTCAAACACACACTTACACTCAAGGTTTTTTTGGTAAAACAATTATTAATTTATTACACAGTCAGTTAGAAAACATTCACTAAAAGGAGGTAATCAATATCACACAATATCCTACAATACTTCCCACTAACCGGTTCTGAAACATTTAAACCACTTTAAAGGAGGAGCAAAATGGCATAAGTTAATAAAACGAATAGTAGAGTACTTTTAAACAGTGCAAATAGTTTGAGTTCACCAGAGGAGTTGGTCCAGTGCAATAAGTAGGCCAAAGTCAATGGGCTAGAGTCTTGTATAGCTAAAGACGGTTCTGGTAGATAAACGGAAAAGTCTTTGCCATGTTTCCCAGAAGTAGTTCTCAGAATAACGAGTTATACGTCGGGTCAGAAGCTGACTAGGCCTGCAAGTTGCCAAAGTTTCACACACTTTCACAGTGAGTGGTAAATTCTCTCGGTCGGTTTTTCACAGTACCTTGTTTTGAAGAAAAAGATGCAGCTGAAGACTTCTATTCCTGGCAGTTCCTGCAGATCTCGCTGTTCCGGAGCCTCAGTCGTGGGGACAAGAGGGAGGACATCGGGGGACTTCTGCACTGCATGGGGACTGGTCACAAATCTGGCAAACTGGCAATTCTTCGATTCCGGTAGCTGTCTTCAAGCACACAAACTGGTGTCCTTCTCCCTGGCTATTCGGTTTCCTGCAGCACTCTGAGGAAAATACAACCAGCACAGAGAATGGTATCCAGGTGGCTTACGAGTTGATTGGTCCCACCAACTCAAAGGATGAAGTTGTCCTTAAAGGGCTTCTCTGTCGAGATGCACTTGTCGATTCGTACCTGCAGCAGGGTTTCACCGATGCAAACCAATGGACCAGGAGTTGCAGCAGCCGTCCTCTTCCAGCTCGTCTTCGGTTCTTTCGTTTCAGTAGTCAATTCTGATTTCCAAGCCAAGAGACTCTCCTTTTAAACAGTTTTCCCCCATTCATTCCTGCCTAGCTGTCACTCACCCAGCAGGGTGGCTGTCCTTGCCGGACAGTCAGCCAGCCAATCACGCCAGAGTGCATTTGGGTCCCCTAGGAGACTAAGCACAGGGAGTTTCGGGCACCTCCCTCACTTCCTGCCCACCCCCGACACTCAGGCGCCAGAGGAACAAAGGGACCAAACCTGGTTTGGCACGCAGAGTCAAACTCTAGAAGGACCTTTCCAAAAAGAAATGGCGAAAAAAGAAGACCGGGACCCATTTAAACAAAGGAGGCTCAGACGCCATCTTGAAAAACATGGCTCCCACGATTTAACGCTACCGGTGTTCGCGGTCGGGACAAATCATGGTCGTTCATTGTTAAAAACTGCCACCAGCCATTTAGATAGGAAAGGGTACATTTGACTGCTACATGAGTTTATAGACATAAGGGATACTAAGTAACCCCTCCAGCACTCTATTGTAAGATAGTGTGTGCTGGGTCTAGGAATTTAAAAAGACCAGTAAAGTCAATTTAACTTTACTTTCTCTGGGAAACAGTAGTTTATCCCAGAGAAGGTATTTAAACCTTGGGACAGCCTAAAAGGCTTCCCTGTGTCACTGCACTGAGGTTGCTGTGTGACACACATGAAAAGATGATGCCTATGAAGTTGTCTAAAGCTCCATAATCAAAGAAAACACAAAAGTAAAACACACATCACATGAGAGAGTGGGATAAAAGGCTCACACTCTCTCCAGGTAAAAAAATCAAGTCCTCAAAATCCAGCAAAGTTGCTGGGGGTCGCTAAGGTGAAGGGAATTAGCACATTTATGAGAATTCTCCCTAACAAGCGGTGCAAAAGGAGCGGCTAAAGGGGATCAAGGAATACTTCTTATCCAATGATATAGGGAGGTGGGAATCCAATCCGTCTGGGACGGGTTTAAGGCGACTATAAGAGGCACCTTGATGAGAATCGGATCAGAGACAAAGAGAGAAAGGGAGGAGGAGGTGGTTCAGCTTCACAGGAAGATAAAGGAGTTACAGCCGGCAAAGGCCAAAGAGCTTTGCAAATATAAATCCCAATTGGGAGCAATACTGACATAGGAAACAGAGAAAAAAGTTCCTGGTTTTGAAACTGAAGTATCATGAGAAGGGAGACAGGGCAGATACGATCTTGGCATGGAGATTGAGGAAAGAGAAAAAGAGGAGAACCATTGGGGTTATAAGGACAGAGGACGGTAGATCCCTACATGAAGCCCAGAGCATTGGTGACGAGTTTGTGGAATACTATAGAACCCTATACACGTCTGAATGGGAGATTTTCTGAAGAACCTACCAATCCCAGGGCGCTTGAAGGAAATAGCAGAAGGCCTAGATTGCCCCATCACTGCAGAAGAGGTTGTAAAGGCAGTTGCGGGAATGAAAGCAGGGTGTACCCCAGAGGAGGATGGATTCACAATATGGTTTTACAAACTATTCAAGGTATTTAACGCGTGCTTGGAAGGAGAACCCCCCTCCCCCCCACAATGATGGCGGCAGGTATTGCGGTGATCCCGGAGGAAGGGCAGGATCAATCCAAGTGCTCTTCCTATAGGCCAATTTCCCTCCTCAATGGGGATGTGAAGATTCTGGCAAAGGTCTGGGGAACGAGACGGGAAGGCAGTATGCCGTTATTAGTAAATGGGGACCAGGTGTGGGCAATTCATTGAGGGAAGGCAATGGTCAGATAACATAAGGAAGACCATTAACCTGATCCACGGGGCACAAACGGGAGGGATGGATGCATGCTTAGTTTCATTGGACTCAGAAAAGGCCTTTCACAGAGTCGTCGAATGGCTCTTCATGATGAAGGTGCTGGCGAAAATGGGGATGGGAACGAACTTCTTGAAATGTGTGTCGGCATTATATAACAGACCAACAGCGAGGGTGCGGATAAATGGGGGGGGGAGTTTACTGAGTCCTTTGAACTCACGAGAGGCACCAGACAGGGGGTCCCCTCTCCCCACTACTGTACGCCCTCGAAATGGAACCTCTAACGATCGCAATACGGATGAATGGTCTGATCAGGGGTATAACGAGGGGAGAACTAGAATGTAAAATCTCTGTTTAAAGACGATGTGTAGCTTACCTTACAGATATTCAGTTTTCCCTCCCAGCACTGATAGCCCAGATTGCCGAGTATGGCCGCCTGTTGGGGCTCAAAATGAAGGTGGGGAAGTCCGCCATATTGCTGTTACTGCCGCAGAGCCCACTCCTAGATACAAAAAGAAGATTTCTGGGTATGAGGGTAGACCAACAAAGCAATCGATACCTGGGCAGCTTGGTGACTAGGAATTTGGGGGAAATGGGGATGGCCAACTATGCTCCCTTTCGCTCGAAGCTAACAGAGGACCTAAAGAGATGGGGCCCTGTGATACCGACGTGGTATGGTAGGATGACAGCTATTAAAATGACTATTACCTAGGCTTCTATATCTGTTTGCCGCCATACCTCAACGCCTCCCAGACAAATTCCTCTGAGAAGTCACAAGGTAGCATTGCAGCTTCATATGGGGAAACAAGATCCCCAGAGCGACACTAACCCTACCGAGCTATGGGGGTGAGGGGAATAGGGTTCGGGATTCCAGATATTCGCAGGTACTATCAGGCTGCCCAGATTAGAGGGATGATGGAGCATATGAGGGAGGATTTGCGTACGTATTGGACCTCTCTAGAGTATCCGGTAGCGCATCCCCTGAAGGTCCGTGATTACTTCTGGGTCCCGCCAAGATTAATTCCAGAGCGAATGAGATCCCACCCAACATTAAGGGTCTTTTGGTCAGTCTGGAGAAATTAAATTGACACACGTGGGTACACTTCATGGCCCTCTCCGATGTCTTCAATATGGGGGCCCCCATTTGAGCTGGGGAGTCAGGGTTTCAAGCACTCCCAGAGATGGTCAGATGCAGGTTTGGAAAGGGTGGGGCAGTTTTTTGAGGGTGGGAACTTTCGGGAATGGGTTGAGGTGCGAGACATGTTGGGAGGGGACTCCACGGTATTTGATTACCTCAGAGTGAAGGGAATTTTGACAGATCATAAGTGGGAGGAGGGGGATTCAGAGAATTAACACTGGTGGAAAAGGTCCTAGACCAGTCAGTCTCGAGGAAGGGAATCTTGTCCAAATTATACAACGCAATGAACGAAACAACCCTACAGCGGAGGCAAACTTTCCAGAGATACTGGGAGGAGCTTATGGAGGCCGAGATTCCAGAGGAGGAATGGTCGCAAATATACAGAGGGATCTTTCATGGGGGCTTGTTCACCTCATCGATAGAGCAGAATTTCTAAATGTTAATGGGTTGGCATAGGGACCCAGTAAAATTGTATAAAATGTTTAGGTGAGTTTCAGCCTTTTGTCCAAGGGAATGCGGTAATTGGGGAACCCTGGCATCTATGTGGTGGTGGTGCCCCAAGGTGCAAGTTTATTGGAAGGAGGTGCTGAGCTGGATGGAAGAGATCACAGGGATAGGGTTAGACCTAGACCCTCGGCAGTTGCTGCTAGGGCGCCCACAAAAAGACAGGGAAGAACAAAGACTCCCGAGGATGTGGGAAGCCAGGTTACGAGCGGGGAGGCTCGTAGTAGCCCGATGATGGAAAAAAGCAACACTCCCTTTGAAAGAAATGTGGCAAGGGACAGTACTAAATAGGATGGTGATGAAAAGACTTACAGTGGTGGTGAATGATAGAATGGAGGAATATCACGTGGAGTGGTCAGCCTCGCTGCTTAAAAGGGGGAGGGAGGAATGAAACCAACTAGACTAAGTTTAAAGGGGCACCGAGAGAGATGGGGAAGAGATGTAGAAGGGGGGAGGGTAAGGGGCACACCCGGGTGGGGGGGCTGAAAAGATGTAAGTGCATACACTGCAGTGACCTTCGGAACCAAGACATTGTTCAATGGTGCAAGAGAAGTCTTACAAAGTGTTGAGTTTTAAGAGGGGTTGAGGGATTAGGGAGGGACGCGGGGAGGGTAGGGGATAAGGGGGGGATATGGATTAGTATTGATAATATAGTTTTTGCCTGGAATTGTTTATCTTGAAAATTTCTATTTCTCCTAAATAAATGCCAATAAAAATTAGGTTTAAAAAAAAAAATGATGTGATAAAAGCACCATAGCAAGGTGAAGCACGGCGGAGTCAAGGGTGGTGCTTAGTTTTTCTAAAACGCTGTTTTGCTGCTGTTTGGCTCTGGAGGCTCGAGGCACCCAATAGTGCAGAACAAGATCTAAGATTTTTTGCTTAGGGGAGGCGAGCAGCGGAGGCAGCGGAACCGTCTGGCGTCCAGGAAAGGAGTCCGTCCTGAAGGGAACATTTCGGCTACAATTTTAAACTTTACTCTGTCACCTGTATTCAGCCTCATAGCTGTTCCTGTCCCTGCTGAATCTCACACCCAACTTAAAGCCTAGCAAGTCATCTGAAGTGGGGGCTGGGGGAGATCCAATGGCAATCGGGGAAGCCCTTAGAGGCGTTTGATATTGTCCAGACAGAAACACCCCCCCCCCTCTTACTCTCGCATATTCTCTGATTGGTCACCAGTACCCCGATAGTGGTAAAAAACAAAACACACCAGGAGTCCTACGGCGTCTTACTGTACTGTTCCGGACGTTTTTTGTTTTTCGACAACAAAACAAAAAAACACCTTGTGCAAATGAGACTTCGCAGTACCACCATTTTGGAAAATATGCCTGACCAGGAAGGTTCATACTTGGAGCAGGCTTGGGGTGAAGAAGAGGAACACGGGACAGCTGTTTCAAATACCCCTGTCCCAAACCCAAACCAGCTCGCTCCCATAACTATACATGCACTTGTTCACACGCATGGTCAACAAACAGCCGGGAAAACCGACCCTATTTCCTTACTACAGAAAGGATGGAAGCGGGGTTTGGAATATACCATCACAGCAAAGAAAATCCAGAGCAGAATTAATGATCATTTCGCCAGAAAAAGAAATGAAACTGTTAATGATGTAGAAGACATGGTAGACAGTGCATGGCAATCCACAGAATGTGCACAAGAGGATGAAGACAAGGCCCCTCTCCTGCAAAGGGATTGCAGAAAAAACATTGCGCCAACCATTAACATCCAAAGCGAGGCAAGCCTGTCTACAATGCAAGACCTCCCGGACAGATCCTCTGAAGTCACCCAAGATGCTCCCCCACAAGCCAGTGAAAGCACATTGTCAGCTTTAAGTTCCGTGTTAAACTCCCTGGTTTCAGTATTTGAATTATTAAAAATGGAAGTCCAAACCCAAGCCAGTGTTTTGCTGGAATTATCAAATGAGATGGCCAAAAGTGAATCAGCAATGATGGGCTCGAGCAACGTTATGAACACCATTCTGATCCCAACCCTTAAGGAGACCCAAGTGGAAGGTGTGAAACAGGGCTCGACATTGCACAAATCGTCCACTTACTTAAAGCGGGGAAAAAGGAGAATGATACCACGCATGAGCTCCTAAAAGATCTTTCAGTGAAACTATCGAAACCCTACAATCCTGGTTATTCCTCCATCGAAGAGGTCCTAGAAGGCAACCCAACATTCGATGACACCCCATTATCCGAATCAACCCTAGAAGAATTCCGGAGATTGGCAAATGTGGTCGTCGATGAGGACGCGGTGGTCATGGAAAGTTCCCAGTCGAATAAGGAAAAGGTCACCCAAGGAACTAATCCCACCGAAGACACCTGGACCTCAGCGTCCTGTCAAAATTATAAAGGAAGGAGGATAAAACGGAAGAAAGGGAGTAGAGTTATGTCCAGAACACCTCTGCCACAGCAGAGAAGAACACAGAAAAATACACACACACAAAAAAAAAATATCAGAAAAATCTTGGTGCAAAGAATACAGGAGCAAACCTATTCCTGAAAAATCTGTCATTACCTGTGGATCACAAGTCCTTTGAAGCTCCCCCTCCCGACATTCCTCCTCCCGAACCGGCGCAGAGCATGGGCGAAATCCAAAATAGGCTGACTGAACTGGCCTCGAAAAAACTGGGGAAAAAGAAGTCTCAACTGAGACAAAGTACAGGCTCAAAGAAAAATAAAGTACACAATTTAAGTATTGGCCAGCAAACCGATCCAGTGAAATCCCCCCCCTAAGGCCATGAGCAAGCAAAGCCCCAAAATGGGTCAAGCCAGCTTTAAAATAGGCCCAATATTTCTGAAAAACATTGCATTAAGGGCTCAAAGAACCGCCACAGATCCTGAAACTGCAAAGGAAGTCCCAAAGATCCCTGTGAAAATGCCACCGATTTTCCCGAGACCGATTGAGAAACCTGTATCACTCTTGGGAATAGGCCATCCTAGTCAAACTTTACACACCCAAGAGGAAGCATCGACAAAGACCATCTTACGTGTAAACTGTTAAGCAGAATCCTGTGCAGTGCCCTTAGGGACCACTACACACAATTAAGTCAACAGGTGGCAATACAAGTTTTACCTTTGGTACAAGCCTGTACTACCATGTCAGAGTGGTAGCAGTGGCGGAGCAGCCAGGCTTATCTTAAGAGTATATGAGCAGTAGCCGAGATTACACAAAGGGACCACAATTACTCCGACTCAAGCAAACACTGACTGAAGGTTTCAGGTAAAAAATATAAGTACATTTATTTTTAAACCATTCGTTATAAACACAACACTTCTATTAAACTCAAATAAAAACCACATGTTAAATATACTACAACTAACCAATTCACTTTGTACAGTAAGTCTCAAGGTAAGTACCCTGTGTTGAAAGAACCGGTGTTACGAACAAAACACGTTACTGTGAATACGATTGCGATCACTTTTTGACAGTTCGGTCTACTAAAAAAACGCGTATCCGTGACATGAAATGCTACCGGGGCAAAAACACACTTAGCACTTGAGATACCCAGAGGGAGATGGAGGCAAAAATCACAGGCAATACTTTGGTTAGGCAGGCAGAATCAAGAAACACTCAGAGAGAGGAGTTCAAAAGTCAAAGGGCCGGAGCCAGGGTCGAAAGACACCGGGGTCTGTTGCCAAAGACCACACAGTCAGACAGTTCACGATTCAACGTAGCCAAAAGTACTTCGATATTGTCAATGTTCGGAAGCAAAAGTTATAAGAAGGAGGGAAGACAAGGGCAAGCCTTGGAAATGAAGAAAAGGGATTCACCCAGTTTCCTCAAGTAGAACACAGTACCTTGTTCCAATGGTGCAGCTGGTGCCCTGGCAGTTGTTCCTGTTGGTTTCCCGCAGACCCACGATTCCCGTAGCTTTGTTGTGAAGGAGGACGTCTGAAGGGGGTCTGCACCACACAGAGATGAAGCCGGCAGCAGCAACGAGGAATAAAAGGTGCGCTCCTTAAAAACAGGAGAGGCTCTTCAGGTGGCATTCCGGACCACTACAGCAGCGTGCAGCGATTTGAACCAAGTAAGAGCTTCCTCTGGCTGTGGAAGATGAGCTGGTTATCCCCACCAAGCTCAAGGGAAGAAGACTCAGGACTGGATCTTCTGAGTCGTCGAAGGGAAGATAGCTCAGGACTGCAGTAGGGCTTCACCGGGACAGGGTAGTTGCAGCAGCCATCGTTCTCTCTGCTTCTCTTCGGTTCCTTGTAGTTCCATTGGTGACTCTCTGACTTCTAGCCCAAGAGACCTGCCTTTTACGCGAAAAACCCCCATTCACACAGCCTGGCTGTCAATCACCCAGCAGGGGGGTTGTCCAGCCCGGACAACTACCCTGGCCAATCATGACAAAGTGCGACTTGGGTTTCCTAGGCTACCCTGTGCAGGGGGTGACAACACCCCTCCCTCACATTCAGCCCACCTAGACAACCAGGCGCCTTGAGGAGGGCTTCTGAGCAGTGGCCCGCCAAAACACAGTGAACAAAGGCGGCGAACCTAGTTTGCCGGGCAAAGTAAAACACAAGAAAGACTAACAAAAAGAAATGGCGAATAAACCCACCCGGAGCCAAAAGGAAGATGATTTGGTCAAGCGGGTTTATGTTCGAGGCTAATATAATAGCCAAGACTAGTAGCACGTTTATCTTATATAATCGCGGTAGAAAAGTTAGGGTAGATACCACTGCTACAAGCCAAGTCTAAATGTTAAAAGAGCGAAACAATGCTTTAGGAGGTACAGATAAAAAGGGATACGAATTAACCCTTTCCAGTACTCCATGGAAGATAGGGTGTACTGGATCTGTGGTAGATTGACTAAGTAAAGTTAATGGTAACTTTACCCTTTTCTGTGGGACGGTAGTCGCCTCAGAAATGGAGTCGAGGGAAGTCTCAAAGACAACCTTGTGTCACAGCACTGAAGGTGCTGTGCGACACACAAAAAGAAGAGGGCTACTGAAGTGTTGTACTTCAGAGTCCACAATCACAAAAACAGGTGGAAACATAGCAAACCACAGGTAAGAGGGGGAGAAAAGCTCTTACTCTTACCAAGTGGAAAAAAATAAACTCCAGAGGTCCAGCAAAGCTGCTGGGGGACTCACTCGGTGAGGGAAATTAGCCATAGATGAGAATTCTCCCTAACATAAACGATACCTGGAACGGCCTAGGAAAATGCAGAAATTTGGAGCATTCAAGCAGCAGGAGTATTATGGAGGAGCAAGAAGAACGTCCGAAATGCCATCTGAAAGGAAAGATCTAGATGTGTCCGACTACACAATTCCAAAAGCGTGGCTAAGGCTGTCCGGACATAATAAAAACAAATCACTTAGTAGATCAGTGATATTGTCTCAGGTCAAAAAAATCCCAAACTTGTTCCTATTCTCAAGGGAGGACATCGAATATGTGAAATTTCCGTACAAAGGGGATAAGTTCTTTGTGGAAATTGGCCTTCAGTCGCGAAGAGGGGGGTGTTGATAATCGCCCTCAGAAACTCTTATCATTAAAACGATCACACCATTATGTAACAACTGGGAATTCAAGCCTGTAAAATAGATGTGAAAATGGACATTCCACATCCCGATGTGGCAATTGTCAACATTTACTGGAATCCAGCCAGCTCAAAACTCCAGCACTTTCTAGAAGCACTGGGTTCCCTACTAACAGTGGTGAAGACTGAGCACGAGGGAACAAACATCCTCCTAGCAGGTGACTTTTAACACAGATCACATTACCATTCATTGTGGCAAGTCCTGGCAAATAAAAAGGAGCCCAACACAAAAAGAAAAACTGTGCAAAGACTTCCTGACTACTTGGGATCTTGAGATGAAAGCCCATGGCAGGCAAGAAGGCCTGAGCAACTTGGCGCCAAGGGAACTCAGAGTCCATTTTGGACCATATTTTTGTCTCCTCGGGACTATCTGGTCACTGCTCTAGCCTAAACATAAAATTTGAGGGGGGCAGTGACCATGCAAGATTGGAACTCTCCTTTCCTGATATGCAAAAATATTGACACATCAAGAATGCCCAAGAACTAGAGGGTCTCAAAGGAAAATTGAGTGTGTCAAAATACAAGCAAGGGGGTAAAACACTAAATAGATTATTAGAAGAAATTCCGTCCTCGATTTGGAGTGATTAATCTCATCCTGAGAAATTTGGAAAATATATTTGGTCCATACATCCATAAGTAAAATAGGTGCCTTTGGTAAACAAGAACATCTTCATATCTTTGACGAAGAAACGCAAAGGAAAAAGAGGGAACTCAGACAAACATTGCGCCATATAAAAAATAAGCATTATGACCCTAACACGCTCTCGTATGAACTAAAAAAAGCAAAACAGACCTATAGAAATTGGTCAAAAAATCAAAAACACCAAAGGTTGCAAGAAGACTGAACAAATGCTTTATTTATTAAATGCAAATAACACCACAAACTTTTGGGCCGCGCTGGGTTAAAGAGAGTCTGGGTTTAACAGCTCCCTGTGTAATCTAGTTCCAGATCACAAATGGGTGGAATATCTGTCAGAAAACTTTAAACCAACAGGGTTTACAGAATTTAGTCTGCGTATGGATCCCCCCTGGCTCCTCACGTTTGACGAAAATGACATCCTGGAATTAATATCTAATTCTTCTACATCTAAAGCTGCAGGCCCAAATGGCCTGACCTATCAGGGCCTAAGAAACAACCCAAAAACTTTGGGCCAAGATCCTAAATCGTCTCTTCCGAGACGAGAAATCCTAAAGACCAGGGTCTTTCCTCCATCATGGAAGAATGCACTAGTTATTCCATTCTTCAAGGGGAGCGATCGGCTAAGCCCGGCAAACTATCGCCCACCTCGACATAGATAGTAAACTCTTTATGCAGCTTCTATTAAGAGAGCTCTCACATTGGGTGGAGTTGAGGCATATATCATCATACCATCAAACAGGCTTCAGAAAAGGGCTATCCACTAGTCTCAATGGGCTTATTCTAAATCTGCTCAGTGAAAAGACAAACGAGAAAGAGGGCATCCCCCTTTATGGGGCTTGGGTAGACCCATCTAAAGCATTTGACTATGTGGACAGATCTTTACTTTGGCGTAAACTCTACAGCTGGGGGATCCCAGCCTCTCTGTTAGCAATGCTAATTGACTTACATAAGAACACCACCATAAGACTGAGGCTGGACGACCAGGGACATCTGTCGTATCTTATACATGTCTTTAAAGGGGTGAGGCAAGGATGTCTAGGAGCCCCATTGTTCTTCAACCTTTTTTTGTCAGATCTGGGAGACTTCCCATTTTCGTTGGCGTTGGCCAGACCAGTGATCAATGGGAGGAGGATGCATTGGCTGGCCTACGCGGATGATTTAGTCCTGCTGGATAGATCTGCGATTGGACTTCAGCGTCTCTTAAACTAACTGGGGGAATATGCCACCCTAAATGGGGTTTCAATCAACCCTCTGAAATCCAAGATCCTCATATTCAAATATCCAAAAAAGAAAATAGGATATGGAAATTGGGTCTTGGATGGTAAAGTAGTCCCTCGTGTTGAGGAACTCATATCTGGGTTATGAGATTTTTGCCTCCCCTGCCAATAACAAGGTTAATATGGCAATTATGGAGAAAGCCACAAAGATCATTCCAGAAATGAAAACATTGAATGCAAAATGTAGCAAATTTTCTATTCTTCCATTCAAGTTTTACACGGCAAAAGCAGTTCCAGTTCTACTCTATGGCCTGGAAGCAAAACCTCTGCTATGGCACACAAATTGGAATAAACTAGAGGGCTTCCTTTGGAAAAAATCTTTAGCACTACCGATGTGCACTCCATTATTGAGTCTTTGCTTTGAATTAGGCCTAGTTTCTCTGGTATGTCGAGCCGACTGGAAAATCATCTCACTATTTCGTGAAATAACCATAGCAGAAAAGACTTCTCTCTTCTCTGATGTGAATGAACACCTCAAAAATTCAAGATCTCACCTGCTTCTTGGTCTGGAGAAGAAAGTCAGGAATCCTGCTCAGGCTCGATTTGACCTTAGAAACCTTGGTGTCTAATCCTTTGAAAGTGGAAAAAGTCACTAGAAACAACTGATTGGATTGACACAATCGCCGGAGTGAGAAATCTCAATCTTCCCAACCAATTCCTAAAGGTGGATAAACAGTTAGGTCTTCTCCCTCGCTATCTTCAAAAATTTCCAGAAAAAGGAACAAGAAACAACTTCTTGAGACTTAGGCTAAACTTAGCCCATACCAGGGAAATTTTGGCAAGAAGAAATCAGGGGGGCCAAGCAAAAAAACTCTGCAGACACTGCGACTCTCCAAGCAAACAATCCCTAAGACACTTATTAATGGAGCGCGAATGAACCTGGTAAACTAGACTGTTACTTAGGAGATTCGTGGCCAAAGAAGAGATCCTAATAGAGTTTTTTTGGGACAGATTGATAGCTGGTCAAGAGATAATGCCAACAACAACAATAGTAGAAGTTTTGAAAAAATGCTGTATTCTATCGTAAAAAGGAAGTCATTTGCCTTCTGAAAGAGTGTTGCTCTGTTGCGACTGGTCCCCTTCGTAGCCTTCTGGCTTTTCTTTTTTTTTTTCTTCTCCTTGCCTGTTTCAAACATAGTTCTTATTTTAATGAGATTAATCTGTGAAAAAGTGTTTTTTCCCTTTTCTTTTGTAAAGGTTTTTCTTTTTAAAACCAAAACAAATAAATAATAAAAAAAATATTGTCTGCAACACTTATTAAAACAAACATCGGCAATGCCAACAGTTTTGGCTCTTGTGCAGGGATGTGAAAAGCATTTGTCAGATACTGCTGTAGTGGCATTAACTGCCCATCGATGGTAGGAGCTATGAAATCGTTCAAGTACCTGCATATAATAGCAGTACCTGGCAAATGCCTAATACTTTTACACAAGTCTAAACGGTTGCCTTCACCAATACTTGTTTTTACAGGGCTTCAGTGACAGACACGCATAGTGCTTATAAATGGTGTGGCTGAAAACAGACCAGGTTAAGCCATTTTCATTACACCATTGGCGTGTTTACACATCCAATTAAGTCATTATCTCTCAGAAGACTGCTTTAAAAAAGCACAGGCAGGCACTTCGAGCACAAGGTTTGATGGCAAGGCTTGATAAAGGTAACTCAAAGAGACCCCAGGAGGATGTGTTTTGGGCGAGGATGGGCAGGAAGTGGGTGGGAATGGCCATATGGATTGGCATGGCCATGGGCAGTTAATGGGTGCGTAAATAACCAAACACCTACCTACAAGCTTTGTGTCCCTCCTCGTATGCCATTTCTGGCTAGCTGTACTCTAATGGAATAGTTTTGGCACATAGGTGGCACTAAAGCACCACCTAATAGCCAAAACTGAAAGCGGCTTAATTTGGTTGATATTCTTGCATGGTGTTTTGTGTTTGCACCATTTTGTTCTTGTTAACAGGCTTAACAAACCAGTACCGGACAACACATTGTGATGCAAACTCCAGATGGGGGAGCAACTCTTATGAACTCTTTTCCAACTGCGGTTGCTGGGAAATTGTTGCTCTTTGAAAGACATAGGGTCTAGCTATCCTCAAATGTTTCCTATTGACCAGTGCCAGACCACTTCAATACATTACTGCCCTTTTAAAAGCTGAACCAAGTTGCAGCATTTTAACTGTCGCTGTGTTCATTATTTTGTGATGTTAGGATTAATATGCGTTTATGATGAGATGATATTAATGTTCCCAGAGCAAGAGAGCGGTACCTGAGCGGGCAGTCTGCTCTTCTACTAAAACAAACGCAGCAGGTCAGAGCCGAATACGATCTACCCCTTGAATGAACCGATCTTAAGACATCCAATTCTTGATATAAACCATATATTCCGTTAATCAAGACTATAAGGACTGGGAATATAAGTATGGCCTATAGGAAAGGGAATCTCATGCCCATTTTCGCAAGCGATCTAACCAAACAAGTTGAGTTGAAGCAAGACTTGGCCTAAGTGCAGACATGTAAGAAGGTATTGTTTGATATTCGTAAAGGTGGTATTTGTAACTTTAAGGGATCAGAATCCAGATATTTGGTTTGAAGGATTTAGTGGGTTTCAACTAAGATCTTAAGTTATCTGGTGATCTCTCCTTGAATGATCTTCCTGGGGAAGCTAGAGATTGGAAATTATGCAGCGCTGAGAAGTTAATTGCAACTTTGTGGTTAAAGTACTGTGTTCTCATGTGTTCATGAGACTAACAGCTAGTGAACTAAGTATACAGACAGATAAATAACGTTCAGACCTTTTGTTAAAAATCATAATCACTGTAATAACATAGCGGATATACTTTAGTAAGAGTGCCGGAATTTAAAATGATGACGCCTCAAGTCGAAAGCAAATACAAAGAAAATGAAACTTCAACAGAGGAAAAACAACAAAGCAAGGGAGATCTAGAGAAGGAACGGGAAAAAGAGGAAAGGGAAAGTGTAGCAGAAAGGATGAAAACAATACCTCTTTAGGGCAGGATTTGACACTGAAGGCGGGGTAATTGGCAAAGCAGACTGCTGTCACTGGAGTCTCAAGTCCTGCAATGCCCAGTGACAGACCATTTTACGAGTTGAAGGATTTCTATTGACAGTCAGAAAATACATACAAAAACATGCAACACTTGTTATTGTTCAAGTCACCTACCTGCCTGTCCACTTCTGGTAACAACAGGAGAAGCTCCTGCTGGCAGTCTCCCGGAAGCAGAGAGAAGGTGTGTTTGTTTATCAATGCCCTCAGATTGGTGTTGACAAGGATGGATTCAGGGGTCTCCACATCAATCCAAGAACATTTTGTCCTTTTTAGCTGCCCTGAAAAGAGTCAAAGCAAGACATGGTCAGTCTTGTGCATACTGAAAGCTGCTCATAGGTTACTTGCCACAGCTCACATTTGTCACACCTAATCACTTAAAGGCAGAGCAAAAATGAATTTCGCTGCAACTTTGGTATTCTTTTTCAAGGAAGCAGGGCCTAAGAAAGTGGTTAAAATAAAAGATCACAATATGGACTATGCACAAACCTGCCCATAGTAGGCAACATTCTGCCATGATATTTTCAGGTGTAGTGGGCAACTTTCAGTCTGATTGGGTAACTTCTGTATCAATTTCTAAAGAGAGAAGCCCCATCGGAACCAGTTTGCGCCTTGACAAAACCTGCAAGAAAACTGACTACGTGATGCCTGCTCCTTGTTTCAGTAATGTCATTATGTACACAGTGTGGGCTCCATGCCTGGGAAACTCAGAATGCACAGAACTCAAAGAACAATTTCATCTGTGGTTGCAAAGCCTTCACTAAGCTATGCTCATTCGACTTGGCCATACTATCACAAAATAGAATGTTCAATGACAACAATTGCCAAAGCCGCGCTTCCTCCTTGAACACCCTGTTCCTCACATTGCTTCTCCTGACAAAGCAAGACTTATAAAGCTGTAGTGAAAGGTTGGAGCAATTCAACAAGAAATTTGCTCATAAGTTACTAGACAAAATCTTTAATGGCTTACTGTATCAACCAGAGTATAAATGGAGAGACTAATATCTACCAGGTCTAAATCTGAATAGTTGTCCCCACCTACCTGGACGCTGGTATGGCTGTTTTCTCAGGATCACACATAGTTATACAAGTTTACTTACTTGGATCATCTTCAATATATAACGAGATCTATAGTATAGATGCTTACCCAATACTTACCCACAAACAACTATATTTACGTTGGAATTTCTAGCATTGGGTAAGTATCTATAATATAGATCTTGTAGATGATGCACACATCCGAATAGATAATGATACTTTATCTCTTGATGCAGTCCTTAAATTGAATACAGATAAAATGCAACGGTGGCATGGTGGTTGGCTAAACTTTTATTAGATGGAAGAAAAAAAACCTAACTATCCTATCCCTAACACTGAGAGGGGCTTCCCTGCCTCAACTAAAAATACTATGGAATCTGTCAGGGTGGCCAAAGTAAAGGGTCCACCGTCCTGTGTAAAAATCCGATTTCCTTCCCTTACCATTTGAACTAAACTAAACAACTGAGGGGTTTTCAGCTGCTTCACATTGAGGCTGGTCTGAGGGGATGTCTCTCTTCCTCAGGTTACAGTGCCTTTTGTAAACAAAGGTGCAGGTTCACCAAGTTTTTTCAAAACACAGTTCACAAGAAATTTTCCTTTTTTATTATCGTTGTTATCATTATGATTTCTTTGGCATAAGCTTCTTCAGATCATTGGCCAGGGGGATGACTCCCTCCTATCTGGTCCCACGTCCCGGTGTTAGGGGGATAGCTCCCTCCCCCTAACACCGGGGTGTTTCTCAGGTTTTGTGTTGATCATTTCTCTGTAGGGGTAATTTCTCCCTTCACCAGCGTTCCTCAGGCTTCTGAAAAAATAGAATACTTGCTTGGCAAATGTCTGCCTTCCCCTGGCCTTTCCCAGGCTTCTTAGCAGTTTGTGTTGTCACGAAGAATGGCTTTCTCCCTGGACTTCTTTTACCTTTCGGTATGCACAGCCCACCTGGCTTATCACTCTACCAGGTTCTGTGACTAGGAAGAGGTACTGAGGATCTTTATTTGTTTTTATGAGTGTGGGCCACAGACATCCTTCTTTTGTGCGTGCCTCCTTCTGGATAGACTTGTTTCACTCTCCTGCAAAGTACTATTGTGCATCCCCAGGTATGCAAATGTCTCTCCCCCTTGTTTAGGGTCACAGACCCTATATCTCTGGCTTTCTTGACTGGCCCTCCTCTTTTGGACTCTCCGTCACCTTCTCTGGCCCCACTGTATTCACAGTGCGTGCTTAACTACTCACCCAGTCTGCAACGGTCTTGGGTCTTCCCTGGTGTCTGCGATCAGCTGTGGGGCTTCCGGGGCCCTTGTGGTTTCTCTCAGGGCTGCAGTGGTTGAGCAGCGGTACACTTCCTTTAGATGGTGTGGGTCTCCCATCTCACGCTGTCCTGCTTTATAGAACGCTTGGCGCTTTTCTTGGTGGGACTGGCCGCATAGCTTCCTGCTCCATTCTCGGCGTCCCAGTCTGCTTTCTACTCTTCTGGGCTGGGCTAGCTCTTACGGCTCCTCTAGAGAGGATGAGACATTTTGCAGTCCTTTCCGATTTATGTGTTTATGTGTTTAAAGTTTCCACATTAAATAGAGCGTATATTGGTTTTGCGTTATGCTCTTTATTCCTCTACAGAACTTCTTCGTCCCAGTGTTGTCAGGATTACTCTCCACTGGGTTAGGGGAGTTCTTCTTAGTCTCAGTTTCTTGGTGTACTCCATCTAGGTAATACATACTCTTTCTGGGCTCAGTATGCCTTAAGAGGATAGGATCCTTTACTTTACAGCAATACACAGAGGTATTGGGAAGGGCTCAATGTGTTTATAAAAACAATCAAAACAACTTTTTATTTTATTTATGATTTGGGGGCGGGGGAATTGGCCCCTGTGCCCCCAATTCCCCTGTTTCTACAGCTTTTTTACTCCCAACTACCCCCACCCCTTTTAATCCCTTACCCCACCCCCATATATTCTTCAACTAACAAATTAGTCGTTATTCAGGCGGCACTGAAAATGTTTGTCATTATCTATTTTTCGTTATTAACACCGCATACCATTGGGAAGTGCAGAGGTGGGTGTAGAGTAGGAGTATAAGGGAGATAGGGATGGAGGGTGGAAAAACCACAGCCTCCCATAATAGTAGTAAATGGTCCCATAGTTGGTTTCCCTCCCCATGAGATCCTCCTGCTGAGTACCACCCCGAGGGGGACTATTGGGTAGTGGACTCACCTCCCTGGCCTCATGGGAAAGGGCTCACTCCAGGAGAGAAGGGACAATATCCAAGGATTCATCACACAATCTATATTACATTGGATGAATACAAATCCAAGTGAACCCATAAAACCTTCCTAATATAAGCTATAAACATAATTTTATTTACAATCGAAATCAGGGCATACATTTTCCTATGTTTTGAAGTGACTGATTTGTCTAATTACAATTGACGATACTCAAGAATAAGCCTAGGAGTGAAATCTTAATTGTTGGACAAGGATCAAACGATCAAAAACGCGTTGAGATATAAACTTTGGAGTTCAACTTTAATGAAAGATGAACATTCTTTTTCCAGTCTATCCAAGTGAAAGAATGCATTTTGGATAGGAGGCATGTGCAGATTTTTTATAATACAAAAATTGCTTTAGAGGCTTCAGTTTTTTCATCACAAAATCAATCGCAAATGTTACAGGTTATGATTAACACCTGTAATTAATTTAATTGGACTATAAAATTTTATTTTTAATTCATAAAATTGAAATTTTAGGAAACCGTAAAAATGTTTTGAGCAGTTATTTATTGACACATTAAAAACACAAGGGTTGTCCAAGCGAGGCGACCTTGGAAGGCTGTCCAAGGCAATGTCTTTATCTTGCTCAGAGTTCACCTGTCTCGGGAAAGCCAACATCTACACCACAGTGACTGGTTACCTCATCTGGTCATTTGGCTTATAGATTACCAGTGGCTTGAAAAAGTATCACAGTACATTTGAAAGGCTGTTAATGTATTGATCAGTCATTTAATGCATGCTAGTAAAATCTAGCTGTGCTTCACAGTGCAAGGTACATTGTAGGATTCTACCTTCTCTTCTTTGAACCCCCTCCAACCCCAAATACATCATGGGTTCCCCCCACAGTGGTGCCCAGTTCAGGCTTAGGTTTCTAAACGACCTTTGACAATTAACCTCCATCTTAAATCCACACTACGGGCAGAGTTCCAGAGTATCGAATATACAAAGTATTACTTTGCTGCTACCCTCACTCAATGTTGTTGACTCTGTATCCCCAAGCGGGCAAGCCCAGATAGAGCCGCCAGCCCCACTTTAGTTTGGTCTTTTCTGAACTTTGGTGGACTATTTCCAAAACACTTGTGGACAAGGTTGGTGTCCAGAGTCCTCTACCCCTGGGTAAAGTAGGAAAAGTGTTGCAGGCATAGATTTCACTATCAAAATAGCAGATGTTCACAGGGTGGTTGCTGCCACTCACTTGGTTCCAGTGAAATGCTAAATTGCTGGTATTTCCAGGTATTCAAATTGGACCATTTTGATAAGGTTCCCTGCTTGACCCTGGAGTACAGACAATAGGATAGAGGAGGCTGGATCAAGAGGCTGTAAACTGGGGATCCCCAGACCACCATTTCTTTTGACCTAGGACGCACTAGGGAACCATAACATGCAGACCCTTGAAGACTCCACTCACATGTATGGGGAGAGGTTTCAGCATTAGGCCCTTAAGGCCAGTTCCATCTGCTCTTCCCTGCCCTGAGGGTTCGATTTGCAATAACCAAAGCCTACAGCCTGGTGACCAATAGTATGCCTGTACCTTTAAAGGATCCAAGCTGCAGCATCTGTCAGAAACAAACAGACTTCAGCACAGATTCAATGTAATTGAGCACCAGTGCAGAGTAAATGCACCATTCTAGATGGTGAGGTTGACACTTTTTCCTCTGCTAGAGAAAAATGTACTTCAAATAGAAGCTTGTCACTTGTATTTCCTCAACAACCCTGCAAATGACTATATGGAAACACAATAAACCAGCAATGCCTGCAGGACAGGTGCAGAAACATGTTCTAACCAGACAATAGCAAAGAACACACACGGCGCAGTCCATGGGAGCAGCACTGATAAGTTACATCTCCCTATTGTTCTACAAGTCTAACCGGCCTTGCAACAGATTTACAGCAAACCGAAGAGGCCCCATATGGCCAGGCTCACTGCAAAATTTAAAATGGGGCAAGCTGTAATGTAAACTCAGGCAAGGCCCAACCTAGGCACATGGGCCAATCCCAGGCTAGCCCCATCCAAACAGGTGCAACACGTTGCCTGAGAACCAACCCTGAGGGGTGGAGGGTGGCAGAATATAAAAGCGGGGCTAGTCAATCCCCTGGTATGGGATGTTGAGAGTGAGCACTGGAAATGAGTGTTTGGAGGAGAGAGGCAAACAGACCCGTACTAAGGAGAAAGGAGGATGAAGGCGATAGATGGAGGCTGGGAGGAGGTTGCTTCCGGAAAGAGGAAGTTTACCATCTAACAAGGAGTTACTGGAAGGAGCAGGTTTAAGATCTGAGCGGAGAGGCATATCGGATCAATTGTTGGATCAGGGAAGGTTACCACCTAAACAGGAGTAGGAAGGGAAGTTAAACTCAAAGTGAGGCACAGAAAAGTTGCACTGCTTCTTCAAGTGTGACATATGCGATTCAACTGTTTGGAGAAATATTGCACTAGCAAAGCAAGTGAAGAGGTGCTGCCTTTTCTAATGGACAGCACATAAGAGAAATGAAGACTGCCCCAATGTATAGCTAGAGGCCCCAAAAGAATGGATGGTTTTATACATTCACATTTTCACCAGTTCCTGGTTTCCTTGAGAGAGAACAAAGAAAACCGGAGGACTGAGCGTGCTGTACTGGAACAATATGGCTGACAGCAACAAGCAAACTCAAAGTATTGGAGAGCTGCAGAGCATTTATACCGTTCAACAGATACTGCTCATTCCTTACAAATCATGGAATATGCCCTGTACTATGTATATCTCTTTTATTCTCCAACATCCAGCTTCCCTGCTGCACCTGAAAAATGAAACCAAAATGAACTCTTTGTATTCAAAGCCTGACAGTGTCAAGAATATTCCAATGTAAAGAGAGGAACACATTACTTACCTGTAACTGTTCTCCAGAATGGGTTGGCATGGATTCACATGCTCATGAATATTCCCGGTCGTCATCAGGCTGGGGATCCTCAGTAAAGAAAATAATCAGTTTCAGTTTCGTTTCTGAACTGTCTTTCTACTATTAACCAATCACTGGTCTCTGGTTCATACTGCCCCCAGCCAATGACTGCCCTCTACCTAAGCCCCTCCTCTGGCAGCCATCTTCAGATTTGGTAGCACGTAAAGCGGCAGTAGGATCAAGAGAAGAACCGCAGAGGGGTAGGCGGGAGGGTTCGCATGTGAATCCATGCCATACCCATGCTGAAGAACAGTTACAGGTAAGTAACTTGTTCCTTCTCCAGCATGGGGTCTGGCATGGATTCACATGCTCATGAATACAAGAATACATAGCAGTACACATGCACAACCAAGGGAGGTGGCAAGGCTCAACATTAAGCATTTCAACAACTCAAGATTAAGCATCTCTTACCTCCTCACCAGGCTCACCTTCAAGCCAACAGGTTGTGCAGCACTGCCTGGCCGACTCTGGACTCCTCCCTGGAATCCCAGTCGACGCAGTAGAATCTCGTGAAGGTGTGCGTCGACCTCCAGGTAGCAGCCCTGCAGATGTCCAGCAGAGGCACACCAGACAGGAACGCCGTAGTAGCAGCGATCGCTCTGGTTGAATGGGCTCTCAGACGGCCGAGCAACAGTCGCTTTGCCAACTAGTGACAGTGCATGATGCAGCTGGAGAGCCATCTGGAAATGGAAGCCTTCGAGAGGGCCTTCCCTCGGTTCACAGGTCCAAAGTTCACAAACAGCTGTGATGTCTTCCGAAAACTCTTTGTGCGGTCCACGTAGAACTTCAGTGCTCTAGCCACATCCAGCGAGTGCAAAGTCCTCTCAGCCGGCAACGAAGGCGACGGGAAGAAAACAGGTTACACCAAGGGCTCGTTGAGATGGAAGTCCGACAGTACCTTGGGCATAAAGAGGGGTGCGTACTCGGCACTACCCTCGTCTCGTGCAATGCCAGATATGGAGGCTTACAGGAGAGGGCCTGGATCTCTCCCACTCGTCGTGCGTGATGGCCACAAGAAAAGCTGTCTTCCACGATAGGAGCTTCAGCGGTGCCGAGGGCAGGGTCTCGAATGGCGGACCCATGAGCCTGGTCAGCATCACATTGAGCTCCCACGCCAGGGCCAGAGCCTTCACTGGCGGGAACGAGCGGAACAGTCCTTTCATGAACTCCTTCACCAGGTGATGCGACCACAGCGACAACCGCCCCAGAGGTCTGGTGTAGCGGGAGATAGCCGCCAGATGGTCCCGACATGTCCAGAAGGTCCGGGAACCGTATCTGCCTCGGCCACGCCGGTGCGACGAGGATCATCCTGCACCGGGACCGTCCGAGTTGACTGATGAGTCACAGAAGCAACAGCAACGGTGGGAACGCATACAGGAACAGGCCGTCCCAGGGGAAAGAGAATGCATCGCCCAGGTTCCTTGGGCGGGGAAACCTGCTGGCGAACCTCCAGCACTTGGCGCTTGTCGCTGTCGCAAACAGATCAATCTGGGGACTGCCCCACCGTCGGAATAGGAGATGCACTTGATCCTGCCGAAGTTCTCACTCATGGCAGGAGCGCAGCTCCCTGCTGAGTGAGTCGGCAATGGTGTTTTTCACTCCTGCCAGATGAAAAGGTACCAGGAATATCCCCTGGGCGACGGGCCAGTGCCATAGATCCTGCGCTTCCCTGCATAGGGCTGGTGATCTGGTACCCCCCTGCTTCCGGATGTAGAACATCGTGATGGTGGTGTTAGTGAAGACCGGTACCACCTTGCCCGTGAGGGATGGAAGGAAAGACCTGAGGGCCCAGAACATGGCCCGGAGTTCCAGGACGTTAATGTGCAGGGACCTTTCCTCTGGGAGCCAAAGGCCTCTTGCGTGTAGATCTCCGGTGTGCGCTCCCCATCCCTCCAGGGAGGCGTCAGTTGTCACCGTTTCCTGGTGCGCAGGGGTCTGGAAGTCCATGCGTCTGCGAGATGTGTGCGGGTGCCCCACCACCAGATCGCTTGAAAGAAAGTCTCGTTGAGTGGGATCTTGTGTTCGAAGCTTCCCGCCACTTGCATCCAATAGGCGTCGAGGAACTCCTGCAGTGGCCGCATCCGCAACCTGCACAGACGCACGAGATAGATGCACGATGACATCTTGATGAGCAGGGACTTCCATGGTCAACAACCGTTGTACCTTGCCCAGGATGGCCCTCGTCCTTTCCTCCGACGGTGAGGCCAACCACGCCACTGTGTCGACTCTGGCTCCGAGGAACAGGGCGTCCTGTGACGGTACCAAGTAGGACTTCGCAAAGTTGATCGAGAATCCCAGTTCCGTGAGCAGGCGGACATTCTTTGCTGTGTGGTTGACGGTGAGTTCTCTCGACTTTGCTCGGATGAGCCAATTGTCCATGTTGGGGTATACGTGGATCCCCTGCAGGCGCACCTGCGTCGCCTCCGTTGCCAGGCACTTGGTAAAGACCCTTGGAGCTGACTTCAACCCAAAGGGCAGGGCCTTGAACTGGTAGTGCCGCCCTTGGACCACGAAACGTAGGAACTTTCGATGTCCTTTGTGTATGGGGATGTGAAACTAAGCATCTGTCATGACCCTTGCCCCTGGCCCTCACTGGCAAGTCAACCTTCCAGTTAGGGCCAGGTCAAAGGCCTTAAAACCTCATCCAAGACTCTCTTGGAGTCAGTCCTGGCGCCTTTGGCGCCAGGCTCATAATCATGAAGATCAACATTAGAATGGGACTATTTACTTGGGACTATTTCACTTCGGGGGGGGGGGGGGTTCAGCCAACATGGAGGCACACACATAGCTCAGTTACAAGGAACTGAGCTATGCGGTCTAGTCTTTTGGGTGTGGCAGGCCTGGGACTACTTTACCTGGACTACTTTGGGTGTTGCAGGCCTGGGACTATTTTACCTGGACTACTTTACCTGAGACTATTTAAGCCACACCCAAACAGCAGAACATGCTTTGCATTATTCTGCAGTGGGCAGCGTAGCGCTCACCGTGTCCAGTTCTTTGAAGCCAGTTTACCTAAAACCAAGGACCTGCAGAGAGAGAAAACACTACGAAAGTTACCTGGAACAGTATCCTGTCTTCAATCCACTGCTGACTTCATTTCCACTCACCTGAAGGTACGAACTCCATCATCCGGCAACTGCATGCATCCTGGAATACCATAACCTGGAAAGGGGAGAAAGAAAGACAGCATTAGTAAGCGTTTACTCACGTTTCCTCCTGAATGAAGAAAGCCACACAATTCTTACCCGAGTAGTCCTCTCCTGGTCAGTATCATTGCTGGAACATTACAGCGCTCGGCAAGGAACATCGCAACCTGCAAGGAGAGAAAAGACACAGGTTAGCAATATAAAAGGCGAAACAGCGCCACGCATCGCGCATTACTCACCGGACAGCATCGCGCACACCGCGCTTCAAACTGCATGACAACACCAAAATACCTTTCCATACTTAAAAGGAAATAACAAGACATTATTATTCGAACTAAGAGGAACATAAGAACTGCATATAAAGACTGTAAAGCAGCAAACCTACGGAGTCGCAGCAGGCCTGGATTGCCACAGTGGGGCTTGGACCAGTGAAGTAACTTGGTAGCTGCTCGCCCCCCACATCTACGCGCCCCTGCCACGAGGAGCAGGACGGAGAATCCACCTCTTACAATATTAAGGTGAGGAGAAGGCCCGAGGAGGAGGAAGGAGTTGAGGCCAAGGTGGTGGTAAAACAAAGAATCTGGTATTGAATCCAGCTCTCCTATATTACAGACCCATCTTTAACCAGAGGCCTTACCAAGGGACCGGTTTGAGAGTGCAAATCATCCAACCAGGGCTGGGTGGCGTCCCTGTGGATGCCAGGTGAGCGTAACAGCCTCCTTCTAGTCCAGCGACGATAGGAAGTCTCCTTCCCCCAGCTGTACCAGCACGTGCTGAAGGGTAACCATCCGGAACTTCTGGGCTTTGATGTATTTGTTGAGGCACCGAAGCTCCATGATGGGCCGCCTGCCACTGGTCTTCTTTCGTACGAGAAAGTACTGCGACTATACTCCGGAGCCCCAGAGCCTCTTTGGGACGAGTTATATCGCGCCCTTTCTCAGCATGGCTCGTACCTCCCGAAGCAGCTGTGGAACGTGTTTTTCTTTCCTGGCCACAGGTGGGAAACGGGGGCACTTCCTTTGGAACTCCAGAGTGTGCCCGTGGGCCAGGGCATCCAGCACCCAACGGTCGTTGGAGATGGACTCCCACACGTCGATGAAGTTCGCCAGCCGGCCTCCCACTAGGGTGCTTAGGTGGGGGCCCGACGTCACGGCTGGTTCAGTCCTGTTGCGCAGAGGCCTTGCCAACCTGGGCTCCTGGGCGACGACGTTATCCACCGGCCTTGCTGCGGCCTCTGTAAGCTTCCAGTGACGAGGAACGGGCAGCTTGGCGGTATGACGATGAATTGCCGCCGAATCCTATGGAGGCACCTTGTGATTTGCCTCCGGAGGTCCGGAAGAACGGCCGTCATTGATGAAGTGTGCCTAGGGCACAGACCGTCTCGGTGTCCACTTTGATGGCCTGCAGTGACTCGTCCACCGCTTTCCTGAACAGGTTGTTTCCATCGAAGGGCATGTCCAGTACCCTGGTCTGCACGTCCTGACGGAAGTTGGTGGCCCTGAGCCAACCGCTCTGGCGCAGGCAAACGCTGTTGCCCATCTGACGAAAACCGGTATTAGCGATGGCCGTAGCTACAGTGATGCGTGATCCGACGTCACCTCGCCTTTTTGCAGGATTTCCATGGCCTCCGCCCTCTTGTCGTCTGGGAGGAAGTCCAGGATAGGGACGATCTTGAACCACAGCTCCCCATCATAGCGGGCCATAATCGCGAGGGCGTTGGCCGCCTTGATGGTCGTCGCTGCCGACGAGATGACTCGACATCCCATTGCATCTAGCTTCTTTCCCTCGCTGTCCGGCGGGGCAGTGGAGGAGGACGCCGTCGCCCCTGCCGCTTTCTTCTTGGCTGCCGCAGACACTACGGAATCCGGGGTCCGGTTGCGCCCTGAGGCACATAGGAGCGGAATCCTGGACCTGGTACTTCTCGTACCGGTCTCTCTTCACAGGGGACTGTGGAAGGGTTCTTCAAAAGGGACAGCCCTTCGTCCCATATGTCGTCCAATAGCAGGACTGAGTACGGTTTTCCTCTTGGCTTCCCGTCGTTGTTAAAGAAAACCCTCTTTCTTTTGTTCCTCGGGGCTGGAAAAGTTCCGAGGCCCTGGCGATCATAGCGTGAAAGGAGCCAATTTCGTTTGGGGGGGGCGGGCGGTGGCGATGGGAGATCCATTCCGTCGTCTCCACCATCGTCAGTCCCCGTCATCGCCGTCTCTGTCCCCATCTCCATCTCGTCCCTCAGAGGGAGGGATGGGTGTGAAGGCCGCTCGTTTGGTGGTCTCCCCGATGGTCCAGGCGCTTCTGGATTGTCCGCTGGGGGTAAGGGCAACCTTGTCGTTATCTCCGTACACAGGGTCTACAAAGCCAACAAGATTGCTCCCGAATTGTCCTGTGGCGTAGGCATCAGTTGCGACGGGAACGTTGGCTGGGGAGTGGGGTCCTCTCTTTCCTCCAGGGCCCGCGGCTCCTCATCGGCTCCACCGTTGCTCTCTACGTCCGCCTCGTCGGGATTCTTCCCGTAGGTCCTGAACTCCTCGAACTTCTTGTCCAGGACAGTTGACGCCAGCCAGCTCATCCTCGGAGGTGGTGTCCGTGTCCATTAGGGCTACCATGCCCCCCCCACTCTCTCGCCCCAGGGTTTCATGGGGGTCTTCTCGATAGGCTGGAAAGATGTTTCCCTCCGTGGTGGCAGGGAAACTCTAGGCCTGGAAGTCGTCTCCACTGGGTTAGCCCCCGCAGGCTTCGCCAGGGCTGCCACAACTCCTTCAATCGAGGCCTTTGCCAGGTGAATCAGGGCCTTCACGACCTTGGGCGCTTCTGAGGCCTTCACCTTAGGGGGAGGGTCACTGCCTCGCCCCCCCCCCCGTTGGCTTTCTCCGTCGGGATCGACCAGGGCTTACCCGGGTTCTCCGACTTCCTTTTCACCAAGCCAGAGCATTGGCTCGTGGATGATGGCGTCAGTGACATTGCGCCCTAGGCAGTAGAGGCACCGGGAGTGCTTGTCCTCAAAGACATTCTGCAGTCCACATCCTGAGCAGTTCCTAAACAGTTTGGATCCAGTAGGCGTCGAATCGCCTTTGTCCTGGGCCATGTCCGAATCGGGGTAGTCCTGAAACGTCTTCTGGAATCCTCCAAGAAGTGTAATTTGACGGAAATCTGCCCTTGAGGGGCATAGACCTTTTCGAAACGGGTCCCCGTTGATCAGAAGAAGAATCGGTGGAGCTTGAGGCTCGAATTGACCGAAAAAATAAGAATAAACTCTTCAAAAAAACAATACGCAGTAAAAGCTCGAGAGCTACAGCACAGGGACTCCCAACACTTGAACGTGCTATAAAAATCTGAAGATGGCTGCCAGAGGAGGGGCTTAGGTAGAGGGCAGTCATTGGCTGGGGGCAGTATGACCCAGAGACCAGTGATTGGTTAATAGTAGAAAGACAGTTCAGAAACGAAACTGAAACAGATTTTTTTCTTTACCGAGGATTCCCAGCCTGACGAGGAATATTCATGAGCATGTGAATCCATGCCAGGCCCCATGCTGGAGAAGTATTAATTTCTTTCAACTGCCAGATTATTTTGCAGAGCTTTTAATGATATGTGGGGTCCTTCCCTACCTACGTTTCCCCATGGACTAACTATGTGGACATGGGTGGTCGGGGAGTCCTCCCCCGCCCTACGGTTAGGGTAGATGAAGTTAGGGGCCATGAGTTACTGCCTGGGATTCTCGTTTCCCGCTCGGTCTATGATTCCTAGTCGGGTGCTTCTGGTTCTGGAGCAAAGAGCCAAGTTTTAAGTAGTTTTATGAATTCCAGATGATCCCTTGTGTTGCAAATGTTATTTGGTAGGTCATTCCAGGTTATCGCGGCCAGGTGAGGGAAAGATGATCCTCCGAATGTTCTTTTATTTTATGGTTTTGGTTTTAAGCGAACGTCGTTGCTGCATCTGAGTGGTCTTGTTGGATGGTAGACGGTTATTTTCTCATGTAGGAACTCTGCTCTTTGGCCGTGGATTGCTCTGTCTGTTATGCACATCGTTTTGAACTGTAGTTAATGTTTTATTGGTAGTCAGTGTAGCATTTTCAGTGCTGGGGTAATGTGTTCTCTTCGTGGTAGTTTAAGCAGGAGTCTGGCCGCAGCTTTTTGGATGCACTGAAGTCAATTTAATAGTCTTTCTGGCATTCCTAGGTATAGGCTTTTGGCGTAGTCTACTCTGGAAATGCGTGCAATGATGCAGAGTGTTTTGTGGGTGAAAGAGGAATGGTAGGATCCTATTTACTGTGTGTAGGAGGAAAAAACATTTCTTGATTATAGCATTTACTAGTGGCTCAAGTGTTAGTTTTTTGTCCATCATGACTCCCAGGTTTTTTTACTATCGTTGATGGAGTCGGTGCTGTTCCCAGTTCCGTCGGCCATGGGATGTAGTGGTTGTTTTGCCCGCTTTTGGATATGATCATTATTTCTGTTTTGCCGGGTTGAGTTTGAGGCTGTTGGTGTTCATCCAGCTGTAGGGTTCTTGTAAACAGCCTTTGTGTGTGTCATCAGTGTAGTTGTAGCATGCAAGGCCATGGTTCTTAATGAAAATGATTAGTGGCGTCAGGTATATGCTGAAAAGCAATAGGGATAAAGAGGATCCTTGTAGTACACCACAGGTGGATTCCTTTGGAGTGGATTTGAATGATTTGATCCATATGGTTTCTGTTCGTTAGGAAGGATTTAATCCATAGTAGGGCTAGGTCAGTGATTCCTATTTCTTCCAATCTCCTGATGAGGATTTCATGATTGACTGTCAAATGTTGGAGAGATCCAAAAGTATTAGAGTTGTGCTTTAGCTTTTAGATCGTCCCAGATTGAAAGCAGTGCCATTTCCGTTCCTCTTATCGGTCTGAATCCTACTTGTGCTTGGTCCAGCAGTAAGTGCTCTATGAATTTATGTGTTATTCTATAGACTTAGGTTTCAAATGCTTTCGCTGGGTACGGGATGTGGGAGATGGGTCTGTAGTTGAAGAGGTCCTCCATGTTTCCTGCTGAGTCCTGGAGAAGTGGCTTGATGTATGCCAATTTGAATGACCGCAGTACTTTCCCTGTAGAAAGTGATTGGTTGAAAAGGTTTCTGTAGTATTCCATGAGTGTTCCTTGTGCGAGGATTGACTTATGTATGTCGGGGGGCATGGAGCCTGCTTTGTTGCTATTGCTTGCGAGCTTGACGAATGTCTCCGCTGATATCTGGGCAAAGCTTTGAAGTTTGTTCTTGCGATCCTTGAATGGCTGGGTCGGTTGCATGTTGTAGTTGCTTGGTCTGCTTTTTATGATCTGTTGGATGGTGCTGATGAACAAGTTACTTACCAACTGGTAACATTCTTTCGACTGGATGTTCCTCCAACGTATTCCACATCTTTGACATGTAATGTCCACAGCTGTGCACTTCGGAAACTTTTTCGGCAGAGGGTGTCCTGCGTCAATGGCATCGGGTCAATGTCCCTCAAAGGCCTCCGTCGACGGCGACATTACAGGATGTTATAAATAGGACGCACGGCGCCCGTAGCCTCAGTTTAAGTCTTTTCCCTCAGTCTCAGGCCTGCTTGACTGCACTTTGCAGCTTCCATTTCCGCAAGGCTATCGCATAGGAAATTCTCCCGAGGGGCAGGCTGGGAGGGCGATGTGGAATACGTTGGAGGAACATCCAGTCGAAAGAAATTTACCAGTTGGTAAGTAAATTGTTCTACGAATGGATTGTATCCCCCAACGTATTCCACATCTTTGACAGACTCCCAAAGCAGTACCAGTAAATGGAGGAGGGAAAAGAATTTAGAGTACCTAATTAGATTGCGGAATAAAGAACCGCCTTCCCAAAGGCCATATCCTGACCATGGATTGTATCCAGGGAATAATGTTTTACAAAGGTGTGGATGGAAGCCCATGTAGCAGCATCACAAATATTCCTAATAGGAACACCCTGCTGGAGGGCGGTGGAAGTAGCCACACCCCTAGTGGAATGAGCTCTCAACCCTTCCGGAGGGTCCTTACCCGCCAATCGTTAACACTCTGTAATGGTAAGGATAATCCACCTGGACAAGGTCTGTTTGGAAACAGCCTGGCCCAAACGGTGTCCAGCATATCCTACAAAGAGTTGATTGTCCACTCTGACCCTGGACATCCTAGAAATGTAAAAGCTCAGAGCTCTCCTAGGATCCAACCGATGGAGTCGCTCCTCTTCCTTACCAGGATGAGGAGGAGGTAGAAAGATGGGAGAACCACCTTTTGACTCAAATGGTATTCAGAAACTACCTTAGGTAGAAAGGAGAGACAAACTCGCAGTACAACCCTGTCCTTGTGAAACACAGTAAAGGGTGGCTTAGATGAAAGTGCCTGCAATTCACTCACTCTGCGAGCGGAAGTAACTGCAAACAAGAACAGTCTTGAAGGAAAGTAATCTCAAAGGACAAGAGTGCAAAGGTTCAAACGGAGCACCCATGAGAAATTTCAAAACCAAATTCAAATCCCAAACCGGCACCTGGAAAGGGGACAGCGGGAATACATTAGTCAGTCCTTTAAGAAACTGAGAAATCAAAGGAATCTTATAAGAAAATTCTTCAGATGAGCGCTTAAAGATAGACAGTGCTGGCAGGTAACCTTTAATGGTACCCACTTGAAGGCCCCTGTGGGCCAAACAAAGTAAGAAAGACAAATCCGTAGGAATGGAGCACTGAAAAGGATCAACATTGTGATCTCTGCACCAGTCGCAGAACTTACCCCAACGGCACAGGGATTTTGTTGCACGCCGCCTGGACGAATGCAATACCTCCATCACGTCATCCGGAAGGTCCCAATCCTTATACCTCAACCTTTCAGATACCAAGCGTGAAGTGAAGGTTGAGAGTCTTGACCTCTGGATGGAGAACCCGACCCCCCCCCCCCCCCCCACCCCCTTCGCGCGAGAGCAGATCCTCTCGGTAGGGAAGACGGCGTGGAGGACAGATGGACATTTCTAGAAGGTCCGGGTACCACGCTCTCCTGGCCCAATCCGGAGCAATGAGGATCATGTGGGAACGGAACCTCTGCAACACTTGAGGAATGACGGGGACTGGAGGAAACGCGTACGCAGTGGGAATGACAAATCCCCTACGTACGCGTCTCCTAATGCTCCTCTTGGAGGAAATTCCCTTGAGCAGAATCTCTCGCACTTCCGTTTGACACTGGTGGTGAAGAGATCCACTTGCGGGGTTCCCCAAAGGGCAAAGATATCCTGAAGGACTTCCTGAGCCAACTCCCACTCGTGGGAGACTGGTCTGCCTGCCCAGAGCATCCGCCGCCACATTTTCGGCTCCGGCCAGATAAACTGCCGAGATCGAAATTTCCTGCTGGATGGCCCAGAACCAGAGCTGCATTGCCTCTCTGCACAACGGAAGTGACCCTACCACCCCCCCCTTTTTTTTGAGGTAATGCATGGCCACTGTGTTGTCCATCATGATCAGGACACTCTTCCTCCGTACAGAGGGCAGAAAAGCATTCAGGGCTAGCCTGATGGCCCTCAGCTCTAACAGATTGATGTGGCGTTTGGACTCTGACGGAGACCAACGACTGCTGGCGGTCAAGTCGTTGGCATGAGCGCCCCATCCTTTGAGGGAAGCATCTGTCACTACCGTCACCTCTGGCCACGGTTGCCAAAACTGTTCCCCCTTCATAAGGTTCCCTTTGTTGGCCCACCACAGAAGATCCTGGGAGACCGAGAGTGGAATCTGAACAGGATCCGACAACTTGCCGGAGAACTGTGACCACTCCATCTTGACAGCCCACTGCAGTGATCTCATCCGCAGCCGGGCCTTTGGTGATAAGCCCCTACCTTGGGAGGCGAACACTTCCAAGGATGTGTCTAAAACAGCCCGATGTACTGGAGCTGTTGGGAAGGTGTCAGATGCGACTTCTTGAAATTCAGGAAGAAGCCCAGCCTGTGAAGGGTGTGGCAGGTGACACCGCGATGATCCAACACCAGCTCGGGAGAGCACGCCCGGATCAGCCTGTCGTCCAGGTAGGGGTAGCCGTGAATCCCCCTCGCCTGAGGTATGCTACCACCACCACCATTAGCTTGGTGAAGACCCTCGGGCGGAGGTCAATCCGAACGGCAGGACCCGAAACTGAAAGTGCAAGACGCAAGCCGCAAACCTCAGGTACTTCCTGTGCGCTGGATTCATTAGCACATGAAAGTAAGCATCCTTGAGGTCCAGAGACACCAACCAATCCTGAAGTTGAATAGCCTGGAGGACTTGAGAAAGAGTGACCATCTTGAACTTGTCCTTCCTGAGAAGTTTGTTCAACCAATGCAAGTCCATGATAGGTCTCAATCCCCAATCTCTCTTTGGGATCAAAAAATAAGGGGAATACCATCTCTTGTTCCTCTCTGCTACAGGCACCAGTTCTATAGCGCCTTTCTCCAGCAGGCTCAGGTTTTCCTGCGCAAGGAGCGGATCCAGAAGTTCAAAGAGTTTCCCCGGTGGATTGTCATGCGGCCGCTTAAGGAAGGGAAGGCAGTAGCCGTGGGCAATGGTATCCAGAACCCATGCATCTGAAGTAATGGCACACCGTTCTTTGATATGCTGAGACAGTCTGCCCCCAACCGGCGAACCATGGGACAAGGCCTCATGAGTGTTTGGAAGCGGCTGCGGCAGTGCCTGAAGGCAAAGAGGCAGCTGCCTGAGCGGCTTTGGCACCACGATTTCCCCAACCACCACGGGTACTTTCTTGCTGGTGCCTTTGACTGGCGACCCCTCTCGTTCTACCATATGAGGAATAGTAACGAAAGGAACCTCCCCTCCACTGCTGTCCCCTAGGACGAAAAGGCGGAGGTTGACACACCGCCGAGATTAAAGATTTAGCCGCAGCTTTTGAGGTCTGCAACCTCTCAAGGCTCTCGTCAGCCTCGCTGCCAAACAAATGTGCGCCATTAAAGGGCATGTTGAGAAGATGGGCTGCACACCCGAAGCAAATCCCGACTTCCGCAACCACGCAAATCTGCGTATAACGGTGCTCGCAGCCATGGACTGGCTAACACTGTCGGCCGTATCCACACCGGACTGAAGATTCACACATGGCATCCTTGCCCGAGAGCAAGGAACCCATCCCTTTCTTCCCCCTCGGGAATATGCTCAGCAGCCAAAGAAACCCAATTCCACAAAGTGTGTGAAAACCTTGTCAAGGCACACGTGGAGTTGGCAGATTTCAGTGCCATGCTCCCAGCAGAAAATACCTTCCGGGCCTAACCATCAAAGCGCTTGTTGTCCCTATCCAGAGGGATGGTAGGGTATGCCACCTGCATCGAGGTGGCCCTAGCCACATGAATCACCAAACTCTAGGGGAGTGGGGTGAGTAGATAAATAGCTGGGGTTGCTAACGGAAGGGCAGTATTTCTTGGTCAAAGACTTAACAGCCGGAAGAGATTCCGGGGACTGCCAAGCAGCTGCCACCCTTTTCTGCAAGGTAAGATGAAATGGCAAAACAGGGTCAGAGGACGGACCTTTATCTTAAATGTCTGTTAGATCATCCTGCACAAAGTCTTCAGGAGGACTGGACTAGCACAGATACTCCGAGACCCACGCCATGAGCCTCCTCTACGAAGACTCTGCATGAGGCCCAGGCTCAGGCCTACCAAATTCCACTTCCGGAGAAGTGTCCAACCCACTGGCATCATGGAGGGTCTGCCGCAACTTCTCCAACTGGCTGTCTCCAGAAAAAAAGTGGAGCATCATCAAGGTCACCAGGTTCTTCAACCTCAGACCTTTCCTCCTCTTCATGAATATCATCCAGATGGAGTTGAAACCCAGGTCTGGGGACAGAAGAGGGACCGAAGGCCAAAACCGGCCTCACAGACTTCGACGTAGCCTTCCTTGGGAGGATCCACGATATCCGGGTATTCCAATGGCAAATTTCGAGAAAAAAATCCCAGAAGGCGCAGATAGCACCGAAGGCTTTGACGTTGAGAGCGTCGACAACCTCGACGTCGTGAACGCCGAAGGCTTCGGCGTCAACACAGGTGCTGTGGTGCCGTGGGCTGATACAACGGCAAAACGTTGACGTCCAAACCCTCAATATGTTTCAACGGTCTCGCTGGAGACGAGGACCGAGACCTAGAGACAAGTCTCTTCCGACTCTTCGAATCCTTGTCCGAACGGGACCTCGAAGGCTCCTGATGAGAGTTGCGTCGTGGACCCGAGCCCGAAGGCGTGCGAGCCAAGGTACGAGACCGATCCTGGCCGGCTTTTTTCAGAAGGCGGAACCGGACCAGTGCCCAGCGATTGAAAAAATCACTAACATGGATTGTTTAAACGCCGCCCATTCCTCCGGAGTAAAGTACTTCGTATGGCATGTAATCTTCCTCGAGGCATCATCCTCTGTAAAGTGCCAGGACAAGGACGACGAGTGGCGGGAACCACTCCGGGACCGAGATCCCCGGGACTCCTTCCGACGCAGAGCATTGCCCCTCGAGTCGTCGGTAGACCCCCCTTGGACTTGGAAGCCCGGGAATTAACAGGCTTAGAGCCCCTACCTACCAGGAGCTTCCCCTTCCGCAAGTCATTGGCAATCTGCGACTGGCATTTCGAGCAGTTGTTGGTGTCGTGCAACTCACCCAGGCACCACAAACAAATGCGGTGGGGGTCGGTGAGCGAACTTTTCGACTTGCAGTCCCGGCAGGTCTTGAAGCCAGACCGCAGTGTCAGAGGGGTCGAAGAGAAAAGCGCACTGAGTCTCACGAATTTAACACGTTCGCAGAACGTATGGAACCAAGGCTACGGGCGCCGTGCGTCCTATTTATAACATCCTGTGAAGTCGCCCTCGACGGAGGCCTTCGAGGGACATCGACCCGACGCCATCGACGCAGGATGCCATCTGCTGAAAAAGTTTCAGAAGTGCACAGCTGAGGACATTTCATGTCAAAGATGTGGAATACGTTGGAGGATACAATCCATTCGAATATGTTTTTTAAATGGCCTGCAAGGTAGTTGCATAGTTTCAATGAAGGTATCAGTGAGCAGCCAGGGGGGTTTCTCATTTCGTTTATGATTTCAAACAGTTTTGTTTTGGGTGTCGGTGGCTTTGGCGATTCTGTTGTAGTATTTCTTTTGGCCTTATGGATTTCCATTTTGTACGAGTGGATTTATTGTTGGAATTGTAATTTCTTCACCTGTTCGTTTTTTTTCCTCCATTCTAGTTTTTCTTTCATGGCGCTGAGTAACAGGTGAACCATTTTGCTGTTGCTCTTTTGCGCGATGGGGTGAAAGGTTTTTCCTTGGAGATCTCGTTCATTGTTCTGGTGATCCATTTGTGAATTAGTTCCGTTTTTTCTGTCAAGGTCAACTTCATTCAGTGTTGTTGCCGTTAATTTGTTGATTTCCAGAAGTTCTACTAAGTTGCTATTTTTTATGGTCCTTCAGGTTCTTTTCATGATAGTCTGGTTGTTTGGCTGTTGATCTGGCTAGCGTGATCAAGAAGGGGATGAGGAGGTTATTACTCCAGAATATCTGTATTGGTGGCGCTTTTGGGGGCAAGGACTCCCGTTCTTGTGAGGAACTCCCCGAGGCCCTCCATGTGAAAGCTTATATGGACTTGTATAATACAACAGTGTGTTATCAGTTTCATGAAGATAAAGTCTGCCAATATCATCAGCAACAGGAAACTGAGGATATTCCTTTAAATCACACTCTCCAATGGATTGTGTCGAGGAGGCTGATAAGGGATGATGTGCCAGAGAACCAGCGAGAGAGGGTGGGGAGCCCAACACCGGGACAACCAGGGAAAGCCCCCTGTACGCGAGAGAACGGAAGGCGGCGGGCTGCCATATAATGCAGAGTCTGCATAAGCCAGAGCAGCTCTGATGCAGAGCGAAAAAATCTGGGAGACCGGCATGTCAGAGCAAAGGAAATCCAAGTCTGGTGGAAGAGAGAGTTCTGTGGTGGGAAGGAAATCACTCCTGATTCGAGTCACAGCACCAATGTGCTTTATAAGACTAGAGTGAGGCACAGAAGTAAGACGCTGCAGCAAGTAAGCCGCGGAGCAACAAAGCAGACGAAAGAGAATCTGATATCCACCAGGTACCGACACTGTGGACCCTGAACACCAATGGTAATACGGGGAACGGGAATACTGGAAGGGCAAGATGGACAAAATGTAAAGCAAATGAAACTCATCCCAGTAATGGTGGGAAGAGAATTGGAAATGAAGTAAGAAATCAGAACTGTATCAACGAAATAGAAAGACACAGGTACTACCAAGTGGAAGGGAAGAAAAGTTGAAAACGTCTCACGCCTGAAAAAGACGGTTCTGTTATTTTGCCGCGGGATTTTTCATTGCGGGACTTTTCATCGCCGTTTTTTACCCCCCAAACCTCCATTTTTAAAAAAAAATTATTCCCTTTCACCCACAAATATTTATTTAATTTTTAACCCCCCCCCCAAAAAACGATTTTTTTTCGATAAAAAAAACGGCGATGAAGTCCCGCGATGAAAAATCCTGCAGCAAAAGAACTGTATACCGAAAAGACAACCCATATCACAAAGGTAAAAAGGAGCATATAAAAAAGGAAAAGACACTTGGGGAATACTGTCTGACGGCAAGCAGATACACCTCAAGCATGAGACCGCACTCTGGGAAAGGGTGAATTGTGATTGGAAATTTGAGTATTGAAAGTACATGAGAGGAGAACAAGATACAAGGGGGATCCGCAACGCTACAAGAGAGAGAACGAACTTGAATTGAACTAACATAATTAGAGAGAAAGAGAAAAAGGAAACTACCAGTCGTAGTAAGGGAGCTACAGAACTTAAACTAAAAAGATAAAAGCCTATTTGCATTTGGTCTACTGTGTGTAACAGAAGAATCAAAACTGGCCCCCTGTGAAGAACACAGTAACCAGGTGAAGGGAGTCATTATCCTGGTCTTTGTTAGTTCTAGTAATATTGATATTTTATTTATATCACATTCGTACACAAGGGTTTCAGAGCGCGACAAGGCAAGGGAGGGGAGGGGAACAGGGGAGAACAAAACAATGATCTTACTAGGCCCAGTGACATTGAGAACGCGCAAGTGCGAGATAGAGGGGAAAAGTGCATGGGAGGGGGGGAGAGGTGAAAAGTGCAGAGCAAAGGGGAAAACAGATAAATAATAAATAAATAAATAATAAAGGCAACAAACTGTGGTAGTGCAGCCAGCAAGTGGCAAGTGGCAAGTGTTGGATTTAAGGCAGCAGACAGGGTATGTCTGATAAGTGCAGGAAGAAAAGTGGGGGGACTACATGGGTGCAGATACAGACCCCAGTGCAAGGGGTGGCCCAGAGGCAGTGTGGGAGGGTGGAATGGTGAGCAGGTACTTGGGCCCGGAAGACAGAGTAGGCCAAGTGCACAGTGCTGAGGGAGAACAGATCAGCATGGGAGAGGTGGGGCGAAGGCAGTAGCAAAGAGGAGGGTCTTGAGGTGCGTCTGGAACCAGAGATGGTTCTCCTCAAGTTTCAGAGTGGCAGGGAGGCTGTTCCAGAAGGAGGCCCCAGCTGAAGACAGATCTACCCCAGCTCGTTTCTTTGAAAAACGACTGACTCTGAGGGAGTTAGAGGTAGAGGAGCGAAGCGCTCGAGAGGGGAGGCATTTGCGGAGGGATAGCTGAAGGTACTTTGGACCCAGGCCCCAGAAAGCCTTGTGGATAATGCAGAGGGTTTTGAATTTAATCCTTACATCCACTGGGAGCCAATGGAGAGATTTTAGAACTGGAGAGATACGATCCCAGGGCTTGAGGCCAAGGACAAGTCTCGCAGTCCTGTTCTGGATTAGTTGCAGAGGGCGGAGAGTAGAGGCGGGTAGATTTAGAAGGAGGCTGTTACAATAGTCTAACCTTGAGAGTACCAGAGCTTGGGACACTGAGCTTCTGGGGGAAGGAAAGGAAAGGCAGAGTACCTCTGAGGAGGTGCAGTAGGAAGTTAGACTTTTTAGAGACATCAGAGATATGGGCGGAGAAGGAAAGTGTGGAGTCAAAGATGACACCAAGGTTCTTAGCCTCGCTGGTGGGCGTAGGAGGGCGGCCAAGGGAGGCCGGCCAGAGAGTGAGGGGGAAAAGATGGTGAAGGTTTGCCGATGAGGAAGATCTCAGTCTTGCTAGGTTTCAGACAAAGATCGTTGGCGGTACACCAATCTTGAATGGTAGTTAGGCAATCAGAGAGGAGAGGAGGGGGCCGAGGGCAGCCTAAAAATGAGCAGTGTCATCAGCAAGCATTGAAAATTGGAGTAGAAAATGGCAATGCAGCGGGCAAGAGTTGCCAGGTATTGGTTGAAAAGCCAGGGCGAGAGGTTGGACCCCTGGGGAACACCACAGGGAGATAGATGATAGGAAGGACTCAAGATGGACCTGGGAGGGTCCATCAGCGAGGAAAGAGGTCAGCCAGGCCAGAGCCCGATTGGTGATACCGTGGTTATCACGGAGACGGTTCAGCAGGATGGTATGGCCGACCATGTCGAAGGCAGAAGAGTGATCGAGTAGGATGAGGACAGAGGGAATGTTAAGAGTCAAGGTTGAAGAGCAGATCTTCACAGATGTTCAGGAGAGCAGTTTCCATGCTTCTGGCAGCTCTGAAGTCAGACGGGTGGTCATGGAGACAGCCCACAGAATCGGAATGAAGGTTAAGCTGAGAGATGGCCAGCTTTACCAGGAGTTTGCCCAGAAAAAGAGTAATGGAAATTGGGCGATAGTTAGCTAGACAAGAAGGGTCAGCTGTGGGTTTCTTGAGACGAGGATGCATGAGGGAGTGCTTCAGAGGGGAGGGGAAGGATCCTGAGGCAAAGGAGTGGTTGCAGAAATCGGCAAGGGTCGGAGCGATGGTATCGATGTGGTCCTTGATGGTTTTAGAGCAACAGGGATGAACCTGTTTTCACAAGGCTTTCATAGATCAGACTTGTCTAGTGACCTCATCAGGGGAGAAAAGAGGGGGGGGGAGCTGAAGGAGGGTCAACATGCAAATACGGAGAGGGTAGAGGAGGCGGACAGGGAGGAGAGGCTGGACCTGGGTTTTTGAGATAAAGGAAGAGGCAAGGGCATTGCAAAGAGCCTGGGAGGAAACAGGAGGGGTAGTGACTGCAGCAGGGTTGGCCAGCTCCTTGCATATTTTAAAGAGTTCGGCCGAGTTGTTAGATGACGCAGGGACACGGGCTTGAACGTGGACTCTCTTCTTGGTGAGAACAGAGAGTCTGTATTGCCTTTGGAGCAGGCGACAGGCCAGTTTGCCAGAGGATGAATAAGAAGCCCTCCATTTCCTCTCAGCCGCCCTACACTCATGTTTAAGTGTGGCTAGTTCGGAGTCATACCAGGAATTGCACTTGGCTTTGGACTTCAAACGGATCCTCATGACAGGGGCAAGAGCATCAAGAGTATCAGAAATAGAAAAGTAGAGCAGAGACAGGACTGAGTCAGCCAGAGGTGGAGGGGGTAGGGGGTGGAAGGTGGCGGCAAAAGCCTCAACTGACACAAGCTTCATGGGCCAGATGTCTGAGAAGGTAGGTGGCAATGTTGGGGTAGGCTTGGCCTGGTGGGAAGAGAGGGAGAGATGAGAGGAAAGGAGGGAATGATCGATCCAGGAGAAAGGAGTGGTCAGAGGGAATGGAGCGGGGGAAGTCAGGGGAGATCAAGACATCGAGTGTGTGTCCTGCAGAGTGAGTCAGGACAGAGGGGAGGATGGACAGGCAGAGGGAGTCACAGAGGTCACAGAAGAGTAAAGAGGAGGAACAAGGAGAGCCTAGATGGATATTGAGGTCACCAAGGAGGAGATGTGTGGTAGAGGCCAGGAGGGAGGAGGAGCGGTCTGCCCACTCAGAGAAATGAGGGGATTTGACCAGGAGGCCGGTAGATAGTAGCCACCGTAAGAGAATGTCTAGGAGAGAGAGCCTACAGACAAGGCATTCAAAAGAGGATTAGGTCTGAGTGGGAATGCTAGAGGAAGGAAACCACTCATAAAAGATCATGGCTGCTACTCCCCCCCTCCCCCTACCGGACCGGGAGTATCTGGGTGCGGAGAGGATCTTGTAGCCATCAGGGAGGAGAGTGTCAAAGCTTGTGACAGAGCTGGCCGTGAACCATGTCTCGGTAAGACCAAGGACATCAAAGTCTAGTTCTTTAAGGAGGTGGCAGATGTCAGAGGAGTGTTTGACAGCGAAGAGAGTTGAGAGTGGCAATATGAAGAAGGTTGCCAGCCTTAAAGACCTTCCGGGGAGGGGTACAGATCAGAGGCTCGCCCTGCGGAGGGGAAGGAGCCCTAGGAGGGGCAGAGGAGGAAGCGGAGAGAGAGGGCAAGGTAGCTAAGGGGGGAGAGGAGGGGACAGCAGGAGATGAGAGGAAATTGATGAGGCAAGGGAAGCGCCTATCAAAGAGGAGGAGATTGGCCCGAGGGCCTTGGACCATGACAGTGCATTAAGGGAGACATTAATGAGGACTTTAGAGGAGACAAAGGAAGCCATGAGAACTTCCCAGCGAGTGCCACCATTAACGGGAGAGCAGGAGATAGGACAGAGCAGAGATCATATGAAGAGTCCATAGATCTGGCGATGGAACGACAGAGGATGCTGGTGAGGGTCTGTCTGGAGGAAGTGTTGGAGTAGGTGTCGGCGATAGGAAGAGCAAGGTTGGAGGCCAAGATATCCTTTTTGAATTTCTTCCTGCCAGACTTAGTGAGAAGGGAAGAATAGTTAATGGAGAAGCAGTTGAAAAAAATAGGAGACACAGAAAGCGCCATGGGCGTGGAAGCGAGGAAAGGAGGGAGAAGCAGGGGGCTAAGGCAGGTAGGTGTGGAACAAGAGTGGTGAGGTCACTGGGCCGGCAAGTTTCAGAGAAGCAACAGTTTACAAGCAAAGTACAGAGAAATTAGCAATGGGCAGCAAAATGTGACTTTCAAGCAAAAAGCGAAAACAGCACAATTTGACTTTCCAATTAGGGATTCAGGTGTTGGCAAAGGGTTTTAACAAGCACTGCGAATCAGAATGACACCATGGGAGAAACAAGCAGAAAGAACAGTGATAGTCAAAGGTGGTACGAGTGAGTCCAGAAAGAGGGAACTAACCCATAGTTCAGGAGGTTACAATGCCAAGGCAGTCTGGATTTCTTAGAGGAGTGTGGTTGCAGCATCATTGTAGTAAAAGGGGCTATGATGCAGGAGGCGACCCCAGACCAAATAACGTCCTGGAAGCGGACAGGGAGCAGACAGGGGCCTTCGTTGTGGCCCTTAGTAGCTGGTGCCAGCTCCTGCCTCCCGGTGAACGTGATTGGGTCCTGACTTCCTTCTTAATCCAATCACAAGGGGCCAGGCTGCATTTGAACAGGAAAGCCACCAGATGGTCAAAGTGGGCCAGCCATCTTGGAATAGAACGAATCCAGGCAGAACAAAGGTTCAGAGAACACCAAGGTACTGTGTGCACCTCATAAAATACCATATTAGTGGTAGGGTCAGATAAGTTAGCCTGGACAGTGAACAGACGCGTTTTGGATATTTACACTAACTAGCATCTTAGCTAGTAACATAGGTAGGGAACAGCCCATAGTCCAAGGTAAAGATAGGCCTTATTTTACTTTCAATAAACCTCACAGTAAAACCATCTTTACTGCGTCTGCAGCCTTCTCCTGATCCGCCACAGAGGGAAGATCAAGTCACTTACCCCTAGTAACGTTCTTTCGATTGGATGTTACTCCCACATATTCCTCATCTTATGATAATATATCTCTCTGGCTTTGCAGAAAGCATAGAGTGTAGTAACACGTAAATTGTATGGCAGGTAGGCTGGAAGGGGCTATGAGGAATACGTGGGAGGAACATCTAATCGAAAGAACGTTACCAGGGGTAATTAACTTGCTCATTCAAATGGATTGTGTCCTCCCACGCATTCCTGATCTTATGATAGACTCCCAAAGCAGTAACAATTTGGAGGTGGGAGTATCAATTCATTCAGACTTAATCATGGATCAAATGGAGGACGGCTTTTGCAAAAAGTCCTCCCTGACTGGAGAAGAATCCAGGCAGTAATGTTTAACAAATGTATGGATAGTAGACCAAATGGCTGCTGAGCAAATACCATTCATTAGGACACCCCTTTGAAGAGCCGCAGAGGTTGCCATGCCGCTTGTGGAATGAGCCCTTGGGCACTCTGGCGGGTCTTTACCTACTAATCTAGAACATTCACAGATAGCCAGGATAATCCATCTGGATATGGTTTTTTTGGCGACTGCAAGGCCCAATTTGGGGCCAGTATATCCGATAAAAAGTTGATCAACCTGGTGGAATTTTAGCCATTGTTGAAATATAAAAACTTTGAGCCTTTCTTGGGTCTAGTCTATGCAGTCTTCCCTCTTCTTTACCAGAATAAGGTGGTAGATAGAATGTTGGCAAGGTTATTTTCTGTGACAAATGGAAGTCGGAGACTACCTTCAGTAAAAAAGGTTTTACCCTGAGTGACTATCTTTATGGAAAGTGGTATGAGGGGGTTTGCAAGAAAGAGCCTGCAACTCGCTTACCCTGCGGGTTTGATGTTACTGCAATAAGCAAAACAGTCTTTAATGTCAAGCGCCTTAAAGGGCACAAATGTAAAGGCTCAAATGGGAAACATGTCAAGAACTTTGATACAAGGTTTAGGTCCCCAACAGGTACATTGAATGGGACTCGAGGGTATACGTTAGTAAGTCCCTTCAGAAAATGTACAACCAATGGGATTTTAAAATATGAATTCTCTTCAGAGGAACGCTTGAAAATGGAAAGCGCTGCTAGGTATCCCTTAATGGTTCAAACTGGAGCCCCAGATTGGCTAAGTGTAATAGAAAAGAGAGCACCATGGGTGTGCCACATTGAAATGGAACTACATTCTTATCCTTGCACCAGTTGCTGAACTTATTCCAACGGCAACAGTACAAAGATTTAGTTGCTGGCCGAAAGAAAAATCTCCATTACGTCATCCAGGAGGTCCCAATCCTTGCATCTCAGCCTCTCGGAAACAATGCATGAAGGCCGAGTGTCTCGACCTCTGAATGGAGAACCCAACCTTCCTCTTGCAAGACTTTGTGGAAGACGTATTGGAGGGCAGATGGACATGTCCAGAAGGTCCGGATACCACGTCCTCCTGGCCCAATCCGGGGCAATTAGGATCATGTGTTTCACAAACTTTCTCAACCTCCTGATCACATGAGGAATGACAGGGACTGGAGGAAACTCATACAGGAGTGGAAACCTCCAGTCCACTATGAACGCGTCTCCTAGTGCTCCACTTGGAGGAAATTCCCTGGAGCAGTACTGGTCGCACTTCCGGTTGACACCGGTTGTGAACAGATCCACTCGAGGGGTTCCCCAAAGGGTGAAGATCTCTTGAAGGACATCCTGAACTAGTTCCCACTCGTAGGAGACTGTGCTCTGCCTGCTCAGAGCGTCCGCTGCCGTGTTCTGCTCTCTGCTAGGTGAACTGCCAACTGAGAGATTCCTTCTTGTATTGCCCAGAACCAGAGCTGCATTGCCTCTCTGCACAGTGGTAGTGACCCCTACACCACCTCTCTTGTTGAGGTAGTACATGGCCATTGTGTTGTCCATCATTTTCAGGACATTCTTTCCCCGTACAGAGGGCAGAAAGGCCTTTAGCGCTAGTCAGATTTCCCTCAGCCCCAAAAGGTTGATGTGCAGTTTGGACTCTGATGGAGACCAACGACAGCCGATTGTCAGTTTGTTGGTGTGGGCACCCCATGAGTGAGGCGCCAGTCACTACTGTTATCTCTGGCCATGGTTGCTAAAAAGATTCTCCCTTGAGAATATTATCTTTGCAAGCCCACCACAGAAGGTCCTGAGCAACTCTGCTAGGAACTGGTAGTTGGTCCAACATATTGCCCGAGAATTGGGACCACTGTGTCCTGAGAGCCCATTGAAGAGATGTCATTCTCAAGCGGGCCTCTGGCACCAGGAAAATGCAGGATGCCATGAGACCAAGCAACCTCAGAAAATTGAAGGCCGGAGGATGCTAGGCATTCTGGAATTTTGTTACCATCTATAGAATGTGTTGAGCTCTCACCTCGGGAGGTGAGGCTTTCCCCGAGGAAGTATCCAGGATTTCTCCGATGAATTGGAGTCTTTGGGATGGTATCATATGGGACTTCTTGTAATTGAGGGAGCAGCTTAATCTGTGGAGGGAGTGGGAGGTGATACCGAGATGTTCCTGGGCTTGTTCGGGTGAAAGAGCCCTGATCAGCCAATCATCCAGGCAAGGGTTGACGTGAATCCCCAAACTCCTGAGAGTCGCTGCCACTAGCGCCATCAACTTGGTGAAAACCCTTGGGGCGGATGTCAGCCTGAATGGCAGAACTTGAAACTGACAATAAGAACCGGCAACCGCGAACCTCATGTACTTTCTGTGCTTGAGATGGATTGGCACATGAAAGTAATCATCCTGAAGGTCCAATGACACTAACCAGTCCTGGTAACAATATTGAACCTGTCCTTCCGGAGGAACTTTTTCAAGTTTCTCACGTCCAAGATGGGTTTCAAACCTCCATCCTACTTGGGAATCAGAAAACAAGGGGAATACCAACCCTTCTTCCTTTCCGCTACAGGTACATGTTCTATTGCACCTTTCTCTAGCAGGGTTAACATTTCCTGCCCAAGGAGCAGATTGAGTTTTGTCAGAGTTGTATCCTGGTGGATGATCCGGAGGCCTTTTTTGAAAAGGAAGGCAGTAACCTTGGGCTGCCGTTTCCACTGCCCATGCACATGAAGTAATGCCCCGCCATTCGTTCAGATACTGAGAAATTCTGCCTCCCATCGGGGTCCTGTGGGTCAAGGCCTCAGAGTGGCTTAGAGGCAGCTGCAGCAGCGGCTGATGGTAAGGTTGCTGCTGCTGGGGCTGATTTTGCACCCCTTCCTCGTCCACCACGAGGGAATCTTCTTTGGCCCCTTTGTCTGGCTAGTCCCCTTCCTCTTCCAATTGAGGAACGGAAACAAAAGGACTTACCCTTCCAGGAAGATGAGCCTGAATAGGGTTGTTGAGATCGTCTAATGGCTGCGCTAACGGACTTAGCCGCTGCCTTCGAGGTCTGCAGCTTCTACAAACTCTCAATCGTCTTGCTGCCAAACAACCTTGAGCCGTCAAAGGGCCCGTTGAGAAGTCTAGCCTGCAAGTCTGGTGCAAACCCTGACCTCCTTAACCACGCAAATCTGCATAATACCGTGCTAGCAGCCATGGATCTGCTGATGCTGTCAGCAGTATCCAAACCGGACTGGAGACATTCTGTCATTGCCTCCTTACCATCTTTAATGATTGCCAGGAAGCAGTCTCTTTCTTCGCCTTCAGGGACGTGATGAGCTGCCATGGCAACACAGTCCCACATGGTAAATGTGAATTTAGATAGAGTGCAAGTCACATTAGTAGATTTTCAGGCCATACTGCCTGCAGTGACAACTTTGTGCGCCCAGGCATCTACCCTCTTGTCATCCCTGTCAGGGGGGATGGAAGGATAAGCTGCCTGAACTACCAAGCTTTCAGGAGTGGGATGCTTGGTCAGGTAATGGGTCACTGCTGAAAGGCCTAATAATAATTTATAATAATAATAATAATAATAATTTGGCATTTATATAGCGCTACGAACCCTCAGGTATCTGAGCGCTGCTTATTATTACCCACGGTGTGTGGTGCTCATTTATCGACCTCGGAAGGATGAAACGCTGAGTTTGGCGCTGCCGGGATTCGAACCTGCATTCGCAGTCTCTGCACTGATGTCAAAGCGAGCGCTCTACTCGCTGTGCCACTTGACCGGCCTGTACTTCCTTGCAAAGTTTTTGTTAACTGCAGGCCCAGCTTCTGGGGTTTTCCCAATGAGCAGTGACTTTCCTCTGCAGGGCCATGTGAAATGGTAAAATAGGGACCTTCCGAGGACCCTGGTCCAAGATGTCTGTCATATCATCATGTTCGCATGATGGAGAAGGTCTACTCCACCCCATAAACTCAGTGACTTTACTCATGAGCTTTCTATAGGATGAATCTGCATGCTCAGAGGGATCAGGCCTGCCAAATTCCACTTCAGGCGAGGTGTCCAAACCACTAGTCAACTGGAGATTGTCATAAAAATCTCTCATTCTTGATTCATCAGAAATTAGTTTTTCTGGCACATTGGGGTGCCAAACTGCAGACCAAAAGGACGAGAACCCTCATCAGAGGGTTGATCCTCCTCAGAAATTGCCGACATAGGGCCTCATTACAACCACGCCGGTCCGGTAACAACGGGGGCGGTAAGCCTACAGGCACTTACCGGACCGGCATAGTACGCGGATTTTCACAGAAGCACCGGCACCGTTATGAACGGTGCCGGTGCTTCCGTATTCCCCATTCCCATCGAGTCAATGGACTCAATGGGAATGGGGAGTTACAAAAATTACAGGCACCTGACTTCCCGGCCGCCGGACCCGTAATGAGGCCCATAGACTTAAAATAGTCTTTCTTAGGAACAGGTTTATAAACCTTGTCTTGTATGGTGAAAGGCTTCGACAAAGTGGAAGTAGCCGTCGGCGGCGTCAAAGGCGGTTTAGAAAATGGTGCCGGTTTACTCTGCGTCGACTTTGACGTCGACAGCTCTGACCCCGACGGAGTCAGCAAAGTTGTTGACGCTTTGTGCTTTAATGTCCGAACCAAAATACGATTGCTCATCGACACTCGACGACTTCTCATCAGGTCGAGAACTTTCTCAACGTGACACTGGCTTTGAATTTGTAGCCATCGACCTCCCTTTGTCGTCCTTCAGAACGACCGGAGAATGGCTCTTGAGCGTTTCTTTCGAGGGGGTTGAGGCCATATTCTTGAAAACTCACAACATCTCTGAATGAAATGCGTCTCACTTTGCCAGGAAATCCGAGTTCTTCAGGCATCCGATTACCTCTGTGGAGGAATCACTTGAGGTTGAGACCGATGGCGTCTCTTCGCCTTCTTGGAGGTCTGCATTGATCAACGTTGGGCGGAGTGGGGCCAAGCGGTTTGCCAAGACTTTCGAATAGATGTTCACGTCAATATTCAACAAAGAGATTGGCCAATACGAGGCCCAGTCTCTCTAGTCCTTACCTGGTTTTAATAGTAATATCGTGGTAGAGGTTTGCATGGAGGGCGTCACCCTACCTCCCCCTCTGAAGGAGTTAAAGAGAGCCAGCAGATGCAGGAGCAGTTGGCTACTAAAGACTTTATAACATTTTGGCGAGAATCCATCATGACCCAGGGGGTCTGACTTTAGGGCTCTAATTACCACCTCCACTTCATCTTCCTCCTGTTGAATTGGGGCCTCCGATTGCCTTCATGTCCTATGGGACAAGTGTGGCAAAGACGCCTATTCTATACATCGTTTTTTGGGCCGCGGTTGATCTACTCAGAGCTGACATTGTTTCTAGCAGGTGGGCTTCCACTAATTGTAATTTAATCTGTTCCCCATATTGAGTCTCCCCTTGTTGATCTTTAAGGCCTACGAGGGTGTTCCGTTTTCTAGATTGGGCCAGTTATCTCGCTAGGAGTCGGTTGGCTTTATTGCCCTTAGCATAGTATCCCTGTTTAGTGGTCATCAGAGATTGGGCTGTCTCTTCGGCATATAGGGCGTCTAGTTTATTCCAGACTATGTGCAGGGCTTGGTGGCATTTAGGGGACCACCCCTTCTTGTATTCCCCCTCAGTTTGAGATTTCTTTTTAAAGTTGGGCTCTGGTCTGCTTTTTCCGTTTATGATAGGCCGCTGAGTGAGCAATTAAGACACCTCGACTGACTGCTTTCATAGCGTCCCACGTCATAGCTGGGGAAGTTCATTCTGTGGGGTTCACCTGAAAATAATTTTGTATTGCTTTCGCTACCTCGTCTCAAAGGGCCATTATCATTTAAGATTGGAACATATAGACGCCATTGCAGTCTGGGAGGCGGGGCTGGATCCCAAGCTGTAATTTGCAAGAGGACCGTGGCATGATCTGAGAGAACCCTGGGGGATATGACCATGTTATCAATAAATGGCATAAGCTGGGGTGATGCAAGGATCAGATCTATACAGGAGGAGGAGCGATGAACCCGTGAGAAAAAGGTGAAGTTCCGCTCTTCTGAATGTAGCATTCTCCAAACGTCCACTACATCCAGGGCTTTGAAAAAGTGAAGAATACTCTGGGCGTTTTTAAATTTTTTGGAGGAGGGAGTATGTGTTTTGTCTTTGTTGGATACATTAAAGCCACCACCAATCACAATCTGGTCCTCTAAAAAGGGAAGGAGAGATGATTCTAGTTCCTCCATGAAGTTTTCTTGCCCTATGTTAGGGGCATAGACTGAGATTAATGAATATAGTTGCCACAGGAGTTTACCTTTCACTCCGATAAATCGGCCTCCAGGGTCTTGAATGGTGTCCAACTCTTCAAACTGGATGCCCCTCGCCATCAGAATTGCTGTCCCCCCCCAATTTCCATCCCTCCAGAGGCCAGGAATTGCTTGGGGAAGTCTCTACTCCAAAGGCGAGTGTAGTCCGCCAGAAGGAGGGGAGATTCCTGCAGAAAAATTACTGATCCCACTAAATCTTTCAACCACTTCAGGATCAATTTCCGCTTTACTGGAGAGTTCAAGCCTTTCACATTTAGCGTAGTGAAACTCAAGTTCAAGTGAGGCACTGCCGGGCTTTCAGCTTCCATGGCGGGGGCAGGGGTGGGAGGACTAGAATGCCATCTAGGACAAACATTTCTGATGTCCCGTTGCAACCGAGGTTTTAACTGGGTAAACGAATAATGACAAAAAATAGAATCCCAACAATGAACTCCAAAACGTAAGGTTGCCAAAAACGTGAGGCAAAACTCCCCAAGGAACTTCAGGTGTCATCCCCTTGAGGTCAGGCGTAGGGCGCGTGAAGCCCATCTTGAGCCCACATCGCTCGGCACTTCCTCAGTACCAGCTGCCTAAACTAAGGAAATCGACGAGAAAATTGGAGACCCCTATAGCGGCATCATTTCATTAGCTCAGGAGAGTGGCAGAGATTTCCCTGAGTTGCAGACTTTCTGGACTCTTGACCAGGCGGAACACCGTGCTTTTGGTTGAAGGCCCTCGACTCCCTCGGGAGTGTCAGATGGAGAGCCTCCCTCCTTGTCTGGGGAGGTTGTAATTTAAGACTCCCTCTGCATCCTCCAGGCATGATATCGTCCAGGACATCCCCTTGAATGTGAACTGCACAGAGGTGGGAAATAACCAGTAGTACCTGATCTTTTGGTCCCGTAAGAAGAGAGTTAATGGCCGGAGTGCTCTACGTTTTTGTATTGTTGGGGTCACCAGGTCCTGAAAAATCTGTAGGGGGAACCCTGAAGACTCAGTTTGTCCTGGGTGCGACCCACCGCCAGGATCCCCTGCTTGTATCAAAGTGGACTCTGGTAATTACATCCGGCGGGAAATCTGAAGCAAGCCCCCTGCAGGTAAGCAGTCTGGGAGTGGGGTCCAACAAGAGCAGTGGTTTGTCGATATGTGGCAGGAGAGATTGAAAAACGTTCCCCACATACTCTGTCAGGTCTTGATCAGAGAGAGATGAAGGCACTCCTCTAATCCGTAGATTATTTCTACGAGCCCTGTTCTCCACATCCTCTCGTTTGTATTCCAGAATCTCTTTACTGTCCTCCAGGGAATCAAATTTTCTGTTGAATCTCCTGCATTGTTCTTACATGGTCTAGAGCTTGTTCCTCTACGTCCCCCAGTCTTTGTTCCATCTCCACCACCTTCTGGTCAGTGCGCTCTAATTTGGTAGAGATTTCAGCCATGCAACTCCAAGCTTCAACAGATCAGGTATGTTCCCCTACCTCAGGCGCCGTCGGCCCTTCCCAAGGAGAGCGCTCCATGTGAGAGAGAGAGGGTGTGTGTCCCTCTTCTTATGCGGCTGCCTCACCGTAGTCCGGTTTGTTGATAGAGCGGATTATCGGTTAATCCCGCTCTCAATGTTTCGGAAGTATCTCCCCCTCCGGTCAACATTCAGCATGACTTGCAGTCTTTACACTATGTGAGACCTCGCTGGGCTCCGTGAAGGAAGCCGGGGTGCTATTTTGGAAATTCGCCGATCCTGCCGCGGGGCCGCTGCCCTCTACGATTGGTTCGGCCCCAGGGCCGCTCCTTTCCCAAAATGCTGCAGAATCATGCCGTGCTAATTCCGGTCTGCATTGCTGGGGGCCGGCACTGCCACAGCCCGCTGGAAGTGCCTTATTTGAAAATAGGGGGTCTTCCCTCAGAGTCTCATGATTGCAAAGGTACAAGGGAATGTCACTCTTAAATTTATGAAGAGGCATTTCTTTTTAAAAAGTGCACATTTGGATGTGAATGTGTGAGTTTAATAAAAGAAGGATATTTTGTAGAACAGAAGGAATAATTCAAGAAGATGAGTGTTCCTGTGTGTTGTGTATTCCCACAGAATTATTTTCTCTTGTCCAATTATTTTTCTCAATATGCACCAGGCTAAGTTTATATAGGTCACCATATATAATTTCTACTGACAAAATGAAATTTGTTTTAAGTTGGTATGACCCTTTATGATGAAGATATGATTTTTCAAATGATTAAAAGTTGGGGTTAAAATATAACATGTAACTTTCCTATTCAGTTTTACAAGTAAAGAAATGCTCACTTTGGTCAACCGATCCCTGTTGATACATCCCATGCACATTCCCCTTCATGATACTACACCATCCTCATTAATTTACTTTATTTCGGTATATAACCATAAAGGTATAGAACAGAATTACATATAAATTACCATAAAAAGACATACGCAATGGACGAACCCATAAAATCCATAATACATTCATAGTAAAACATACATAGGGACCCTTGTTGGTTTACCATAAGAACCTTTAAAACTCCAAAATATGAATCTAAAAACATATTACCAACACATAGTTCATTTGTAGTATACAGAAGTAACACTTGCGATTATGGACTACATTTAAAGGACAGCAACCAATATTACATAACACTTATTAGGCAATAATGTTTGCAATCCTCTCTCTTCTCCACACCTTATCTAAATAATTAGAAACCGCAAAAAATCATGTCAATTGAGCTTATAGTGAATGACTGTTTAATAAACAACGCGTTGTAACCCATAGATAGGTGCTGGCACTTGAATGCATATTGACCCAACAGTAAACCAGAGTATGCATCAATGACTATTTGTCTGCTGCTGCCATCGATAACCTCTAGGTTACTTTAACGTTATTCTAAATTAAGTAAATACAGCCAAGGGCCTGAACCATTTTAGAGAAAAGACATTAGAATGGGAAAGAACATCTTGTAAGGTGGTCCTATATTTTATAAGTAAGTCAAAGGACAAAATATGCACACAAAGTAGCACAGGGTTTTAATGCCATTTGGTCACTAATCCTGTCAAACCAAGTTCCACGTGTAATTGAATATTACGTGTGTTCTTGGAACTCACAATATTCTTTTTAGAAAGTTATTTTCGGTCACTGATAAAGCTGGTACCTTTGTATAACCTGTGACTAACCAGAAAGAGTCAGACTTGAGGACTTCATTGCAAGGGTGTTTATCTATATTAAATGAAAATGCCCATCTGTCCCCATCACTAAGAGGAATTTCCCTTCCTACCTAAACAAAAGGTGCTTGTCATATGTCAAAACAAAAGGAGTCCTCAGTCTAAAATATTATTTACTATCTGGCACTACCACTTTAGAAAAACCAAACCATAAATGTAAGCCAGAACAACAGCCAATGTTACTTGGATCTCTCTCTGTGTGTTGGTCACAGTTCAAAACAATGTTCTTCACAGTTCAAAAAAACGTTTTCAGCTCTCTTTCGGCTCCTCAAGAAAAGTTGTAAATCTTATACAAACTAAATGTCTCAAGCTCTTTTAGTGGAGGGATGATTCCCTTAGTCCTTCTCCACCAACTTCTTTTTCCTTTCCACTAGTTTTAGGTCTTGGACAGACTGTTTGAATCCTGTAGGTTCTCTGCTCACAGATTGAAAAATGTCACTCAATTCTTTAGGGCTTTCCAGACAACTCCAGCTCTCTGGCTAGTTTAACTTTTCTGGTTGTATCTTTGGCCTCGGCTAAGCTACACCATTTGGAATTCTAGAGCTTCCATAACCCTGCTTAGTATTTTCTTTGTTCTCGCTTTGTTCTGCTTGCCTCCCTCCATCCTGGGCAACACTGGTACCTTTGCTGTCGTCAGTTATGCTCCAGTGGAGTGGCATCTGAGCGGGGGATGTGGCCGTTTGCTCCTCTCTTGGGGGTCGCTGTCTCAAAGGATTAACATCCTGTATCCTGCAGGTCGCTGCACACACTTCCAACCTTACTCTGCGAGTGGGGCATATGTTCCTCCACTGCTTGCTGGTCTCTGTGTCGGTTAGTGGGCCCAAGGCCACCAAGTAAGAATGTCTCTCTTCCGTCTCTGTAGTATCGCCCTTTCCAATGCCGGCCTCCCCACGGCTCGCTCTCATCTCTTGGTTCCTCCACACCACTGCTGCCCCTGCAGTGTAGCATGGATCCAGAAGGCTCTCTCGTCAGAGGCTCGCCTATGCTTAGTATTCTTCCTCCCGCATTCAAGGTTCCTTGTCTTTATACTTGCTACCATACTTCAAAGGAACGTGTTGTTCACCAGCTGCTGAGTTAGTGACAATTCCAGCATTACCTTGAGGCAACATTAGGGAAGCAATGTTCCTGTGTTTGGAATACTGACCAACTGAAAGATCAGTCGCTTCTATTCCCATATAGGCAGACAGGGTATTCTTTGCGAGTGACCACACTGCTCTTTCATGGGCCTCCAATTTGAACTACCCATTGGCAACATTAACAGGTACCTCAACAGTAAGTTAATATGGCTGGGAACCGTATCATATGGTCAGAGGGAATGTCAGATACATTTAATGACATCCTAACCAATCAGCCTGATATAGAGTATTGTCTGGCGCTCAATTACTAGTATATTGGCTCATTGACAACCAATCTAGCTCCCATGATAACTACGTCGAGTAATGGATCATTTGGGAAAAGAAGAGAACCAACTTGAACAATTTTGACCCCTTGCGACATCAACAAAGATTATTGTACCGAAGTGCCAGAGCACAAGTGAGAAGCCAAGCGTCTCTCCATTTGAATGAGAAACAGTCCATTTTAGCCTCACTAGCAACGCAATATAAAATTGGCACAGGCAGCGTAGACTCTCACTAAATAGAATTAATTGGCTCACCATGTCACGTATGCTTTAAACTAACGATGGTCGTAGATTTTGGACACATTTCAGAGAACATATGGCCTTAGGCCTAATGAATTGAATCCTATACCTGAAGTCCAATGGATGGAACATATTTTGCAATTCTAATATTCTGCTGGAGAGGATTCTCCTGCCATTGCCTATCATGCTCCCTTTTAGTGATACTCTGATGAGAATTATGACGTGGACAACATAAGCCACATCGTAAACAAATTAAAATGTTCCCGTGCTCCTGGCCCTGACGGTATGGCAAATGTTACCTTAAAGGTAAATGTTCCGTTAAACAAGATCCGTCGGATAGAATATACAGGACAAATCCCTGAAAGTTGGCGCAAATCCATATTAATAACAGTTTATAAAAAAGGGGGAAGGGAAGACCCCTTGAATTATAGACTTTTAACAATGCTAGATTCAAGCATGAAGTTATTTTAATCGATTCTTCTGTCAAAATTAAATCAGTGGGCCGTGGAAAGTGAATTACTTAAAGCTTTCCAAACAGGATTTAGAAAGGGGCATATAACCCTAGATAATATATGTGCAATACAGTCTCTTATGACCGATTCCAACCGGTGCATGAGCCCCAATATATATTGGGGTCAGGTAGACTTTAGTAAATCCTTTGATCTGGTGCCACGTCCACTTTTGGTCACAGCTTACTTACTGGGGCACTGATCCCCATTTCTTACACTTCATAAAATCATTATTATACCAACACCAACGTCGTAGTGCGTCTCAGACTAAATGGCAGAACAACTGGGCCGTTCAAAACTAATATGGGCCTGAAGCAGGGATGCGCATTTGCACTCCTGCTATACAATCTATACACAGCTGACATAACCAGATATTTAGAAGCAGTTGGACATTACCCTCCTAAGATCAATGGTGTCCCGATCTCATGGCTTGGTTAGGCTGATGACTTCATCCTCTTCGACCAAACCCCCAATCGCCTAGAGCGTGCCATTGACGCACTTATCCTCTTTGCACAAGACAATAATATGGTGATTAACACCAATAAAACTAAAATTATATGCTCAGGGGGGATCTCTGTCAAGAACACCCAAGATTTACTTGGAAGTTAGGTTTGGAACCGTTGGAAATAGTAGCCACTTGTATATACCTGGGATGCCTGTTGAAGTTAAAAATCATCCATTCTTGCATGAAGAACTTTGTAAACAACAAGGTTTGGAAGAAATGGTTGGCTATTAAGTGATATGTTAGCTGCAATAACTTAGAGGGCCTATTCATTTTGTATTGTACAAGTCTTATCCCGTCAATACTCTATGGCTTACAAGCCTTTTCTGGGGATCTGGTGAAATGGCTTGATGGATTTGAAGCAAAGATATAGTGTTCCACTATGAAACTCCGGTCCTCGGTGCCAGTAGAGGCATTATGAATGGAATTCGGCATTTCCTCCCTCTTCTCCATTTGGCTCGTCCAGAACACCATCTTATACTTCAAATGAATTGTCCCGAGAAGGGATATGAATAAGCTTTGCCATATACTGGGCGCCAGCACCTCAGATCATAGGGACACATTATTTCTCAGTGAATTGTCATCCTCTGCAAATTTTCTTCTTTTACGGCTGAATATACCACTGAGTACGGCCATCACATCACCCAATATTGAGCAAGTTAAAGACTGGGATAGCATGCACAGCCTGGACAAGCTTGCAAAGAAGAAACTATACAGTCAGTAGTCAACACAGGTCTTCAAGCGTAATGTGATGCTTAACTATCTCATGAAGTCCTGCAATTTGGAGTTAAGGCGATTCATAATATATCTTCGCCTCAATCTATTGCCTACCAGAGTAGATGAGGGAGTATGGCACAACATCGCAGCCGAACAAAGACTGTTGTTTATGTGGCAAGGACATCGAAACAGAGCAACATATTGACAATGTGCCTAGCCCTCGTGAATCCATGCATAAAGAGCTATGGCAAATTTGTGAAGCAAATTGAGGAAATCAGAACTGACCAATTTTGGAGCACCTTATATATGGAGACACCTCGCTGGTAATTACAGCTGCAGCTTGCTATGTATCGAAGTTGGTGCCAACATTAAAGCCATGAGCAAATGAATGACGATAGTTCGCTTTTAACACTTTAGAGCCTTTTATTAGGTACATTAGGAATTAGAATTTTTAATATATGAATATATTCATAATGTTTTAAAGTGTCAAACTTTGTGTATGTAAATTATTATTTCATCTCATGTAAAGGTGCTTAACGTTTAATTTTAAAAAAAGTATTTTTTATAAGGAGTTTCGGATAGGTATGGAGTCCTTGTCCCCTAGAGGGGGTGGCTTTCCCAAACCACTAGGGAGCATTTTGCTGAGCAGGCTTAACTCCCCAGCCTCAAAGGGGCTGGCTCTCTCTGGGAAGAAAGGGCGACTTTCCCAAATTGGTCCCAAACCCCCATAGCTCCGCTCCAACAGAGCAGCTGCAAACACGCCTGTGCTCTACGCCTGAGAGCTGCAGTTAATACATTTTTACTGAAGGATTTTGAAAAACTCAACATCCTTTAGTAATAACTCAACGTGACATTACACTTTTGCCCAAGCAACATGTTAGCCTTGTTTATGTCATACCATGTCCCTTCCTGTGAAATCATAACTCCCAAATAGTCAAAGAGGGGAACTTCTTGTATATTCACACCAGAAACACCATTTGTATTGGCTGTTAGACTTTGTTTGATAAAGAATTTGATCAAAAGCAGATCTGTCAGTTTTAAAAAGGCCCGATACAGTTTGAGACATTAACCACATTGCCAAAAAGCAAGATGTCAATCTTCTTGCCACCGAGACAAGGAGCATCCAATGTATTTGTTGGATATTGAATCACTACTCTGTCAAAGAACAAGATAAAAAGAAATGGGATCCAATATGCAGCCCTGCCTTACACCCTAGTTGACAAGGAAGGTTTTGGTGCTTTACCTGCTTAGTCCCCTACCTTACTCTCACCACTGCATCTTCATCTAAATCCATAATGGCTGTAAGTAATGGCAAGGGTACTTGTGTTAGACAGGGCTCACCATAATTCCGGTCCTGCTATAATAGCAAAGGTGGCCTTTAAATCAATAAAAAGTGAATGTTGCTGCCTTTGATAGTCACATTTATTCATGATTAAAATGAGTCTAAACCCCTGGTCTATGGTACTCGCCCTTTTGGGAAATCTTACTACACGTCTAGGCCAATTTCTTTGGCTTGTTCACAGAGATGTCATATGTTGTCCTTTAGCCAGCATCTGGTAATGTTTTCTGAGGCCTGGGCTTGGCACTAGTTTGAACAGAATGAATCAGTCCCTTACTGTGGCCACAGATCTTGGGATGTGGATGGCGCCGCTGGAGGAGAACCCTAGGTCCACTCATGCACCGCCATGGAGTAGAGAAATGAATACAGAGCTTTACTGGTTACAAAAGTGTGAACCAATTCAATACATTTACACGTCTCATTATAGGTTCAATAGAAATATGCCATCATTGATGGTGAAATGTATTGCACGGCAAATAGAACAGAACCTCGAATTATTCTTGGTTATGATCCACAACTACATCTACTGCAAACAATATTAGAACGATGGCACTGGGGTAAAATCCTGGAATTGTTACTCTGTTTTTCTAACTCTGAATCCATCATCTTGAGGATGGCTAAATCCTTCTGGCTGCGGCAAAGGAACGCTTTTACATATAGCACAGTTCAACTTTCATGTGCATTTTCCTGCATTAGCTTACAGAATGATCAGGCTATGGGTGAAGAAATACATGTTTTACATAGGTATCTTTAATGCCTGAAATCAGGACTTTTTGCACTTTTACATGTAGAAAGGTTGAGGAACTCAGAAGGGTTTATATGAAGCTCAGTTTGAACCGAGTGGAGACATCGGAGCTACTCGGTCCCAGAAGGAAAATCTAAAAAATAGAGCGATTTTGCCAGCTCTGTCATAATAAAGAACAAGAAACCTTAAAACATCTTTACCTTAACTGTCCATGTACAGTTCAGGCAACACACAGCCTTTTTCAGAAGCATGTAAACAATTACCTTCCCGAGACATCTGAAAAGTTCTGGGCTAAATAATATGTATGGAAGAAGAATTAACTTGATAATTGCCATAGTTCATTTTTGGAAATACTTAGAGATAGCATTTGAGAAAATAAAACACCATTGTAAGTAATAGATAGACTATGCTAAATATTAGACCAGTTCCAATTTTAATAATTCAGAAATTTCTATCTAGAAAAGCATATGCGATAGAAGAAACAGGATTACTTGGCTGAATCAAGGAAATGTAGAATTCAAATGGTTGATGTTAAATATTTAATGTGTACAAAGTGTATTAAATTGGTAAATCCGTTTTTTATTTTAGATTCTCTTCTATGCTTTTTCTTTCTTCTTTAGTTTTTTTTTTTTTTACAAATGTGTATAAGGTTGCAATGAGCTAACCATGTATAAATGAATAAAGAAATATATTCTCAGGTGTGTGCAATTTATTTGCATCTCTCATTTGACATGCAATACTCTGCGATTACCACTAGATGTCGGCCTATGCACAGCGTATGAATCCAAGCAGATACAAGCATCAGAAGAACAAGCTACTTACCAACTGGTAACGTTCTTTCGATTGGATGTTCCTCCAACGTATTCCTCATTTTAGATGTATTCCATCCAGCTTTGCTGCTCTCTTTGGAAATGTTTTCGGCAGCAGACTATAGAATTTTGAAAATGTTGACACCGTACTCTGCCTGCTCAGAGCATCTGCCGTCATATTCTCCTCCCCGGCTAGATGAACTGCCGTTAAAGAGCTTGCTTCCTGAATTGCCCAATACCAGAGCTGCATTGCCTCTCTGCACAGAGATAGTGACTCTGCACCACCTCTTTTGTTTAGGTAATGCATGGCCACTGTGTTGTCCGTCATTATCAGGACATTTTCTTCCCTTGACAGAGGGCAGGAAAGCTTTCAGCGCTAGTCCGATTGCTCTCAGCTCTAAAAGGTTGATGTGTAGTTTGGACTGCGATGGAGACCAACGACCGCTGATTGTCAGATCGTTGGCATGAGCTCCCCACCCCATGAGTGAGGCGTCCGTCACTACTGTGATCTCTGGCCATGGTTGCCAAAAACCGTTCTCCTTTTAGGATGTTCTCTGTACAAGTCCACCATAGAGGATCATGTCGGACCTTGTTCGAAATTTGGAGAAGATGCGTCATTTGACCTGAGAACTGGGACCACTGAGCCTTTAGAGTCCATTGAAGGGATCTCATCCTCAAACGTGCCTCCGGCACCAGGAAGATGCAGGATACCATGAGGCCGAGCAACCTTAAGAAGTCGTAGGCCTGGAGATTTTGGGCATTTTGGAATTTGGAAACCATCTGAAGAATGTCTTGAGCCCTCGACTTGGGAGGCAAGCTCTTTTCCAAGGATGTCTCTAATACAGCTCCTATGTACTGGAGCTGTTGGGAAGGTGTCATTTGAGACTTCTTGAAATTTAGGGAGAAGCCCAGTCTGCGGAGGTAGTGGCAGGTGACTTTCAGATGATCCAGTGCTTGTTCAGCCGAACGTGCCCTGATCAACCAATCGTCCAGGTAGGGGTAGACGTGAATCCCCCCCTCTCCCGAGTTGTGCTGCCACAACTACCATTAACTTGGTGAAGTCTCTCGGGGCGGAGGTCAATCCGAATAGCAGGACTCGAAACTGATGGTGTGAGTCGCCAACTACGAACCTCAGGTATTTTCTGTGCTTAAGATGAATCGGCACATGAAAATAAGCATCCTGGAAGTCCAATGACGCCAGCCAGTCCTGAAGTTGAAGGGCCTGAAGTATATGAGAAAGGGTAACCATCTTGAACTTGTCCTTCCTGAGGAACTTGTTCAAGTTTCTTAAGTCCAAGATGGGTCTCAGTCCTCCGTCCTTTTTGGGGATCAAAAAATACAGGGAGTACTAACCCTTGTTCTTCTCCGCTGCAGATACTGGTTCTATGGCACCTTTCTCCAGCAGCGCTAGAACTTCCTGCTGTAGGAGTGGGTCTGAAAACTTCAAAAGGGTGTCTCCCTGGTGGATTGCTTTGAGGTTGCGTTAGAAAAGGAAGGCAGTAACCTTGGGCTATTATTTCTAGAGCCCAAACATCTGAAGTAATGGTTCGCCATTCTTGCAGATGCTGCGACAGCCTGCCTCCTACAGGTGTTTTGTGATGCAAGTCCTCAAAGTGGTTTTGTGGTGGTTGCTCCAGCCACTGAAGGCTGCAGCTGGAGCTGGCTTTGCACGTTTTGCTCGTCCACTGCGAGTGGCCTTTCTCTGGCCCCTTTGACTGGCCATTCTCCTCTCGCCTTTCCATATGAGGAGTAGTAACAATAGGATTGTCCTCTCCACAATTGTCCTGGCGCAGGAAAGGGCTGAGGTTGCCTAATAGCAGCCCCTAAAGATTTGGCAGCTGCTTTTGAGGTCTGCAACCTCTCAAGGCTCTCGTAAGCCTTGCTGCCAAAAAGGTGAGACCCGTCAAAGGGCATGTTCAGAAGGCGGTTCTGTACATCTGGTGCGAAATCCGACTTCCGTAACCACGCAAATCTGCACATTACCATGCTAGTGCCCATGGACCTGTTTACATTATCCGCAGTGTCCAATCCAGACTGAAGGGATTCCTGCATGGCTTCCTTTCCATCTTAACGATGCCTAGGAAACCTTCCCTTTCGTCCCCTTCTGGTATGTGCTCTGCTGCTATTGCGATGCACTCCCACAGAGTGTACGAAAACTTTGCCAAGGCACATGTGGAGTTGGCAGATTTTAAAGCCATACTCCCAGCTGAAAATACCTTCCGTGCCCAGCCATCCACACGCTTATCGTCCCTGTCTGGAGGGATAGAAGGGTACACAAGTTTGTTAGAAGCTGTGGCTGCCTGTATGACCAGACTCTCGGGAGTGGGTTGTTTGGACAGATAGCCGGGGTCGCTACTTGCAGGGCGGTATTTTGAGGCGAGGGATTTATTCACCGGAGGAATAGAATCCGGAGTCTCCCAATTCTTGGCCATCCTATTTTGCAGGGCTACATGAAAGGGTAGTACTGGGTCTTCGGTGGGACCATGGTCCAATATATCAAATCATTCTGGATGAATTGGGCTGATGGTCTAGCCGATCCGAAGTAATCTACTACCTTCGTCATTAGCTGATGGTATGATGGGCTGGTAGGCTCTCCTGGTTCTGGTCTGCCAAAGTCATTTTCAGGAGATGTGTCAATCCCACTTGCATTGTGTAATGATTCCACCAGGTCCCTCATCCTGCTTTCTTCTGAAATCAGGCATCCTGGGACATTTGGGGTGCCATATTCTAGCCCAAAAGGTATATTCTCCTCATCAGATCTTTCCTGTTCCTCAAAAATTGAGGTCAGGGACTTAAAAAACTCCTTCCTAGGGAGAGGCTTGAAAACCTTCTCTGGGAGAGGAGTAGGGAGGTGTATTGAAGGGCTCTGAGGGCATTACAGGTCTTGTAACCCTGTCTTTCCCTTTTTCTGGCTGGCCTGGCTTAGCTGGAGCCTTTGGCGCCGAGGGCTTTGGGGTCGACGTCGACAAAGGCATCGATGGCGTCGACGTAATAGTGGTCGTCGATGGAGCCAGCTTCGAGGGCATCGAGGCGCTCTTCGAAGATTTGCCCTTCGAGGTGCGTTGGGTCTCGGACGGCGTCGGTGACCTCAAGCGGTCGACTTGAGCGGTCTTTTTCGCTCGACGTCCTGGAAGGTTCTCGATCCTTCCTTTTTCGATCACCCGGGCTCGAGGGCGCGCGAGTGTCGGAGTGATGACGCTCCCGGCCAACTTCCGAAGAAGGCACGGACCGAAGCTTCACTTTCTCAAACACCTCCATCATTTTGACCCTGAATGCTTCCCACTTTTCGTAGGACGAATGTTTCGTGGGGCATTTGGGGACATGTCCGAGGTCCTTACGGGACCTCAACTCGACGCTAGAGGCTTTACGGTTGGATTTACGACCTACCTGTAGTTTTCCCCTTCTTTCTCGCAAGGCTTTCCCCGTCATCGCCCGACACTGCGTACAGGCCTCCATGTCATGGCCTTCTCCGAGGCACCACAAACACTCTCGGTGCGGGTCTGTGATCGACATTTTTGAACCGCACGACTTGCACTTTTTGAAACGCGATCTCGGGGTCGTGGTCGGCGTCGATGACGAGGACATATTTGTTATTTACTATTCTTCAAAGAACTCGAGGCGCGCTGAATCACCGAAGCAACGTATACTGCGGAAAAACGGAAGCCGCGCTTGCTACTTATATACCCGATGACGTCACCCTCAACGGAGGCCTTCGAGGGACCATCGACTCGACAACATCTACGCACAGCGCCCTCTGCCAAAAAAAATTCCGAAGAGACCAGCAAAGCTGGATGGAATACATCTTTTCCGAAGAGAGCAGGAAAGCTGGATGGAATACATCTAAGATGAGGAATACGTTGGAGAACACAATCCACTCAAAATACAATTACAGTAAGTACTGTATGCATATATGTTCACAATAGGTTCTTAAAATGCATTACATTACTATAAATCAGAAAAGGAGGTAAGTAAACTGATGCAGTAAAGATGGAACCAAATCACAAGTGATATTCCCTAATCCCTAAGAAGAATGGGGACTTGTGCCCAAAAGTCACAAGAGCCAGAATGTAACTGTTGCAGGTGAGTTACTTGTGTTGGTGATTGTTCAAAAGAAGAGATGCAACAAAGTTACTCGGTAAGTAAAATGTGTTCTCATCATTCAGATGGTATTACCCAGCCACCAAACAGCAAACAGGTACAGCCACTGTGGCCCCCACACATTAGTTATTAGCTATTAGCATGGGAGGTTTGCTGCCCCATGACCTCCTAATTATAAGGTCATTGCCGGCAAATATTTATAATATACACAAAGCTCTGCATGTCAAGCTTTGAAGTTTCTATACTTGCAGAAAGGCCAGGAAAACACAGATTTTTACTTGTTATACCACTTTTCCCTGGGCACTGCATTTTCAATGTAAAGCATGTTCTTTCCTTTGGACAAATACAGTGCACTTTGAAAGCTGGGTTACCCATATGTGCAGTGTAGTACATTCAAATAAATAAGTCTGGCATTATGCTAGATGTTTCTGGCATAACCAGCTAATTCAGTTCTATGCACTAGCCTTTCTGTTACAGGTACATTAAACATGAAAAGGTATTGCAGAAATAGTACTATGCCTCGACTTTTAAATCAGACCTCTAAAGCATACGCAAAAATGAAGGCGTCAATGATTGTGTTTTCATCATTCTTGTAGCTCAGTCGGAGGAATAAACAACGCGCTTAATCTGGGAGATTACATCTTCATGTGTTTGCATCAGGCCTGAGCCCTGTCTAGATCTGCGGATCCCAGCAGGCCACGCTCTATGGCAACAAGATGACAGCAGCCGCAAGGCCTGCTCCACCGGGATGCTGACCCAGGAAAGTGAGGCACAGACGGGGCATACAACCACAGGAAGCAATATTTATTTACACAAACAGCCCGATAGTGAGTGGACTCCTGACTAGCCATGGGAAAGACACTGCTCCAAACCTAGCAGACTGAATGAGACCTTGCCCTGTCAAAGGCAATCCCGACCAGTGCAATAAGTGGTGGAGACGGACTGGGACATAAACGTGGTCAGGGTACTGTGAGAAACCGGAGGCGTTTCTCCCAGGCTAGTCCCAGGGATTCTTTGTTCAGGTGGCCAGGGAAGGGCCATACCTCTTGGATCCTAACCCTGCGGGTGAACGAGCAAGGGAGGATAACCTGGGCAGGTGGTCCTTGGGGACTATCAGAGACACGCCCTTGGACAAGACATGGTATTCCTCCTGTTCCGATACACCCCTACCCGACACCCCCTCAGAGTTGTCATGGGACATTGTCAGCAGTGTCACATCGGACCCGGTACCTTTCTGTAAGAAAAAGGAGAAAACCAGGGAAATTAAAACCATCTATAAAATCACAAGAACACAATAGAAAATCCATTCACCTACCACAATACATTTACCCTCTTCATCCCTCTTCATCCCAACAAAACCCTTCATGGGTTTTCCATGATCTCTGGAAAAACCTACAAATCCAACAATCCCTAGTTCCATTCTAGAAGTCCAACTACAGGGACGATGAGGAGGCAGATGGGAGTCATGAGGATTGCCCATAGGTCAGGCAGCGTCAGGCAGGGACAACTACTCGCACCTGACTCCAATTAACAGAAACAGCATTCTGAGTGAGCTGGGGATGCTGAAGGCATCATGAAGACCAAAAGGAGAGGTCAGCAGCTGGGAGAACCTTGGGAAGTCAGAAGGGGGGACAGCCTGCCAAGACACTGAGACCTGCGAGTACATAGGGGGCTACAGTGTGGCAGGGGAGCCATGTCCCAGGGAACCAACGCTCCAACTATACTTTTCGGGTAGTGTTTTCATCAGTGCTGGCTCCCTAGGTGAGTTCCAGAAACCCAGGTAGTGGAGGGGCAGGTGCCTGGACCCTGAATACAAGTGAATCCCCATTGAGGACCCGCTAACACCGCATCAATGAGGGTAAAAGATGGAGACCCTGCGACTCGAGGGAAGCTAAGGCGGGATAACCTGTTGTGTTAAGAACTTTGTGTAAATGCCAAAAGTACCTGTAACTGGCGAGGTGGGAGCAAAACCTCCAATAGGCATTCTGGGACTTGTAGTCCAAAAGAGCAAAGCTATGAGACAGAGCGGTCCAGCACCGCGTCTGTGCCCAATCGAAGGTGTCTAAGTTAGTCAGAAAAAGTGAACGTTATAGAGTTGCAAAGAATTGTAAATCTAAGTGGTCCTGCGACGGGTCAAGCAAAATCCTGTGCAGTAGAAAGTCTTCAATTCTGGTATCAAAAGGGATCTGAGCCCGGAAGAGGGGGATCCATGGTCCGAGCCTGGATGAGGGAGACCCAAGTTGTGAATTGTGAACATTGTAGAAAAGGGTCCGACACCGGACAAGGGGGACCCGTGGTCTGAGCCTGAAGGAGGAAGACCAATCGTGAACCTATGAATGTGATAATCTTAACAAAAGAACAAACGAAAGGAACTTTTTTGTTTTGTTTGCTACATAAGACCCTCTGCAGTAAGAGACTTTGAATGGCAGAGACACTTTGGCATAGAAGAACAAGTTACTTTCTTACCTGGTAACGTTCTTTCGATGGGATGGTCCGACGATGTATTCCATATCTATGACAGGTAATGTCCACAGCTGTGCTGCTTCGGAAAATCTTTGGCGTCTGCGTCCTGCGTCGATGACGTCGATGCGCCGTCCCCGAGGACCACCTCAGAGGGCCGACATCACCCGATGTGATAAGTAGGACACACGACGCCCATAGCCTCAGTTATAGTTTTTTCCCAGAACGTGTGTCACCAGTTTTCTGCCAGTCAGACACACAAGGCCTTGTGGAACACAAGCTGCAATCGCAAAAGAAATTCTGCAGCGGGGCAGGGAGGGAGCGATATGGAATACGTTGTCGGACCATCCCATCGAAAGAACGTTACCAGGTAAGAAAGTAACTTGTTCTTTGAGGGGATTGGGTCCTCCGACGTATTCCATATCTATGTCAGACTCCCAAAGCAGTACCAAGCAAGGAGGTGGGAAAGAATTTAGAATACAAATTTAGCATGCCCAATCAAATTGCGGAATATAGAACTGCCTTGCCAAAGGCCAGATCTTGCCCTCTGATGGAATCAAGGGAATAGTGACGTACAAAAGTATGTACTGAAGCCCAGGTGGCCGCATCACAGATGTGACGAATAGGAATTCCCCTCTGCAGGGCAGTAGACGCAGCCACTCCTCTAGTAGAATGGGCCCGCAAGCCAGCCGGAGGGTCCTTACCCGCCAAGCGGTAACACTCGGAGATAGCTTAAATAATCCAACGAGACAAAGTCTGTTTCGTCACACCTATTCCCAAACGCTTTCCAGCGTAACCAATGAAAAGTTGATCGTCCACTCTGACCCGGGACATGCGCGAGATATAAAAGCTCAACGCTCTCCTAGGATCCAGCCTATGGAGCCTCTCCTCTTCCTTACCAGGATGTGGAGGAAGATAGAACGCCGGAAGAACAACCTTCTGGCTCAAATGAAATTCTGAAACCACCTTCGGAAGAAAAGAAGGACGAACTCCAAGGACAACCCTGTCCTTATGAACCACAGTGAAGGGTGGCTTAACTGAAAGTGCCTGTAACTCACTCACTCTGCGAGCGGAAGTAACCGCAACCAAAAACACAGTTTTCAGAGTCAACAGCCTCAAAGGGCAAGAATGTAAAGGCTCAAACGGAGCACCCATAAGAAACTTAAGAACAAGGTTCAAATCCCAACCTGGCACTAAAAAAGGTGACGGAGGGAACACATTAGTGAGCCCTTTCAAAAACTGCGAAATTAAAGGAATCTTAAAATAGGAACATTCTTCAGACGAGCACTTAAATATGGACAGCGCCGCCAGGTAACCTTTAATGGTCCCCATTTGCAAGCCCCTGTGGGCCAAAGAAAGCAGAAAAGACAGAACCATGGGAATGTCACATTCAAAAGGATCCACATTCTGAACTCTGCACCAGTCGCAGAACTTTCTCCAACGGCAACGGTACAGAGACTTTGTTGCCGGCTGCCTGGCCGAGAGCAACACCTCCATCACGTCTTCAGGGAGGTCCCAATCCTTATACCTCAACCTTTCAGAAGCCAAGCGTGAAGATTGAGGGATCTGACCTCTGGATGGAGAACCTGACCCCCCCTCCCGTGAGAGCAGCTCATCTCGGTAGGGAAGACGACGTGGAGGGCAGATGGACAAGTCTAGAAGGTCCGGGTACCACGTCCTCCGGGCCCACGCCAGAGCAATGAGGATCATCCGGGAACGGAACCTCCGTAACCTCCGCAGCACTTGCGGGATGACGGGGACTGGAGGAAACGCGTACAGCAGTGGGAATGACCACTCCACCACGAACGCGTCTCCTAAGGCTCCTTTTGGAGGAAATTCCCACGACCAATAACTTTCGCACTTCCGGTTGACACTGGAGGCGAAGAGATCCACTTGAGGGGTCCCCCAAAGGGTGAAGATCTCCAGGAGAATCTCCTGAGCCAGCTCCCACTCGTGAGAGATCGAGCTCTGTCTGCTCAGAGCGTCCACCGTCTCGTTGTCGTCTCCGGCCAGATGAACATCTGAGATCGAAACCTCCTGCTGGATGGCCCGGAATTCGAGCTGCATAGCCTCCTTGCACAGCGGAAGTGACCCTGCCTCCCCTTTTTGTTGAGGTAGTGCATGGCCACCGTGTTGTCCGTTAGAATCAGGACAATCTTTCCGCACAGTCGGCAGAAAAGCCTTCAGGGCTAGCCTGACGGCCCTCAGCTCCAACAGATTAATATGGAGTCTGGACTCCGACGGAGACCAACGACCGCTGACTGTCAGCTCGTTGGCATGAGCTCCCCATCCCGTGAGGGATGCGTCCGTCACGATAGTCACCTCCGGCCAGGGCAGCCAAAATGGGGCACCCTTCATCAGATTGCCCTCGACAGCCCACCACAGAAGGTCCCGGGCTACCGAGGGCGGCACCTAAACAGGGTCCGACAGCCTGCCGGAGGACTGAGACCACTGGAGCTTGAGTGCCCACTGCAAAGATCTCATCTGCAGACGAGCCTCTGGCACCAGAAGAATGCAGGATGCCATGAGGCCGAGCAGTCTCAAGAACTCAGACGCTGGGAGAGTCTGGGCAAACTGAAACTTGTGCACCATCTGCTGAATGTGAAGAGCCCTCACCTGAGGAGGAAAACACTGCCCCAGGGACGTGTCGAGCACTGCTCAGATGTACTGGAGCCGCTGCGTTGGTGTCAAATGGGACTTATTTAAATTGAGGGAGAAGCCCAGCCCGTGAAGTGAGTGGCAGGTGACGGACAGATGATCCAGGACTTGCTCGGGAGAGCTCCCCCTGATCAACCAATTGTCCAGGTAGGGGTAGACGTGAATCCCCCCTTTCCTGAGATGCGCTGCCACCACCACCATGAGCTTGGTGAAAACCCTCGGGGCAGAGGTCAATCCGAACGGCAGGACCCGAAACTGAAAGTGCGAGTCGCCAACCGCGAACCTCAGGTACTTCCTGTACTTGGGATGGATCGGCACATGGAAGTAAGCATCCTTAAGGTCGAGAGACACCAACCAGTCCTGAAGTTGAAGGGCCTGGAGGACTTGAGAAAGAGTCACCATCTTGAACTTGTCCTTCCTGAGGCGTTTGTTCAAACCGCGCAAGTCCATGATAGGTCTCAATCCCCCGTCTTTCTTTGAAATCAAAAAATAAAGGGGAATACCATCCCTTGTTCCTCTCCGCTACAGGCACCAGTTCTATGGTGAGCTTCTCCAGCAGGGCTTGAATTTCCTGCGCAAGGAGCGGATCCGGACTCTTCAAAGAGAGGTTCCCTGGTGGATTGTCGTGAGGCCTCTGCCAAAAAGGAAGACCGTAGCCGTGGGTTATGATCTCCAGAACCCACACATCCGAAGTAATGGCTTGCCACTCTACAAGATGCTGCGCCAGCCTTCCCCAAACCGGTGAACCATGGGACCTGGCCTCATGACTGAGTGGTAGCGGCTGCGGCGTTGCCTGAGGGCAAAGAGGCAACTGCCCGAGCGGCCTTGGCACCTCGAGTACCTTTGTTTCCACCTCTGGCACCCTTACGGTGGCCTCTTTGACTGCTAGCTCCTCTCGCTTTACTGAAGGACGAGTAATAGCAAAAGGAACCTCCCCTCCATTGCTGTCCCCTAGGACGAAAAGGCGGAGATTGGCAAACTGCAGCGCCCAACGACTTTGCTGCAGCTTTGGAGGTCTGCAACCTCTCAAGGCTCTCGTCAGCCTTGCTGCCAAAAAGGTGTTCACCGTCAAAGGGCATGTTGAGGAGGCGGGACTGCACATCAGGAGCGAACCCAGACTTCCTCAACCACACAAACCTGCGCATTACGGTGCTCGCCGCCATGGACCGGCTGACACAATCCGCCAAGTCCAAACCCGACTGAACGGCCTCACACATGGCATCCTTGCCATCCTGAACCATAGCAAGGAAACCATCCCGTCCGTCCCCTTCGGGAATATGATCAGCCGCTAATGCAACACAGTTCCACAGAGTGTGTGTGAAACGAGACAAGGCACATATGGAGTTGGCCGTCTGAAGCGCCATACCCCCAGAAGAAAACACTTTGTTCGCCCAGCCGTCAAAACGTTTGTCGTCCCTATCCGGAGGGATGGTTGGATACGACGCCTGCTTTGCCGGGGCCGTAGCCGCCTGCACCACCAAACTCTCCGGGGTGGGGTGTCTAGACAAGTAGCAGGGGTTGCTACTGGCTGGATGGTATTTTCGCGACAAAGACTTGCCCACTGCCGGGAGACTCTCCGGAGCAGTCCAAGCCGCCACCACCCTTCTCTGCAAAGTCATATGAAAAGGCAAAACCGGGTCAGTGGGTGGACCGAGATCAAGGATGTCCGTGAGATCATCCTGAACGAACTCCCCTGGGGGAGCTGACCAACCCAAGTACTCGGTAACCCGAGACATAAGGCGCCGATATGATGAATCGGCATGAGTGCCAGGCTCCGGCCGACAAAACTCCACCTCCGGAGAGGTGTCCAGTCCCCTGGCATCATGCAGTGACTGCCTCAGGTCATCAAACTGACTATGGCCCGAGATAAGGTCATCCGGAACCGTAACCGGAACCAGGCCGCCATCGGATCCTTCATCACCCTCTGAAATGTACTCCAGGCGGGGAGACCTCTGCGGACCAAAGCAGTGCTGGACCTTAGCCATAGCCTTTTTAGGGGCAAACCCCGTGCCACGGGGCCCTTCCGACACCACCGCCTCGAAAGGCGTCGAGGGCGCCGAGCGAGTCGGCGCCAGCATCGACAGAAAAGGCGTTGACGTCGAGCGAATCAGCGTCAACGTCAGCTGCAATGCCTCCAGCATCTGCGGCGCCGACAGTCCTCTGAGCCGGAGCCCCGAGCGTGTCTCTCGACAACCTGGGCGCCGACAGCGTCGACGACCCCCTCGAAGACGGAACCTCGAGAGAAATAGTCGACCTCGGCGCCACAGGCGTCGACGTAGTCTTTGAAGACGGCACAGGATCACGCGGTCTCGAGCGCGTCGAGGACCGGTACCTGGAACGGGCATAGCGAGAACGGCTACCCTTGTCCGAGCGGGACTTCTCCCGCGAGCCGTGCCGACCACCCGAGCCCGAAGGTGTATGGGCGGTGTCTCTCGACCGGTGCCGAACGACCCCCCTCGGAGGCGCAGACGGACCGGTGCCCTGCGATTCCAGAATCGCTAGCATCTGCTTAACGAAGGGAGCGACTGGCAGTCGACACAGTCGTCCGTATCGTGGGCCTCCCCGAGGCACCAGGGGCAGGCGTCGTGCGAGTCCGTGACTGACATCTTGGACCCACAGTCCCCGCAGTTCTTGAAGCTCGGACGCGGGGTTGAAGATGAGAAAGACATCGCCACAAACAGGTCTTCACACCAACCGAACAGGTTCAACGAGCCGAGAAAGAAAACAGCAACTCCATCGAGTCGAGGCGTACCGAGATTCACGAAGCAAACACGTTCGCGGAAGAAACGGAACTGAGGCTATGGGCGTCGTGCGTCCTACTTATCACATCGGGTGACGTCGGCCGTCGGAGGAGGTCCTCGGGGACGGCGCATCGACGCAGGACGCAGACGCCAAAGATTTTCCGGAGCAGCACACCTGTGGACATTACCTGTCATAGATATGGAATACGTCAGAGGACCCAATCCCCTCGAAGTTCCTGATACTCAGATACTGAACTGTACGAGTAACAAAAGGAACTACAAGTACCAGCAGGCACTGGGAAAGAAGTAAAATGAACTTCTGTTTCAAGGCGGAGCCAGCCTGTATTCTGACAAGGAAGTCTGTGCTTGACAAGCAAAGTGAACTTTGTTTCAAGGCGGTGGAAACCTGTGTTTTGACAAGAGTCATTTCTTTTGAGAATCCTTTCTTGTTTCTTAAAGACTTTGCCAGAGTGGTGTGAGACCAGCTGAACCACTGAATGGTGTCCTCATGCCGAGGAAGTCAGAGGGTGCATGTGGCTCGAGCATGCAGCCTTGTCCTGTGCTGAAAGCGTGGGCAAGGGAGGCCAAGTGCTCAACTGTCCTGACATATTGTTTCTTGAACACCTTTCCTTTTTTGCATACACTACTGTCCTACACCATTTGGTATTTAGAAGCAAGGATTGGCAATAGATTTATTAGTATAGGCCCTTTTATTTTGAATGACTCAACTAGGACTGCGTTATTATTTGATGGTTGTAGCTTGCTCCTATCCTTAGATTTAGGTTTAGATAAGCGTTTAGCCAACCCTTTAAAATTCAATAAACACCCTTGAACTGTGTCATTTGTGTCAGTCTTCACTGATGATACCAAGCCTTTCCATACAGTATCAATGAAAAAGTGGCCTACAATTGCACATTACAATTCATTACTTCTAACAGTCTGAACACTAGCAAAGGAGGTGTTTTGGGTCACACATGTTGCAAATGATATGAAAGCACGTTTGTTTAGTACCATTTGTTAAAGCTAGTGTAGTAGCTTATGAAACGAGCCCATACGGAGTGCTGGCATTTGGACCAGATTTTGCCAGGCCTGGGATCCGGCAAAACATGTCTCCCCAGATCGGTGATCCAGGGAGAGCCATGTGTACTCTAATGTGGCTGGGGTGCGTTAAATGCTGTTGCGCTGGCAAAGGCAAGACTCGAATGAGATGGTTGGGATGTGGGGCTAAGCACTGAACAGCAAGACCACTTCAGCACCAGATCCGGAGATTTGTGGAGCCGCTTAGTTAATATTGCACTCTGCAGGAAATCTGGAATATTCAGGTCAAGGTTTTAGTTTGAAAAGGTCTCCACCCTTTATACTGTTCTTGCAACATTATAGGACTGGCTACTCCCGTGGGTTTATTTTCTAGCCGTTTAGGATTACCATTCTGGGGGGCAAATGTTGATGGGCGGTGGGGGGAGTGCGGGTGTGAACAAGCCACCCACCCCCCTTTGCAGTACTGCCTATACCAGAATCATGGGCTGAGACTTCGGGCGATGCCCTGTTGGCCAGTCCCAGCCTTAGGTGCCTTTGGAGTCAAGCCTGACATGTATCTGACTCTACCCCACCCCACCGGCCTCCCAGATACATTACCTTAACTGGCATGAGGGTGGCCATGCGCTCACTGCAAGCATTCCAAACGCCAAGCCTCGGTTGCTCCACCCTTTCACGTGCAGGACGCCCTACCAAACTCTCACGCCTGTGCCTGACACGCGTCTGCCTCTGCCCCCAAACCCCACATACAGGTGAATCCCCCACTCTTGTGAAGCCCCTGACAGTGGGAGGCGGTACCTGTTTTCGTGGGGGCCGCCGGCTCGCTGGCTGCCTTGACGGCCTTCAGTAAGATGTGCTGGTTTGAAGACACAGGCATGCCTGCTTTGCGCTGCTGCTGCTCTTGGAGATGCTGCTGCTGCTGTTTTTTCTGCTGTTGTTGCTTCAGGGCCTAGGGAGTGAGAAAGAATCAACGTGTCAGACGCACACTGAGCTGTTCATAGTTTACTCTAAAGCACACATTCCCACACGCAGGGCTTCATAGCGCTGGACAGACCCATTCCGTTTCCGCCCCAGTCTCCCGAGGGCATTCTGCCGTTTCTGGTTTTGCACCTTTGCCCCCTGTGTGCATATTCCCACCATTCGTCCCGTGCAGCAGACCCGACAGGCCTAGTATGTGCCCTGCCCCCGTCGCCCTCAGAATAACTGCTCATAACTATCAAGTAGGACTGTACCGAATAGCATATTTAGTATTCGGCCGAATACCGAATAGTTCGTAAACTATTCGGCCGAAGCCGAATATGAAGCCGAATAGTTGCTTTATTTAATAGATCATGTTCCAAACTTCAAAAAAGACACTTATTAAAAAAAAACACAAATAAAGCACCATTTTAAATGCATTTTATACTTTTATTTCTCTTCATTGTAATTAATGTAGCATCTTTATTTAAAGTATAAAAGCCAAAAAAAAGCAGATTCAACCAAAATGAAGGGACCAAATGTACAGAAGATTGTTGCATATTCAGTGCCAGTTAAAGTAGGAGGCTTCACAAATGCAAAAGGACTGCCTTTGTGAATCAGATGCATTGCATGCTCTATCCAGTTGCAAAGTTGATGCAGTCTAGTTTCGAAACTTCTTTGCAGCTCACATAGAAATGTATAAAATGGTTCATGTCGGCTCATGCAGGACACAAGTCAAGAGGAAATCTGAAATGCGTGAACTCCATCTCAACTATTCACCCCACCCAAACAAATGCTGCTCACTTTTCACTTATCCTAGCCACTCCTTCTCGTCAATACACAAATATATGCAACTTATCATTCCTGATAAAATATCAGATAATGTTAAACTCAGGACTTAAGTCCTTAAAAAAAGAAAAGGGGGGGGGGGGGGAACTATGACGTATTCAATGGGACGGGACATGACAGGAACTGAAAGTATCTATGCACATTTTTTTCAGTTTGTCTTTTCCGACTGAAAAAAGTGCACATTGCATATAAACATTTGCCAACAGAAAAGATTTTCCTGTATTGTTGCAGGCCAAGTATAAAAGATGAGCACCTTTTACGTCTAAAAATCTGTAACAAAACATGTCCTAAAGAGCAGATTACAATATAAGATATTTTTCAGCTGTGTGATAGCAATTTGACTGGTCTAATTCAATTCAGTTTTGCAAACTGAAGTCTATATTTGCCTTTCTGAGTTCATGTTGCATTGTATTCAAATGAGAATATCAAAGTATATGGCAAGAGCCGAATAGCAAGAAACTATTCGGCCAGAGCCGAATATCTTTTTTTCAGCCGGAATTCAGCCGAATACTTACTCGAAGCCGAAGTTCGGTACATCCCTACTGTCAGGTGCCTGCAGTCTAATCTCTTCCACACATAGACAACATTCTCAATGAAGCACTAATCTGCACTGTTATGGCCTACTCAGATCAAGTACATTATGCCGTAAATGATGCGAATGTTTTAAATAACCAAACTCCTGAAGAGCTTTTTTTTACTGTGGGACGCCACCAAGTATGAGCAGCGGGGGTGGGGGTGGGCTATTGTTCTCACCACACCATACCCATTTGACCCTCAGCCTACAAAGTTACAAGCAAAGTATAGACAATTCCCACCTTTAAAACCTAAAAAGCTATATATACTCCAATAGTTCCTGGAGAGTGCACTCTTAACAAGGGATTTCACAGAGATCCCCATCAGAGTCCCACGTGGCCTCGCACTCCTGATCCCATCGACCAGGGTTCGTATCCCAGCATCAGCACTGCAGCATAGAACGCGTTAGAATAAATGAAGACTGCAAATGCATTACCAACTGTGTTCTAACGGGAATATATGGACACTTGGCACAACAAGCTCAAATCAATGTTCAACACATTTCTTTAAGTGTTAAACATCCCTAATAAATAGACTGAACTGGGTGGCGGAATGAGAACAGAAGAACAAGTTACTCTCTTACCTGGTAACGTTCTTTCGATGAGATGGTCTGACGACGTATTCCATAACTATGACAGTAATCACCACAGCTGTGCTGCTTCGGAAAATCTTTCGGCGTCTGCGTCCTGCGTCAATGACGTCGATACGCCGTCCTCGAGGGCCTCCGTCGAGCAGACGTCACCGGATGTTATAAGTAGGACGCACGACGCCCGTAGCCTCAGTTGTAGTTTTTTCCAAAATGTGTGGCACCAATCTACTGCCAATATGGCCACAGAAAGCCTTGTGGAAACGTAAGCTGCAATCTCAAAAAATTCTGTAGCGGGAAGGCAGGGAGGGAGCGATATGGAATAAGTCGTCGGACCATCCCATCGAAAGAATGTTACCAGGTAAGAGTAACTTGTTCTTCGAGGGGATTGGGTCCTCCAACGTATTCCATATCTATGACAGACTCCCAAAGCAGTACCAACGTAAGGAGGTGGGAAAATAATTTAGAATATACAAATTTAGAATGCCCAATCAAATTGCAGAGTAAAGGACCGCCTTGCCAAAGGCCAGATCCTGCCCATGAATAGAATCAAGGGAGTAGTGACGTACAAGTCTGGACCGAAGCCCAAGTGGCTGCATCACAGATGTTACGAATAGGAACACCCCTCTGCAGGGCAGTAGAGGCAGCCATACCCCTAGTCGAATGGGCCCGTAAGCCTACAGGAGGATCCTTACCCGCCAGGCGATAACATTCAGAAATTGCCAAGATAATCCATCTAGACAAAGTCTGCTTAGTCACAGCTTGTCCGAAACGCCTTCCAGCGTAACCTATAAAGAGCTGATCGTCCACTCTGACCCGGGACATGCGTGAAATGTAGAAACCTAGGATCTAACCTATGGAGCCTCTCCTCGTCCTACCAGGTTGCGGAGGAGGATAAAATGCCGGAAGAACAACCTTCTGGCTCAAATGAAATTCCGATACCACCTTCGAAAGAAAGGAAGGACGAACTCGAAGGACAACCCTGTCTTTGTGAAATACAGTGAAGGGTGGCTTAACTGAAAGTGCCTGTAACTCACTCACTCACTCTGCGAGCGGAAGTGACCGCAACTAAAAATACAGTTTTAAGGGTTAACAGTCTCAAAGGACAAGAATGTAAAGGCTCAAACGGAGCACCCATTAGAAACTTGAGAACAAGGTTCAAAACCCAACCGCACACCTGGAAAGGTGACGGAGGGAACACATTAGTGAGCCTTTTCAGAAACTGAGAAATTAAAAGGAATTTTAAAATAACAACACTCCTCAGACGAGCGCTTAAATATGGACAGAGCCGCCAGGTAACCTTTAATGGTACCCACTTACAAGCCCCTGTGGGCTAAAGAAAGCAAAAAAGACAGAACTACAGGAATGTCACATGAAAAAGGATCCACATTCTTAACCCTGCACCAGTCGCAGAACTTTCTCCAACGGCAATGGTACAGGGACTTTGTTGCCGGCCGTCTGGCCGAAAGCAACACCTCCATCACGTCTTCAGGGAGGTCCCAATCCTTAAACCTCAACCTTTCAGAAGCCAAGCGTGAAGGTTGAGGGATCTGACCTCTGGATGGAGAACCTGACCCCCCCCCTCCCGTGAGAGCAGATCGTCTCGGTAGGGAAGACGACGTGGAGGGCAGATGGACAAGTCGAGAAGGTCCGGGTACCACGCCCTCCTGGCCCAAGCCGGAGCAATGAGGATCATCCGGGAACCGAACCTCCGCAGCACCTGCGGGATGACGGGGACTGGAGGAAACGCATACAGCAGTGGGAAGGACCACTCCACCACGAACGCGTCTCTTAAGGCTCCTCTTGGAGGAAATTCCCGCGAGCAGAACCTTTCGCACTTCCGGTTGACACTGGAGGCAAAGAGATCCACTTGAGGGGTCCCCCAAAGGGCAAAGATCTCCAGGCGAATCTCCTGAGCCAACTCCCACTCGTGAGAGATCGCCGTCTGCCTGCTCAGAGCGTCCGCCCTCTCGTTTTCGTCTCCGGCCAGATGAACTGCCGAGATCGAAATGTCCTGCTGTATGGCCCAGAACCAGAGCTGCATCGCCTCCCTGCACAGAGGAAGTGACCCTGCCCCCCTTTTTGTTGAGGTAGTGCATGGCCACTGTGTTGTCCATCAGGATCAGGGCATTCTTTCCTCGCAGTCGGCAGAAAATCCTTCAGGGCAAGCTTGACGGCCCTCAGCTTCAACAGATTGATATGGAGTCTGGACTCCGATGGAGACCAACGACCATTGACTGTCAGCTCGTTGGCATGAGCTCCCCATCCCGTGAGGGATGCGTCCGTCATGATAGTCACCTCCGGCCAGGGCAGCCAAAATGGAGCTCCCCCCCCCTCATCAGATTGCCTTCGTCGGCCTACTACAAAAGGTCCTAAGCGACCGAGGGCGGAACCTGAACGGGGTCCGACATCCTGCCGGAGGACTGTGACCACTGCATCTTGGGAGCCCACTGCAAAGATCTCATCCACAGTCGGGCCTCTGGCACCAGAAGAATGCAGGATGCCATGAGGCCGAGTAGCCTCAAGAACTCGAACGCCGGAAATCTCTGGGCATGTCGAAACTTGTGTACCATCTGCTGAATGTGAAGAGCCCTCACCTGGGGAGGAAAACACTGCCCCAGGGACGTGTCGAGCACTGATCCGATGTACTGGAGCCGCTGAGTTGGCATCCAGTGAGACTTCTTTAAATTGAGGGAGAAGCCAAGCTTGTGAAGGGAGTGGCAGGTAACGGACAGATGATCCACGACTTGCTTGGGAGAGCTCGCCCTGATCGACCAATCGTCCAGGTAGGGGTAGACGCAAATCCCCCCTTTCCTGAGATGCGCTGCCACAACCACCATGAGCTTGGTGAAAACCCTCGGGGCATAGGTCAATCCGAATGGCAGGACCCGAAACTGAAAGTGCGAGTCGCCAACCGCGAACCTCAGGTACTTCTTGTGCTTGGGATGGATCGGCACATGAAAGTAAGCATCCTTGAGGTCGAGAGACACCAACCAGTCCTGAAGTTGAAGGGCCTGGAGGACTTGAGAAAGAGTCACCATCTTGAACTTGTCCTTACTGAGGAGTTTGCTCAAACCGCGCAAGTCCATGATGGGTCTCAATCCCCCGTCTTTCTTTGAAATAAAAGATAAGGGGAATACCATCCCTTGTTCCTCTCCGCTACAGGCACCAGTTCTATGGCACCTTTCTCCAGCAGGGTTTGAATTTCCTGCGCAAGGAGCAGATCCGGACTCTTCAAAGAGAGGTTCCCTGGTGGATTGTCGTGAGGCCTCTGCCGAAAAGGAAGACAGTAGCCGTGGGTTATGATCTCCAGAACCCACACATCTGAAGTAATTGCTTGTCACTCTACAAGATTCTGCGCCAGCCTTCCCCCAATCGGCGAATCATGGGACCTGGCCTCATGACTGAGTGGTAGCGGCTGCAGCGTTGCCTGAGGGCAAAGAGACAACTGCCCGAGCGGCCTTGGCACCTCGAGTACCTTTGTTTCCACCTCTGGCACTCTTACGATGGCCTCTTTGACTACTAGCTCCTCTCGCTTTACTGAAGGATGAGTAATAGCGAAAGGAACCTCCCCTCCATTGCTGTCCCCTAGGACGAAAAGGCGGAGGTTGTCTAACTGTAGCGCCCAACGACTTTGCTGCAGCTTTGGAGGTCTGCAACCTCTCAAGGCTCTCGTCACACTTGCTGCCAAAAAGGTGTTCACCGTCAAAGGGCATGTTGAGGAGCCGGGACTGCACATCAGGAGCGAACCCAGACTTCCTCAACCACGCAAACCTGTGCATTACGGTGCTCGCCGCCATGGACCGGCTGACACAAGCCACCAAGTCCAAACCCGACTGAACGGCCTCAAACATGGCATCCTTGCCATCCTGAACCATAGCAAGGAAACCATCCCGTTCGTCGCCTTCGGGTATATGATCAGCCGCTAATGCAACACAGTTCCACAGAGTGTGCGTGAAACGAGACAAGGCACATATGGAGTTGGCCGCCTGAAGCGCCATACCCCCAGAAGAAAACACTTTCTTCGCCCAGCCGTCAAAACGTTTGCCGTCCCTATCCGGAGGGATGGTAGGATACGACGCCTGCTTTGCCGGGGCCGTAGCCGCCTGCACCACCAAACTCTCCAGGATGGGGTGCCTAGACAAGTAGCAGGGGTCGCTACTGGCTGGACGGTATTTTCGCGACAAAAACTTGCCCACTGCCGGGAGACTCTCTGAAGCAGTCCAAGCCGCCGCCACCCTTCTCTGCAAAGCCATATGAAAAGGCAAAACCGGGTCAGTGGATGGACCGAGATCAAGGATGTCCGTGAGATCATCCTGAACAAACTCCCTTGGGGGAGCCGACCAACCGAAGTACTCGGTAACCCGAGACATAAGGCGCCGATATGACGAATCGGCATGAGTGCCAGGCTCCGGCCGACAAAACTCCACCTCCGGAGAGGTGTCCAATCCACTGGCATCATGCAGTGACTGCCTCAGGTCATCAAACTGACTATGGCCTGAGAGAAGTTCATCCGGAACCGTAACCGGAACCAGACCGCCATCAGAGCCTTCATCACCCTCTGAAATGTACTCCAGGCGGGGAGAGGAAGACCTCTGTGGACCAAAGCAGTGCCGGACCTTAGCCATAGCCTTCTTAGGGGCAAACCCCGTGCCATGGGGCCCCTCCGACACCACCTCCCCGAAAGGCGTCGAGGGCACCGAGCGAGTCGGCGTCGACAGAAAAGGCGTCGACGTCAGCTGCAACGCCTCCAGCATCGGCGGCGTCGACACAGTCCTCGAAGCCGGAGCTCCGAGCGTGTCTCTTGACAGCCTGGGTGCCGACGGCGTCGACGACCCCCTCGAAGACGGAACCTCGAGAGTAATCGTCGACGACCTCGGCGCCACAGGCGTCGACGTCTTCTTCGAAGACGGCACAGGATCACGCGGCCTCGAGAACCGGGACCTGGAACGGGCAGGGCGAGAACGGCTACCCTTGTCCGAGCGGGACCTCTCCCGCGAGCCATGCCGACCACCCGAGCCCGAAGGCGTACGGGTGGTGTCTCTCGACCGGTGCCGACCGACCCCACTCTGAGGCACAGACGGACCGGTGCCCTGCGATTCCAGAATCGCTAGCATCTGCTTCCCGAAGGAGGCCCATTCCTCCAGTGTCGCTTGCATGGAGGGATAAGCGACCCGCCGACGGGCGGAGTCCTCGGAAGAGGACGGGGAAGGCGACCTATGCCGGCGCTTCCTGGAATGCCTAGAAGAGGCGGAGGAGTGGTGAGACCGACTCCTGGAAGGAGACCCACCGGACTTCCGACGACGAGGCGGAGAGACACCCCTCGAGTCATCGGTCGAGAGCCCCGAAGACCTCGACTTCCGGGGCTTAGACACCCGACCTACCGACAGTTTCTTCTTGCGTTCTCGCAAGGCCTTCGCAGTGAGCGACTGGCAGTCGACACAGTCGTCCGTATCGTAGGCCTCCCCGAGGCACCAGAGGCAGGCGTTGTGCGAGTCCGTGACCGAGATCTTGGACCCACAGTCCCCGCAGTTCTTGAAGCCCGGACGCGGGGTCGAAGATGAAAAAGACATCGCCACAAACAAACCGAACAGGTTCAACGAACCGAGAAAGAAAACAGCAACTCCAACGAGTCGAGGCCTACCGAGAATCACGAAGCGAACAGGTTTGCGGAAAAAACGGAACTGAGGCTATGGGCGTCGTGCGTCCTACTTATCACATCGGGTGACGTCGGCCGTCGGAGGAGGTCCTCGGGGACGGCGCATCGACGTCATCGACGCAGGACGCAGACGCCAAACATTTTCCGAAGCAGCACAGCTGTGGACATTACCTGTCAGATATGGAATACGTCGGAGGAACCAATCCCCTCGAATAACACTTTCTGTCCGCCTCACTCACTGGGTACCCAAAATTCGACAAAGTACCCAATACTGCAATTCCAACACAAAAATTTAAAATAATTGCAATATAAACAAAATGTGTTACATTAACTTGTAAATTGAAGTACTTACAAAACAATAGGGGGAAAAGCAGTCACTATTTAAAAAAAGAATTCACTTTCATTATCTAATGTATTTTGTTAATTATCTCATTCTTGCGCACCAAGATTTTGCAGCCATAATATTGTTGATTGTTGCCGTGTTAGGCATTTTCTCAATTGAAATAATTAGAGCCAATATCCTCAATTTAATATTCTGAAATTATGCATCTGTCAGAAACAGACTCTGCAACCAAGACCGTCAGCTCGAGCCACACTTAAAAACAACCAGCATTTCATTGTATGGTGATTACATTACATTCCAGCAGAAAACAATATTTGGTGGCTTTGCCAATCCTACACTCATTTCTAGTACACCATGGGTGGGCCAGTGTATTAGGCCACTTTTGCAGACTGCCAATTGTGTTAGAAAAGGCATTGTGATACTAAGGATCTCATTAAAAGTTTGGCAGTGCAGCAAAAAAGTGGCGGTCATTCAATCATTGACTTTTTTTTGGTGGCACCAGTATAACCGCCACTTTTACTCCATCAACAAATTATAGGTTTGGCCTTAAAGTGGAGCATTCACCTCCAGCATCTTGCCAACAAAAACAGAAAACGGCAGACTTGCAGAGGGCAGAATGAACACCCTCAGTAAATCTGCCAAATGCCCAATAAAAATCCATCGATGGACCCCAGAAATGGGGAATTATACTGCTGTTACTGCGGTAGCTCGTGTGACCACGTGGCAGGAACGGCAAATGAGTCTGGTGGCTATTCTGCAGAAAAATAATGGAATTATCGCCATACTCTTAATCAAGCCCTAATTGTTGGCCTAGAACCATGAAGACATGATTTTGTTGCCAGTCGGCTATTCAACCACTTGACCAAAAATGCAAGCAGCTCCAGTTGCTACTGATAGGTGTTAATGTTCGGCTGGTCAGGGCTACAATATTCTGCTGTTTTGAGAGGACTTTAAAAGTAAATATCAAACAATAAACCAACCTGAACAAAAATTACGAATTTGTTATAGACCCATGTTAAGAAAAAAAAAGAGTAGGATTGTAAGTTTATTTAACTAATCCAGAAATGAAAGGAGGCAGGTGACCGCAGTGATCACTGGTACAAGTTAACAGATGGGGTGCAATGATGTAGATGATTATGGCACAGAGATGGCCCTCATGCTCTTCAGTGTGTGGGCAATGGTCATGACTCCAGCAAGGAGTGGTGTGAGACAGCGGTCAGTTGCCCTTATGTAGCATAGGGCCCTATGCCAGAAAACAGGATGACCACACTGTGCACCACACTGCCAGGATAGGAAGGCCTCTGTTAGAGGAGAGCTTGCTCCTGGGGCTTCAAGCCCAGCGGTGGCACTCTTACTGTAAAGTGGTACCAATGCTTCCCCCTCAATTTGTGAAAGCACTCCCCTTTTCTTGGTTTTGGGACTCATTTTACACCCTTAAAGCCATAGCCAAGGAGTCAATGTCCAATACACCCATATGCTTGAAAATGCAATTTGCCACAACTCAGCTTCTAAAATTCCTCCTCCTTCCTTATGAAACGTTTAGTATAAGGAATAGGCTTACACGGTCCCCATAAACTAACATTTGTGTCAGGACTACTTGGCCCGCTCGCTCACCAACAGAATAGGTGCAGAGTGTGCCTTTACATTAGCCTTGTAGAAATATATTTGAATAAATTCAAAGGTATTGCTAGTGTGGCATCACTAATCTCATGCCCACACTCATACAAGGAGGTCACCACAATGTTATAGACACAAAAACGATGTGTTAGTAAAACAGAATATGGATGGTGAAGCAGGCGGGACGGCATGTAAAAGCACTGATAGTACACGAGGAATGGATTGATACGAGTAAAATGAAATGGCAACCTAGCAAGAAATGGATGCCTTTCTGCGAAACTTGTTACAGTGACTACATAATGCCAACATTAGCATGGAGATATGTGGAATTCCTAAACAATACGATATAGACAGCAAAGCACAGCGGACAACCGTTGAACTCATACACAATCATGACCCAATAAGATATACTAATAATAAAAGTGCATCACCTAAGTATATATTAGCCTTGACAAAGCCCAAAGGGCGAAACTCATGGCCATGCAGTCAGCCTTGTAATAACATACACACAGCAGTGTATCTATCAGACTAGATTAGTGTTTTAGGAACTTGGTTTTGTTTTTTTTTTGAATAGGCACAAGAGTGCATTTATAGCATATAGGTGATACCACAACTTGACAACAATTGAAGGGTTACTTTGAAGTCATATAGCAGTATCTTGCTATACAATATGTGAAATGAATAACTAGGTCTCCCTTCTTTCTCCCCACCCTCCTCTAGTCAGGGGGCCAGGGACAGGCCATTGCTTTTGGATCCCAACCCTGCGGGAGGAGATGCGAGGGAGGATCACCTGGGTAGGGGAGACTTGGGGAACGGGAGAATGTCCTTAGGTGAGACACAGTATCCCCCCCATTTCCATTCCACAATGAACCCTCACAATCCCGGAGGCTTTTATAGGGTACTGCCAAACGCCCTGCATTTCTTCCTTTCAAATCAACCCTAAGGAAGAACCTCAGCATCAAGGGACCAGGAAGAAAATAACAAAAACATCTCATTGCATGGACAAAATAATCCCACATCCACCTCTGGTAAAAACCACAAGTTATCAGAATATATCATACCATCCCTCTACCATTGTAGGTTATCATCATCTGTCCTCCTCATGGTCATACACTAACTTCCCTATATGCATATGCCTTTAAAACTGGGACGAAGGAGAGGCAACTAGGAATGATACACACTACCCTCTGCGTACACCACTTTGGTACTGGGATGAGGAAGAGGACTGTAGAACACTACTATAATGGTCAGGAATGTCGCAGTGACAAGAGCAATTATGGTCAGGCAAAGGACTTGCACCTGCAGCCAATTAATGGTTCACAGGTACATAAGAAGAGAGAAACCGAGATCCAGCTGGGCAGGACAGCGCAGTAATCTGAGGTGGAGCAGGCAGAATATGGCCTGGCGAAAAAGACGCCGATTACTGCAGGGAAGCCAGAAAGATGCTGAGGCCAGAGTGTTGGGAGTGGGGAACACAGATGTCTCCCATATGCCGCCGACAGCTGCAGGAAAGTCTAGAGGAAGAGAACAGTGCTCGCCAGAGCTCCCAGGCAGAGCGAGAGAGAGGGGAGCAAGCGAGAACCAGAGAGCAAAACCAAAGCACCTGGCAGGGCAGCCGCACACCTCTAAGTCACAGGGGAAGATCACTCAAGAAGGGACGCTACAGGGGCATGGTGTGTGTAACAGCAGATGCCGGTCAAGTAAAACTGACAAATGGGTCAGGAGACCAAATGTGAAATATTTAAACACAAACGAACTGCAAAGTATTTACAGAGTTATTGAATACCGAACTAATGAAAGAAATGTACAATGTATATGAAATACTGAAAAGGAAAGTGATGAAGTTAGCGAGCGCATTGAAACCAAGAAAAAAAAAAGCCTTTGTGAATTGAGTAAATGTGCAAATCAACTGTAAGCTATTAATGAAAGTCTGGCAGGCGAGTGAACAGCATTTGAGAAGCACTATGGAATAGTGTGAAAGCAAGGTGGTGAAACACATTGTGTATAGGCGCTATACAAATAAACAAAAATGATCTACCATAAACAAAGCGAAACACCACAAAGTGAACTATGTAAAAGTCACATGTTGGCATAGTCAAAAGACTGCCAAAGTAATACAAAGTGGTATATAGACTAAAGACAGTTGCAGAAGGGAAATCTGCTTTGGCAAGCTAAGTCCAAAGAAAGTCGCTGAACACTACAAAGTGCCATGTGTTATCAGTTGTGTGACCTGTGATGGGTGGGCGGTGTGGTCCGACAACTACCAATAGATCGAATAACCCCTACATGGAGTGAACCAAGGAAATTGAAGAGGCTGAAGCGGTTATGCCTTATAAATGTGCAAGAGACAAAAAAGGAAGGCGAATAAAGAGAGCTGCTGAAAAGTGCAAAGGTTATCAAGTAGTTTTGCTAAGAAAGTTGGATTGAAAAGTGAAGAGAACTGTTATCCTTGGTATAGGGAACCCCAAAGATAAATTGTGGAACTGTGTTGAACTTGGGGCAGCGAAGCTAGAGGATATTTTTTGGAACTGTGTTAAACTTGGGGGAGGGAACCCACAGGATATTTTGTGGAACTGTGTTGAATTTGGCAGAGGGAAGCCAGAGGATTTTTTGTGGAACTGTGTTAAACTTGGTAAAGGGAATCCGGAGGTCTTTTGTGGAACTGTTTTGAACCCGAGAAAGGGGAAGCTGAAAGCAAGCCGGGAGCAGGAATAGGCTCAGAACATTATTTTGAACACTGTTTCTTTGGTTACTGACATCCCTACACATTGTATAGCTTTAGGTGTGAGGGCAAGTATAGGTTTTGGACACAGACTGACCTTTGAGTTGAACTTTCTGATACAGACTATCCTTAGTTTCTTTAGGTAGGGTAATCCCACCTTAGCATAGGACAAGTTAGGCCTTACTCCATCCTGACATTTAAGAAATAAAGCTTTGTTTTTAGGAAAAGTGAATCTGTTGTCTGTGTCCTTTTCCATGATGCCTGCACAATATGTACTGCAACATTTCATTGCTCACAATAAGGGTATTTTAATAGCACTATGATCCTGCCCCTATATGTCTAAATTAAAGATACCTTTTGTAGTAACAATGTATCCTCATTAAATGTTTTATACCCATTCTTGGTTTACAAATCTTCATTGAGTAGCGCTTTCACAGGAGCCCATTTAACACTGCTACAATTTGTAATCCAGCACGAGGTTGTGTGCTGGGATTTCTAGAGCATAGCTGCTCCCTTAATCCATTTCCTCATAGAATCACTTTACTAGAGAGTGACACAGGCACAAAGGCCTGACAACCCAAAACATTGTGTACTCCGAGACCCCCGGCCGGCCCATAGAGCCAAGGTTTGCTCAGAACTACTTTAAGACAAGATAGCTGCACCCATGAGATGGATGGGGGTGCAGATGTATTACTCCAACACCAATCAATAAGGACAACTCAATGGTTTGGCAAAGGGAGTCCGTTTAATGACAAGTACAAAAAACAGGGAGTTATGGATATCAGCAGTGATGCGATAATCCTTCTCGCTTCAACTAACTTCATAAAAATCAACATTTATACTGAAAACTCAATATCATTGACGTGTAAAACTCAAAAGTTGACATGCAATTCTATTGGTTCGGGAAAGGTACCTTTAATATAGGTGCTATATCTGTATATGGTAACGGAGTGAGGTGACTGGGTAAACACTGTCAGGTGGGCATCTAAGCCCTTCCTTCAAAAATGACTACTGCAGACGTCACTAAAAGTACGTCGTCTCATTGGTTCTACTAACTATAGGACCCTAGATTATTTGGTCCATTGTGATTGGGTTGGCACCAACCCCATGCATACTTTTCCACTTCGCTTAGCAGCACGCAGAATGGTCGGCCAGGTGCGGGGTGCCCCTTAGTTAACCGGCCTTCATCTGATTATGGTCACAATCAATCATCACTTTAGGAGCCATGTGTCAATTATTTCACTGTGGTTGGCATCAAGACTGCATCTTCTATCTGGAAAAAGTTCTGATAACTCTGCCTGGTCAGGTGCCAAGCGTAGGTGTGAACCCTTGCTTCTTGTTCAGCTGGTCATGTGATTCTGACACTGTGAATTTGTATCTTTTCTCTCAATTTGTGTATTTGATTTTTGTTTCACCCGCCACCTGCCTTCGCCTTCTTATCTCGACCTTTCAGAGGCATGACCTTCTATTAGTTTCAATTAAATGTAGCTAGTGTTTGAAACATCTATTGGTATAGCCTTGGCTCTGCTGGCACGAGTTGCCACTGCTGAGTTACGTTTCAGCTGTCTCTTCTCGTTTTTGCTAAAGATGAAACTTTCTCGTGTGGCCTTTAGTAACCTGGGTTGATTCTGCTTTTTGTGCAAAGTAGAAGAACAAGTTACTTACCAACTGTAACGTTCTTTCGATTGGATGTTCCTCCCACATATTCCTCATCTTTGATCTTAGATATATCCTTACCTTCAGCTTGCTGCTTCTGAGAAAAATGTTCTCTCCACCAGAGACTCGCTGCCACTACCGCCATCAACTTGGTGAAAACTCTTGGGGCGGAGGTTAACCCAAATGGCAGAACTCGAAATTGATAGTGAGAACTGCCAATCGCAAACCTCAGGTACTCTGTGCTTGAGATGGATTGGCACATGAAAGTAAGCATCCTGAAGGTCCAATGATACCAATCAATCCTGGAGTTGGAGAGCCTCAAGGATCTGAGAAAGTGTGACCATCTTGAACTCGTCCTTTTTCTTAGGAACTTGTTCAAGTTTCTCAAGTCCAAGATGGGTCTCAGTCCTCCGTCTTTGTTTGGGATGAGGAAATATGGGGAATACCAACCCTTGTTCCTCTCTGCTACAGGTACATGATCTATTGCACCTTTCTGTAGCAGGGTTAAGACTTCCTGCAACAGGAGCGGATCCGGATGTTTGACTGAGTTGTATCCCGGAGGGGGATTCTGAGGTTTCTTTAGAAAAGGAAGGCAGTAACCTTGGGATACTGTTTCCAGTGCCCAAGCATCTGAAGTAATACCTCGCCATTCTTCTAGATGCAATGAGATCCTGCCCCCCACTGGGGTCTTGTGGGTCAAAACCTCAGAGTGGTTTTGCAGCAGCTGCAGCAGCGGCTGAAGGGACAGATACAGCTGCTGGGTCAGATCTAGCACCTTTTCCTCGCCACTGAGGAAATTTTCTTTGACCTCTCTGATTGGCCTGTCCTCTTCCGATTGAAAAATAATAACGAAAAGGACGACCCCTCCAGGAAGATGAGCCTGTGTAGGGGCATTCTTGAGGTTGTCTTATAGCAGCAGTGAGATTTAGCCGCCGCTTTGGAGGTCTGCAGCTTCTCCAAACTTTCATCCGCCTTGCTGCCAAACAACCTCAAGCCGTCAAAGGGCATATTAAGAAGCCTGGATTGCACTTCCGGTGCAAAACCAGACTTTCTTAACCACGCAAATCTACGTAGCAGCGCGCTAGTTGACATGGAGTTACTGATACTGTCAGCTGTATCCAAACCTCATTGAAGGCATTCTCCCGAAAACTCCTTTCCATCCCTTAATATGGCTACAAAGCCATCACGTTCTTCACCTTCTGGGATGTGTTCAGCTGCCGCTGACATGCAGTACCACAGGGTGTATGTGAACCATGCCAAGGTACAGGTTACATTAGTAGACTTCAAAGCCATACTCCCTGATGCAAAAATCTTCCTAGACCATGCATCCACCTTTTTATCGTCCCTATCTGGAGGGATTGTAGGGTATGCCGCATTTCTTGTGGAAGCGGCTGCTTGTACAACCAGACTTTCTGGGGATGGGCGTTTGCTCAGGTATTCTGGATCAGAATTGCTGGGCCTATATTTAGACAAACTTTTTATTTACTGCCGGGATGGCTTCAAGGTGTTCCCATGCAGAATTAACCCTTCTTTGCAAGGCAATGTGAAATGGAAGAATGGGGTCTTGTTGAGGTGTTCCTGATAGAATATCTTGATAGACTGGTGAATTTCTACCCCATCCCATAAATTCTGTAACTCTATTCATAAGTTTCTTGTAGCCCGCATCAGCATGCTCTGATGGGTCTGGCTTATCAAATTCGTATTCTGGAGAGGTGTCCAGACCACTTGCTGTTTTTGCAGGTATCAATTAATTCCTCTGGAACAGGTCTTGTGCCAAATTTAACACCAGCAGAAGTGATTTCTTCATCTGTCTGCTGATGAATCTCCTTCAGATAGATGACATGGGTCCTAAAAAAATCATGTCTATTTTCAGGTTGAAAAACCTTTTCTGGTAATGTAGGTTTCTCCCTTATTAAAGGCTTGGGCGTCGACGAAAGCGTCAAAGGCGTCGATGCCATTACCACAACCTTTGATGTTGTCGAAGGAACCTTCGATGACTTCAAGTTAACCGTGGAAACCTTCGACACTGTCGAAGGAGTCTTCAAAGTTGTTGATCATGTACTCGACATAACGTCCTTCGAATGAGTTGTTGACGCCTTGTACTCGAGAGCCTTCGAAGTCTTCGATGGCGTCGGTGTCGACTTCGATGGCATATGATGTTTTGACGCCATTTTGATTCCCTCTACCTTCGATTTATGCACCGAGAGGTCTTTTTCCTGAGGCGATCGGGAAGAGGTCCCTAGATGACACACTCGACAATTTTTTGTTGGATTTTCTTGTTTTGGACCTCCTCTGTCACGTTTTTCGTGAGTAGGGGCATAGTCTTCTTTAGACATTTTTGAGGGGGTCTGAACGGCGTTCTCAAAAATCTAAAGCATGGAAACACGAAAGGCTTCACATTTACTCGGGGAGTCATGCTTCGAAGGGCATGCCATCACCTCCTCCGAAGACGTCGAGGAAGAAGAGGGAGATCGATGTCATCTTTTCTGTCTTTTTGGATGACAAAGAAGAAGACTTTCCCGATCTACTCCTCGACCTATATTTTTTATGATGTTTTTTTGAAGACTCGGTCGAGTCTTTCCCCTTTCGAAGTAGACTTCGATGAACCCTCCCCCATCGCCAGTTTACCTCTGCGTTCTTTTAAGGCCTTATGGGTCATCGACTGGCACGAACCACAGTCTTCAATTCGGTGGTCGGAACCGAGGCACCAGAGACAATTCTTGTGTGGATCAGTCAAAGACATTTTCTTTCCACATTTTAGACATTTTTTAAACCCCGTCTTCGGTGTGGAAGGGTTCGATGAAGACGACATTTTTCTTTTACGAAAAAATGAAGCGCCGTTTGAAAAGATCGGAAGCAAAGCTAACGGAAAAACGGAACTCAAGCCAACGGGCGCGCTCGAGGCTCTTATACAGTGGATGACGTCAGTGCTCGACGGATGCCACCGAGGTTCATCAACGCCGCAGCCTCGAGAGGGGCGCCTTCTGGTGGAGAGAAGAAAACAATTTCCGAAGCAGCAAGCTGAAGGTAAGGATATATCTAAGATGAGGAATACGTGGGAGGACACAATCCACTTGAAATATACTTCTAATACTGTGCTTCGTTTGAGGTAGATTATGTATAATGGCGATTGCCGCACTACTCTTCTAAGCATAACAGGCTGCACTGTTTTCTTAGCTTTCTTGCGGTTCCAAGCATATTTACAGGTGTAAACTGGTCGAATATTTTCATCTTGCTTACAGCTTAAACTTCTTCCATTTTGACATTGTTCTTTTACTTTAAGTTCCTGATATCCTTATTCATGGCGTTTCGTCTGTGTAATTTTCGGGTCATCATTTCTTCTATCTGAGTCTATCCGGGCCCTTGTGACGTTACCATTCGTCTTCCATTAAGACCTTTTTGGTTTCTTCCGGGACTGTACTTAGGCAATTTTCATTTCGTTTCATTTGTTGATAGGGTTTTCTTAATGGATACCTTACTGTCCATGGTTTTCTTGGTATTGGTACGTCAATAGGTGCTGTTCTTCTAATAGGTACTGGGCAGAGCCATACTGCAGCTCTCTGCTGGTTTATTTGTTCATCATACGTCACATATCTCAGTGTGAACGTTCATGGTACTTCAAAATGGGCGACTGGAGTGCAGGCTTTATTTGGGACCTCCTCTACAATGAATCTCCCCATTTAGCTCACAAGCATTTGTTTTTATAGTCAAATATATATGTATGTATTTATTCAATGAAAAAACATTAGTTAAGGTGATCATATTTATCGCAAAATAAACCTTCAAATTCAGTGGATGTGGGAAGTCATGACCATCTTAACATGGTGTGTTCCTGTTGATGTCCTCCAGAATGCCATTTTGTATGTAATTGTAAAGCCCTTCTCTTATAATATGTATGTGCTCATGGGTCTTTGCAACGGGAGTGTGAAGTTAAGATGGTCACGACTTCGCACATCTGCTGAATTTATTATTTTTTTTTTAAAAATTTAACAGGCCACTCGCCATGGCCAGTGAGCACAGCGTACACGTTCCACCAATAGGTTACCTTTGGCTGTGGCCACTACATTTTACACCTAGATTTCCTTTCTTTGAAAAAACTAACTTTCTTCCCCACTCACTAGCCAGGACTGTACATGTTCCACCAATACCTTTTAGAGCCCACTAGCCATGGCTTTAAGCCATGGCCACTGTTCATGTTCCTCTTACTTTGGCCCTGGTCAGTGAGCAAGGCTTTGGCCGTACCCATTATATCTTTTAAAACGCTACCTTTCTTTGAACAAGTATCGCTTTTTTTGTATTTTTTTTTTACTCTTGTTGATTGAAAAATGGAAAAGTCTTCTTCATCCTCACATGCGCTTCCCATGTGCCTCTTTCCCATTCTTGAGCTCCGCCCCCTCCCCTAACAGTTCTTTTCAGAATTGTTTTTTTTATAAAGCATTAAATACCTGAGACCAGTTTGTAAGCACGAGACCCGGATTCAAACCTGTGTTGCTATGCATCGTCTTGCTTCCAAGACAAACGCATTGCCCTTGAGCTATCCTCCCAGCCTTCTTAGCTCCCTGCTCATTACTCCCTATTGCTCTATTTTGTGTGACGCATATTCGTTTCCGATCGCGTCTTCCGTTGTAACAGCGGTTCTCGCGCATATCCCCTCAATAAGTCGTAAATCTTTTTTCTGTAACTTGGTCCCCAGACCACCCCTCGGACTCCCAAACTCTCCAACTTCACATGGTGTTCTCTCCCCCTCTCACCAACGCTAGCCTAATGCTTTCTAAAATCCTTTTCCGCGCTTTTCATTTTCAGCTAACCCAGATATACCTGCAGTTCTCTCGCACGAGCTAAAAAAACAAGCAAATTGTGTCTTTTCATTTCTGAAAAGCCTCTGTGCTGCAATGTACCATAGCTTTCGATCTCTATTCCTTTGCCTTCCCATCTACAAATGTTGGGCTGGAGGTATAACATTCTCCATTAATATTAAAGCACCTTTGCCTGTTCACATTACACATCGATCTACCAGTGCATTCCAAAACAAGGAATTACATGAGTTTGACACTTTGCATGATTTTCTGTGAATAGAATGAATTCTCCAATATACCTCAGGCCTACATCACTATTTATGTCTCCCACCGACAGCAATGATACCCAGTCAAGACAAAAGTGTTTCATGATGACACAATGGTCCGCGTCATTCTATGCTAGCAGGATTCACCGATTCCATTTTAAATGGAGTTTAATTTTACAAAACCAATCTGGGTTGTACTGGGGTTTCAAAATACATTTTAAACATGTATTCTTATTTTTGGGGATTAAGCTGGAACTCTGTCTGGAGGTTTCTGCCTGTATTGAAAACAATTACCATTTTTCATACTTCTTTAATGTATGTCATTTTCATTCCTATACATTTGTAGTTTTCCACATGATAGAAAGTCTGGCCTAGAAGTACCATACGTCCGAAAGCCAGGAATAGCTGATATTTCATACCTCACATAAAAGAACTTGACAACACTCTACACTGCTCTATAGTTTCCACAACTTTCAAAATGTAAATGACACTCCAAAGGGGTGTTTTTAGTCATTGTTTCCCACTGACATGCATCTTGTTATGCAGGACATGGGTTTAAAACCGAGTAATATGTCCAGAAGGAATTTACTTTGGAGTATGCTTTCAAATGCTAAGGTGCCCATCCCTGTAATCCCTTTAAATAGCATGCAAAATGGCAACCTCAATGTCAAGGATGACAAAATCACACAGTCGACACTCCACTTCTGGGCTAATATGCTCACTTCAGCAAGGTAATAATAATGGTCATCCTTATTTTGGGGCGTGGAGGGATCGTTTTAATATGGTTATTAGTCAGATTTTTAATTATGAAAGAAAGATGAAAATTGTAACATTCATGTTGGTCTTCTATTTTGCAGGGGCCTCTTGAACTGCAAACTGGGTTCAGAAGGGAAAATACATCACTCAATATTTGGGCGCTAAATTACTTGAGGACTGAAGTATTGAGATCTGCGAACAAGAACCTATATATTTGCTATATAGATTATGCGCAGCATTCAACCATGTTTCACAATCATTGTTGTGGGAGAAGCTCATTCGCTGGGGTATTGATCCCTCGTTACTGTATTTTATAAAGTCCATGTATACTAATATTACAGTGACTGTTAGTCTTGTTCAGGAAGGACATGTTACACAATCCCTCCTCACTAATCGAGGGCTTAAGCAGGGGAGCGTTTTAGAACCCCTGCTATTTAATTTTGATGTCACTGACATGGGCATAGCCATTCAATCGTGTCGAAACTTGCCACCAGTTATTGGAGAGGAGCAGGTCCTGTGGTTGGCATATGCCAACGACACGGTCCTTCTAGATCAGACCCCCGTTGGGCTCCAGCACTCTTTGGGGGGCCCTTACTTAATGGCTATGCCGCCAATAACAATATGCAAATGAATTGATTAAATCCCAAAATAATGACTGCACAAATTAAAGCTTGAACTGGAAATTGGGGAAGGAGTCCTTAGAACTTGTGAATTCCTGTATCTACCTTGGTATTACTATGTTGCCTCATCCAATTTCAACATTCTCTGAGACGTTTATTGTTAATAAAGTCACTGGAAAGTGGGCGTTCCTATTGATGAAATTCTAAATGAAGTGGGAGGCAACATTAGAGGGTACTTGGAAATCTATAATTAGTTTAACACCAGGTATACTTTATGGGCTGGAATTACTCCCTTCGAGTTAACTGGTTTGATTGTGTGGAGGGCAGGTTAATATCAATTCTGGCCATGATGAAGGCTGTTCTGGTGGAAGCGTTGCGGTGTGAGCTGGGTACCATCTCCCTCATTGCACAGTGGTTAATTTCATGTTGTACATTTTATGTAAAGTTATTACAGAAGGATATTAAGGCCACCTCTCTACTTGTGTTGCTTGCAAGTGGAGTAACATATTTGCCTGAATCCACTTTTTCTAGATCTAAAGCATTCAGAAATAAAACATCTATCTACTATTACCTTATCCTTACCAACTGAGGAAAACCTCCATCAATGTGTACCCTGTGAGAAACCAGAGGGTAACTCCACTTCCACTCTTTTGGGATCTTCTGCACAGGTAGCCAGGGAGAGGCCATCGCTATTGAAGCCTGACCCTGGAGGTGGACAAGCGAGGGAGGATCACTGGGGTGGAGGATCCTTGAGTAAGACACCTTTGTTCCAGGGGCAGTCATGGGATATTGTCGTTCATATCAACTTGCCCAGATAAAGGATAGGAGATACTCTCAGTCAGATGGTACCAGAAAAAGGACAAAAAGGACTAGAAATAAGAGGTGTAGAGGATCCGGGGAAACAGAGGGAGATACCCTTGGGAGAGACATGATATCTCTCTTTCCCTAATAATGACCAAACCAACCCATCTCCCGTCTTTATAGTGTATTATAAAACAACTGAATTATTCACACATGACCATCAAAAGTACTGAGACGAGGAAGACGCAACCAAGAGAAGTGAAGACTAATTGCTTTCACCACTTAGGTACTGGGACAAAGAGTCGTGCTTAGAGCAGTAAAGATCAGGCATGTACCTTTAATGATGGTCGGGCAGGGCTAATCGAGAAATCACACCTGCAACTGTTACAGGGCTGCAGGTCTCTAAAAACACCCCCTACTTTGTGTAAGAGAGGGAATGGTGACAGAAGCAACGGCAGTGAATTAGCAGCAGCAGAGAGGCCAAAAGTACAGCAGGGTGCTGTTCATATTCAAGACGCTTGTGGTTCAAGGAAGAGCTGCCCACAAGCAGGGGCTCTGTGGAACTGACAGAAGCGTGAAAGGGGAGCCGTGCGGGAAGGCTGCCCCTTTTTCCATTGTGCAAGGTGCTTGTTTTCCCGGGGCCAGAAGCCAACCCAGGAGTGCCTGAGGGGTAGGAGGTGGAGCCATGAAACAATAAGGAGATCTGAGCTGCTCGGGCGCCCATCATAGCAACCAGTGAGTTTCTAGAGAGAAAGAAATCCAGTATGCAAGGGTTTGATGATGCGCGTAAGTATACTTTGTTACAGAGCAGACGCGTCGATTGAAAGGCACGTTGTCGAAGGTCTACGGAAAGAATCCTTGTGAAAACTAACGAACATTAAAAAATTGTTAACTCAGGAAAGCCAGGTGAATATTTTGTTACAGAGTGGTCGCAGGCAAATGAAAGCCTGTTATCGAAAGTCTCTGCATGATAAAAAAAAACACTTAAAAAGGCCCATGAGAATTATATTATTTAACGAACTGAACGAGCATAACCAAGTTGCTTATACTTAAACCTTACACATCACTGAGATGCTGAACGGCAAAGAATATTCGACTTACAAAACAGGATAATTTGGAATGCTGCATTGAAAGAAACCTTTTGCTAATTAATAAATCAAGAGAAGGGAAGCTTTCTCAATATAATTACACACCTCTAGAGTGTGAGAAACTACATTTGCAACTAACTTTCAACTGTTATTTCTGCACAAGCAGTGAATATAAATATAAAGAGGCCAATGAATGTTTAATTACAAAGTGAATGTCAAAGCCAATGAATACTATGTTTAAATATTCTCAAAGTGAAGGTAACTCTAGGAAACTAACTTTAAAAAGGTGAACTGAAGTGATTTATCAGTTGCAACAAAGACCAGCAATATCTAGAGGATGCCAGAGTGGCATGGAACCTTAAAGACATTGGGAAAACACCCAATCTGAATACCTCGCTGAAATTGTGTCTTGGGGAAGGGATCCCTGAGATTGGACTTGTTTCTTTGTCTTGCGGATGGAGCCTCTGGTTTTGTGTTTGAACTGTGGGAAGGGAACCCCGAGTATTGCTCAACTTTATACCACTTTGAAACTTAATCTTCGGTCTTTTTATAAAAATAAATGTATAAGAATTGCTTTATACTTGGGGAAGGGACCTGAAAGAACATTGCAGGCTGAACCAAGTTCTGAACTTTATATTGAACTCTATTTTTTTGGTTATTGACATCCCTACACGTTATAGGAGAATAGTTCTGAGGGCAAGAATAGGTTTTGAACACAGACAGATTTCCAAGTTTAACTTATTGACTCGACTTTCCTTAGCTTTGGTTTGGTAGGGAAATCCCCATAGTATAGGACCGGATAGGTGTTTTTCCATCCTGACATTTAAGTTAACAAAAGTGTGTTTTGAATATGAATCTGTTGTCTGTGTCTTACTCCAAGATGCCCTCACCACCCTTGCTTAAGCCTAAAATCAAGACTTAAGATCGAGGGATGATTACCTTGAAAGTAAGTATGAAGAAAATGTATTTGGACACACTATATTTTGGCCCTCATCAACCTCGCACTTATTTGAGTAAGCTCTACACTGAGCCCTTGAGGCGATTTATTTTATATATATGTGCCTAGGAATTCTACCTTTCTACCTACATTTGAATATATATATATATATATATATATATATATATATATATATATATATATATATATATATATATAGGTGTGTGGCAGAATATTGAGCACAAGGCAAACTCTAGTCTTTGCGCATCAAGGTCAAACATAGTAGGCATTTATTACTATAATGCTCTATTTTGGCAAAGCCTTACCACAAAGGATATGGTGAACTGGTGGCAGGCTCTGAAGGGTTATATTCTGATCAGTTTTGGAGCACAATATTCTCACTAACTAAATAAATGTTTGTATAGCGCGTCACTCACCCAAAGGTCTCAGGGCGCTCATGAGGATGAAACAGACAACAAATAAGGTCAGTGTAGGGGGAATTAGAGAGTCACTTTAAATAAGGTGACTAGCAGAGTCCTACCAGATTCTCTGCTGAATCTTTGGTTCTAACGACAGCTGCATATTATGTATGGAAAATGGCACTCTTTAAAATTAACATTGTGTAGGCCATGCATTGTTTCATTGGATGTTTTTTGTGTAATAGGTAGTTGGGGGCTGACAGATATTTAATTCATTTACAGTGTACAACAAATTTGTATTTGCATTTTGTATGAGGTTTTATATGAAGTGGTGCTAGCTGATATATGACTGCTAATGGATTGTAAATTATGTTTTATTGCTATTATTTTCTTATATTTTTATATAGTTTATAGGCTTTATAAGAAAAACAAATTCACGTCAATAAAACTATATATGTTTTCTACATTTAGAAACTAAATCAACATACGACCATATCAAAGAATATATCAGCACTATACACTAATATATTAAACTAATAAGTATATTGAAATCTACCATACTTTATAGTAAAGTACAGGTTAAAAAAAATGAAAGCTTTGAAAAACAGTAACTAAGATTGTCAATTAATGGATTACTAACTTGAGTGGAAATAATTCTAAAAAAGGAAGACAACAAATATGAGTAACACTTAAAAATGTAGTGTGAATATTACTTTAAAAATGTGAACATCTTTAAACCTTTGTTATTCTCTTTTCTTTTATCTAAATGTTTGCTCTTCTCTTTTGTATTATGATTACATATGTCAAGATTTATACAGTTATATTAATATGCCCTGAAGAAACACGCAATTTCTGTTAAATAGTTAAGCACAGTAATATGTGAAACACCTGTTGGAGGTTTTTCATACTTTTGTGACCAAAGGATACATGGTATCCATTGCAAGGGTAGATCAACATTGTAGCCTTTCAATGAAGAATCACTTTGTTGTTCGGGTTGCAACAATGCCCCCTACATAGATAGCTGAATAAACATGTGATATGAATAGCATGAAAAATCAGTCCATTGAGTGGTTCCTTTCGATTTCTATGAACAGAACCCATTATGAAATTGCCATAACAAGCAAAGATAACATAGAACATGTTCTTTATCATTTAACATAAACCATGTCAAATTTGCATGCGCTCTATAAAAAATTTGTTTGTGCAGAAGCCCATTCTTTTGTGAACCAGGAATGCCCAGATCCACTATGCATCTCGTCGGGCCATGCTAGGAAGAATTATTGGATCCATCTGGATGTATTTAAGATAAGGCCCGGTTTACAAATTACAAACAAATACATCTAAATGATAGCTTTATATTGGGTATTCAGGCCAATTCATGACTTGTATTTTTAAGCTAATTGCAGATGCATAGGTTAGGTCATCGACACCTGGTCTTGCAGATCGTTCGGTTTCATAAAGAATGTGTCTGTGCCATTAAACAGTCTATTTAAATGGTCCTTTGTTCATAACAGTACGATTGTGTTGATACAACCGGCAAACACACATGTAATTCAAGCTAAATTGGACAGTAAAATGAGCAATGAAAAACATGCATTTAAAGTGACAATGGGAAAATACATTAACGGCTCCAGTTATTGTACCATTTGATTTGAAAAATAAAGATCTGATTGATGCATATAAAAAGGATATTTTAATATGTATGATTTGAACATAATTTGCATATTTCAATAACTATTATGCATGTAAAGACAACCATAACTGATGTGTCTGGATTCAGAATATATAATTCTTATCAACTGCACACCTCCATTTTGAGAGTGATCTTTAAAATGAATATTCCAGTCAATTTTGATTCCTCATTCCGGAGGGCTCATAGCAGTCACATCCTGTTATGACAGCAACATACAAAATCTTCCCAGGTGTGCTAGGTGACGCAGATATCACAACTTCCAAAAACAGAGTTAACAGTTACAGAAATTACAGCTGTGATGCAGTTGAATCACCACCTTTGGCACAAGACCTACAGGAGTCATAAGAGCCCAGGGTAGCTGGCCTACCAAGGGCCAAGGGACAGAACTGTTAACTTCCTGGAGGAATTATGGTGTATGCTATAGTGGACCAGCTCCCGCACTGGGGCCATGCCCAAGATGAGTGAGCGACCTAACTCCAATGTGTTATATATACAGTTATCATTGTGGCCTGTGGGGTTGTACAGCTCATAAAATTATCATTCCTGACAATGGTACACAAGGACAAATGTAGCATGTAGGGGAGGATTGGTCCAAAAAGACCCCCCTTGCCTACATCCCCTCCCCCGGTGAGGGCCATGGCTCATCGGGCGTCCCCTCCTTACCACCAGGGCCCAGGTGGTGGATGGCTCACCTGCTGAAGACATTGCCCAAACATATTGAATTTAGCTAGGCCTCAGGAACCATTTTGTCTAATAAAGATGGTGTGAGCTCGGCGCACTGCAGCGCGGCCCCCACCTTTGGAGAGTTTCAATTATCCCTGTGGCCACAGCTCCCTGGCAGATCCGCTGTGAGCCCGTTCCCACGAACAAGACGGACATGAGCTTGTGTAAAATACCAACACTGTAACATTTCACCTTCCGCAGTGTATCACTGCTCCCAACATGACCCGGCCAGCAGAGCCTGGGTGGAAAAAGAACAGTAAATTGGCCCTCGGATAAAAGCAAAAGTTCCCAAATACTAATGCTAAAACTACCTGCGATGGGCGCATTTTCTCCACAAACCTCTTTGATTAGAGAACCTGTAAAACGTATAGATATGACAGAATGCATGTTCACATGGCATTAGCAATGAAGCACCCACACCACTGCAGTTATGTACAAATAGAAGAAGCGTCCCGGGGGGTTATTTGTTATGCGTATCATTGAAAAGTTTACACCCCACGGTCCCGCGCCATAACCGAACTAATGCTGCTAGAGTGCAAAGAAAGACTGAGGGCTCGTGTGGAGGACATGCGAGAATGCACCCTTCATGTGTGTATGTCCAAGCCCCTTATGTGCCACTACCGTCACGTACGGTGGCGAGTCGTTTTCTATGTGCTCCACCAACCTCACTTACTGTAAATGTATATGCATATACTAAAATGTTATAGTTGTTAAAACATAGTGTACAAATAATGTGCTCGGACTGGCTATATTTGAGAGGCATTTAGCAAAGTTAAAATGTAAGCTTTGGAATGATTCAATGAGAATTGTATAGTATTCGAATGTTTATGATGCTTTCACCTAAAATCGGCAACACACGAGGAAGACACCTTTGTGAATATGTGCAAGGCCATTCCCTCCCTCCCTGAGAAGCCTGCCAGACGAGAGAGCAGAGGCCCGCGCCGCACATCTCCACCTCCCCCAACTAGGCTGGAGCCGCTTCAAAGATTTGTAGATCCCTCTGCAGCACCCAAGGCCACGACCCGCCACCTGCATTATTTACAGCCCAGCAGTAAACCTCCGCCTGAATACACAACTCCAGAGGCGCCCTCTCTTACACCCCACAACCCACCGGATCACCTTAGGTTAATGGCCCCTGTAAAATTAGGACACCCAATATTATGGCAACATTACAGCAACACATTCATAACGACTTCTAACAAGACAGGAGGACATGTACCGTCTGTCCCATGCCCTGCGACCCAGCCCCACGACCTATGGTACCAGGTCAACAGGACACTGGTAACCATGTACTCATGAATCGCCATCAAACCCCTCTCAAGGTGCATTCCTCCTGTGTTGCATTAACCTGTAGCATAACCTATTGGGAGATTTACTAAAGAGAATAATATTGCAAATGACTGAATGACTGCGGTGTACATGGCCTAGGGCAAAGAAGTCCGGAAAAGACATTCATCTCTGACACTGGCCACAGTGGCACAACAACACCGCCTGGATGGACCCAGCTGACCCGCCAGGCCCAGCCCAACCCACGAGGCTGACCAGTGACGTCCTCCAGCCAAGACCAACCACATCACAGCAGCACCTATAGCTAGTCGTCGCCACCCAATCCCATTGAACTTGTGCCCCCTATAGTGTGTAGGTTTTGATGAAGTTTTTTGTAAATATATACGCCTGACTTTGCTATTGTCAGGCAGAGCGCTCTCAGAGTTTGCAGAGTTCTTTGCATGCTCTATTCTGATTGATAAACTCCCATTTACGCTCACCCGCACTTTGTCTTGGCCTTATTCCCACTCTGGGAGAGTCCATCACTGTCTCTCATTGAAGGGAGGATCGTGCTGGTTGGGGACGCTTGCCTTCAATATACAGTTATCATTGTGGCCTGTGGGGTTGTACAGCTCATAAGATTATCATTTCTGACAATGGTACACAAGGACAAATGTAGCATGTAGTTAATGTGAGCCACTGGTGTGTTGGTTGAAAGCCCTTAACAATGCAGAGTACGTGCGCTAAGAAATAAAAGCAGTGCGGTTATGAGAACAGAACCTTATCATGGATACATGAGCAGAAAACAGACATGTGAATAGGAAATGTAAATGCAAACCAGGGCAGAAGGCGCACAGCAAGGAAAAAGTAGCAGACACCAAGGAGAAGTTGTGGTACAGAGAGAAGTCTGGGTCTGTGAAAAGGTTGGACACCCGCATGATTTCAAGACGATAGATAGCCATTTTCTGCATGTTTCGAGCATTGAAGACATCAGGAAGGCAAAACTCTGACTAATTAACCAATACAAGAAGTAGAGGTTTAACACTTTCAGCCTCTGCAGACTTTTGTGAAGAGAAGACAATGTAAAAACATCAAATACAATTCACAAATAGAATCTAATACCAACACAATAACTTGCAGAGTTAATCAAGTTCAAGTAACCAATTCTAAGGGATACATAACCCAAGTACATACAAATAGGGTTTATGTAAGAGGATCATAGCGAGACTGCGAGGAGAGCAGGTAAGGAAGCAGCAGAGTCGCCATATACTGTGCAGCAACAAAGGAGTCCAGAGGTTCTATTAAGCAGGCAGCCAGATGTCTTCAGGAGCCAGCAGTCTCCAAAAGCACTCCTGAGATGTTGAAAGTTTATGAGATGCCAATTGTTTAGAACCCTGAAGCCCCTGGGCCGAGCATCTCACTGAGGTGTGGATACTTTCAGCAAGACCTTCCCCACCTGGGCCCTTACTGCATCCTATACATCAAGCCTACCCCGGTGTAAAGGATCAATTATCCTTTGTAGTGAGCAGGGCACTTTACTCCTTGGAAGAGAAAGGTCAAGTGTTAGTCAGTGATAATAGAAAAGGCACTATATGCCATATGTGCAGGTCACAGGAGTAAGCGATAGAGGGCAGGAGAGAACAGAATCGCTGCAGAGATGAATGGACTCCGCGCCAGCTTTCATAATGAACTGGGGCATTAAATCCATGGATCTGGAAAATGTGCCAGACACTATCCTTCGGATCAGAAATAGCAGTCAAAGTGCTATTACACTGTGAAGACGACTGGAGGCAAAGTTGACACCAAACGCCATTTACCAAGACTAACTTGATCCAAGAAGTTGCTCTGGCTATACCCGAGCAATCATAAGCAAAGTGGGAAGCAGCATAGCACTACAGTCCTGAGTCATGGTTATACCTTACAGAACATGGGGGAAGATCTGTACCTCCAAAGCACAACCCACTATTTTATCCTACCCAGGCACTATGTGCTTATCCCAGTTCCATTCTTGTTTTGTTAAAGAACAACACTTTGCCTATTTTGGAAATAAAATGCATCTGAATCTTCACTACACTCATCAGATGCTCTGTCCATTTGCCACACAGCATAAACAATGTTCTCATAAAACAGTTAATTGAATTAGACTTGTTCTTTTGTAACGCGCTTAATACCAGAGATTGGTTTCTAAGCACGGGATTGAGATTTGAACCGGTGTTGCACTGCGTTGTCTAGCTTCCAAGACGAACACATTGCACCAGAGCTAACCCCCCTAATGAATCATGATATCCCACTGCTTGCCTAAGATCTGCGTGACATTTTTAGTAACAGACAGACTCAACCCTTTGTCCTCAGAAAGGACCATAAAAGAACAGGATTGAGCTGGACAGTAATATCACCAATTTATAGTGTTTAGAAGCGGAAGGAAAAAGATCCGAGTGGCTATGCAATACTATTGACAACCTGTAAGGGTGCGTAAGTAGGAGACGAACAAGAGGGACATCGTTTTGGCTATAGACTTATTTTCCATTGAAAGCAAAGAAAAAACCCTATCTTGCCCTATTCCTAAAATGGGTTTCCCTGCCTCAACTTAAACTAAGGATGTGTCAGAATGGCCGAAAGCAAGAGCCTACTGTCCTGTGTCAAATCTATTTCCTTCCCTTACTCTTCTAAATAAACAACAAGATTTTGGTGACTCTTCGTAACGTAGAAGCTAGGATCTAGTCTTTTGAGTGGCGGAATACTATGCAATTAGTCTCTCAAGTCTACTTCTTGAGGGAGAGACTCCTTTCCTCAGGTTACAGTTCCTTTCGATTGTGGCACACAAAGTTCCAATTCAGCAACAAAATGTTCCTTTTCCTGAAATTAAGGAAATGTTCCAACTCAAATCCTGCTAACCGCAGTGTCTGGCTGCCTGGTTCCCTTAGAGTTATACAGGGCGCCAGCTTCCCCGCTGCCAAGTCCACGCCCCTCCTACCACTTAACATGCAGACCCTCACCCATGTAATCCCTAGCACTGGCCCTCCTGTCCTCCCCTTAGCACCCGCCTAGCCACGGTGGCCCTCTTCCCCTCCCCCTACTCTACTCTACTGCACCTTTCACTTGCACTGTCTCCTTTTTCCCCATTGCACTTTCCTTCCCACCCTAGCACTTCAGTTTGCGTTGACCGGTACTTCGACCCCCGACCCCACCTCGCACTTCTTGTTACTGCACTATGCGAATGTCAGAAGCCCTAGTAGGACCGTTATTGTCACCCCCCCCTTTCTGTGGTCTTCTGGCACCTTCAAACACCATTGTTTGTATAGGCGCCTTACAAATATCCAATAAATAAATGCATGCCTCCCATCTCTTGATTTTGTTTCAGTGTTCACAAACACCAGGGGGAATGGCTCCCTTCCACTGGTTTCTCTTTTGTCTTGCACCAGTCACAATGTCAAGGGGCATGCCCTTTGCCCTGGCCTTTCTCAGGCTTTCACAATTCACAATGCCAGGGGTGTGGTTCTTCCATTGGCCTTCTTAGTCTTTCACAATTCACAATGCCAGGGGATATGGTTTTTCCCTTGGTCTTCCTAGACTTTTCACAATTCACAATGCCAAGGGGTATGGCTCTTTCCTTTGCCTTCTTCGCTTAACAGGCCTGGTTTGCCAACCTGCCAGACACTGATGGAGAAAGTTGGTGGCGTCCTCTCTGGGTAGGGTGTTCCAGACCCTTCTTTGTATTCTTACCAGTTCTCGTCTGGGCCCCAGACCCTGTTGCTCTGACTTCCTGTGCCTTCCTCAACGCACCTCGTACCTTTCGACTTCTCGTTGGGTCTCGAGTAAGAGCACAGGAGGCCCCTGCTGCTCTGTTCGGGCTCTTGCGAGTCGCTTTCGCTCAAGGGGTCTGCACATGCTGCGGTGGCTCCTCTGCGAAGGAGGCTGGGTGCCTTTAAGCTCTTTCCACGCACGGGCAGTCAGGTGACTTGCTCTCACCTCGTTCCCGCACCTCCTGTTCGGTCTGAGAACTGGCTTGGGATGTTTCGGCAGCAACTTTCACATCCCGGCCAGCATTCTCTCCCCTGCTCCAAGCGAAACGGTCTTTGGATTTGTGGCTCCTCCAAGGAGGGACTGACCCATTACCAAGTCCTTCTATCCTTTTTATTCTCTGTGCCTGTCTGGTCTCACATTGTGCTAGTCAAGGTTCTGCGGAGTACTCTGTATTGCTCCGAGCCTCCTCCTCGTCTCAGTATTATTGCCTTGACTTTCCAGTGGGTTTCTTGTGATAATCTTCATCCCAGTTTTTGTATATGCTTCATGTAAGTAGTCCCTAGTCTTCCTCATCCCAGTACTGTCTAAGGGGGCTAGGTCTTCTACCCTATAGGAGTATATGGGTGTGTGAACTATTGGTGCATTGGAAGTGCCTTGGAAGTGTAAGGCTGTTGGGCTGAGACACTGTTGCTGCGTTGTTCCTCTGCCTTTCCTACTGCCTGCCTGATTGAGGCTGACTGAGGCTGTAAGGACAAGAGGGAGGTCTTCATAGCGGCGAAACGCTACTGCCGTGTGGATTTGGCCAGTTACTGCAAAAATTGGACTTCATTGCCCAGAGTAATTACATCTTTTTTGTGCTCATTGAACTTGCGTATCTCCGCTGTGGAGCTTGGGTGTGGAGCTCTGGGCGGAGCTTCTGGGGGTGACTTGCTCCTCCTCTGTGTTGTGCTGACCCAGGTTGTTTATGTTTGCGCACAATCTCGCTAACGTCAGGCTTTATTCTGACTTTTTTTATTAGATCCTGTGCGTGCTGTGGCTCTACCCCTATCCCTCCACCCCTTCAGCCAGCCTACTTACACTCAGGCACTTGCGCATTGGGCGCGCGCATTGGAAGTGCAAGGCTGTTGGGCTGTTAGGATGTTGGGATGTGGGCGAGTCCTAACTTATGCTTACATTTTCAATGCTTCTTTAACTGCACACAGACTGCTGTCTTACTACCAGGCTGTTGTTGACACTGTAGAGGCAATTGTTTATTTTGTGTGGGTCCAGTTTATTGCAATATGTTGCGCTTCATGCTTTAATAACACTGAACCATTTCACAAGGTGCTCTCACTATTATTAATTGCACCGAGGGTTAGCACATTCTACCATGGTAAACGGTCTGCGTAGCGGACGAAAACTTTATACGGTTACACCCAAATCTACCTCAAACATTAATCTTGTTGACACTTCGCCTACAATGTCCGACGTCCATTTTATTGTTCCCGAGGTTACTATAGCTTCTATTCCTAAAGAGCCAGTCCCGTCTCAGATTGAAGAAGATTTCATTTCTTCTGCGTCATCTGAGTCTGGGAAACGCTCGCCCTATTGATAATATGCTCACAGATGAGCCATCATAGGTTTCTGATAACATCAAGGTAGATTCTATCTGCCTTGCATCTGACACTAATTTTGTGCCACAGGACACACAGCTGAGTCAAATGATTGTTAGTGACTCAGTGATTTTATTATCAGGTATAGGCGCACAAAGTGGACATAGTAATCCCGAAATTTCCATAAATAATGAAGCGCTTTTGCAGCATTCACTTCACATAGACAGAAGCGACATTCCGGGAGCTTTTACAACAGCACCCGATGCTCATAACGGAGTTCCTACTGTTGGTGATATTTGTCATCCCAAGGCAACTTGTGAAGCGATATGTACTCCTTTTGCACAAGCTAATGCAATCTCAGAACCGCACCAATGCTCAAGTACATAAACACGCTATAGGTTCTCTAACCCTAAAAGAGGCAAATAAAATCTCACCCCTAAAATGGGACAATGAGGATGATAAACTGGACTGCACTGCAGAGAGGGAAACCATACAAAGATTGAAGGGAGTTGAGGGTGGTATTACCCATCATGCTGATTTTTCAATGCTTGCTCCTGCAATTGAATCAGAGCTAGGAAAGCATATAAGGCTTTCTAACGAACCGTCGACTCCCGTTACTCAAAGGAAATATGGCATAGAAAATGTCTTCTTGTATAATAACTTGCCTAATTACTCATATAGTGCTCCATCGCGGAATTTCTCATGTAGTGATGGTGTGGTTTCGATGGTATTTTTACCCCTAGAATTCCACTGTTACCTCCTGCTGTTAGACAAAAAATCAGCTCACCTATATTAGAAAAAAAAACTGTATCTCATCATCCTAAGAGCATTAACACCTTTGAACAATCATTGGCTCATCATCTATCTGAGGCCGAACCATTTAATAACGAACCTGTCCATGAACAACAGCAAGTTTAGATGAGGTTCGAGTGAGTCCTGAAGCATTTCCGGTTCTTACTCGAATACTCAACTTATTGGACAGGGGCCATGAACAAACACATGGTGAGGTTAGGATGCCCCAAATGCAGATGTCTGAAATGATAGGTAAGCTCAGCAAAATTGAGGGGATGCTATTCACCTGTGATGCAATTTCTGCTCTTACCCAGAAGTGCGATAAGAAGCCAGAGTCTCATTCTATGGCAACTCAGATCAAAACATTTGCTGAAATAGCAGCGCACAAACCCCATAACAAGTTGCCATTAGGCCAAAGCATGGACTCACAATTTTCTCAACTCATTGCAACTAATGCAGCCAAAATTGCAGAATTGTCACTGAGATTTGCAGCACCTGGTCCTTTTCAGTTGCCCAATTCTTGTTCTAACGAAATTGGACTAGTAGGACCAATTCATTCTCAAGAGATTGAGAACTTGGATAGCCCCACGGCCCTCACAGATCTCATTGATCTCTCTGACGACCTCATAGAGTCAACAGTAGGACCGGGTCTGCCTGAGAATGCTTATGGTACCAACGAGATCTTTAAACCGGTATTGACGCCTAAACAAAAAAGAGCTAATGCCAGAGTTGAGAAACGCAAAGCCTTTGAAAAGAGATCTATGACTAAAACAGAAAAAAACAAAAAAATGTACCTTCTGAGAAAATTGACAGACATAACACCCATATGAACGATATCTGTAATCTGTCGGGTGGTGATGAAATTATTGATCTAAATCAATTGAATACAGAGTCTAAGCTAATGCGTAATTTACCTGTGCTTCAGTCACAGGCTCAGTTATCGATCAAGCCCGTAACTGAGCCAAAAACAAGAAGAATTAAAAAAATTAAACCACCTCCTCAAGGCAGAAATGATTTAACAGATTTATCTGAACAGAGCTCAGGTCCCAATGATAACAAAGGCCTACTTAAATCATCTAAAGGTGCTAATCTAGTCTCCAAAGGATTTACTAAAGGAGCCTCTCTACTCTGTGGCCCTTCTGAAACAAAGCAATCTGTTCTCTCAAAGTACTACCCAATTTTGGGCATCAGGAAAACTGAAAAAGTAATTATTGGCGCAACAAAAGATCAATGTGTTAAAAGTTCTGTCAAAATGGCATCAACCAGAGTAAACAGTGCATTAATATCTTCTGCTGACTGTATGGTAAATATTGGGGGGAGTGGTCTTAACAATGGAGGAGTACTTATCGGGGAAGTGCCTTCCTCTGCTAAATCTAATGATCAAGAAACTATCTCCCCCCCTCCCAGGCGTAGTGAAGATAAAGAACAAGTTATAGGATGTAATGACCCTTCTGCCCCTCCTATAGAGCTTAACTCCGCTTCAATAATGGGCTGGCAAAGTGATTCGAAATGTCACCGCAAAGCCCGTTTGAATCGGCTGTTTCTCCTAAAGGCTTTACAAGAGATTCCAGCACTACGCATTATAAAATCCAATGATTTAGATTGGATCAAACTAGCCTCAGTGAATAACAACAGAATGATATGCAGATGGACTTCTCATTTTATTCTCAAACTTGTCTGGAAACAGAGAAGATCTGATCTCTATTGGTTTAATGCCACAATTATTCAGAACAATTGAGAATGCCACTCGCTTTGTTGAAACTCCACTACCTCCCGTAGTTATGACAGCTTTAGGAACGTCCCAGGGTAATCCTGCTACCATAGATGAACACACTATGAAACAATGTATGGCTTTTGTTACAGCCATAAAAGGAATGCCATGGATGGATCCTTGTACCGCGCAATCTACCTTGAAATCTGATAAGGTAAACAACTGTTAGCTCTGCTAACTTTTCTGTAATTTCCTGGAATTCCTGCGGTTTAAATAATTTTAGACATTGGTGCAGGAACAAAAACAATTTCAACCCAGACATTATTTTCCAACAAGAAACTGTGTGTCTGGCCTCTTTTATAGTTGAGGGTTATTATACCTTCTGTGAACCAGCAAAGCGTGGTTCCTTGGAAAGACCCTCAGGAGGTCTAGCTATTTTAATCAACACAGCATCTAGATGCTCCACTAAATTAATTAGCAGTTCTGATGCGTTTTTGGTTATTCAGCTAACTGCTGACAAGGATGCAACTATAGTCTTCCTGCTTATTTGCATTTATTGGAATAAGTATTCGAAGTCTCTAGTTTCTATACTTGATGAACTGACTGCAACATTGGAATTGGCTTTCATAGAAAACCCCACAATAAGCATAATCATTGGAGGAGACTTCAATTCATTCTGTTATGACACTGCTCTTCACTCTGAGGCAAAAGTGATAAAGCCTTCAGGTTTATCAAGGCGTAATGGCCAGGAGTAGGTTGACCTACTTCTGACCTGGGATATTCAATCTCCCCCTATGATTTCTGACTCCTTTAATTATACTTGGTCCAGGGGAACTAGTTTTTCTCTAATTGATTTCTTCTTTATTTCTTCTGGTTTAAATCAATATATTGCTCCCGTTAACATTCTTAATCCTGAAGTGGGTGATCACATGATGATTGAATTATTGCTTCAAATTCCAATTGCTCGATTCCCCAATGACCATTTGTTACCTTTAGTGGAACCAGATCGTCCGTCTTTATCTGTCAGATGGAACCCTTCTATCTGTCGTAGACACATTAAGAACATCAAATTGGATAAGGAAATTATTACTCACTGTTGTGGTCATGGTTATTCTCTTTATGATTTGGATACTAATAACTCCTTGTGTATACAATCTCATGTAAGGAGGCTTGCACTAGAAAAACCCAATCGTATCAATCTCCACTTGCGTCATGTACACTCATACAACTCTAGCCTTGCTGTTTGCAAGAAAGAGAAAAATGTTTTAATTAAGCAGTTACTTAAACAAAATCAAAATAACCTTTATTGTGAAATGTTGAATGAACAAATAAGAAAAATCAAACAAGCCTATAAAAATAAAATTAAATGGATGCGTACACAATTGCATATCACTGACAATCAGAATATGATTTGTCATCTCTTAAGACATGACACAAGGCATCTATGGTCATTTTTGCGTACACCAACCTCTTCCCCTGCCACTGTAGTGGAGTCGGTCATCTCTGCAGAGAAATGGTCAAGTTTTATAAAGAATAAATACTATCTGCCTGATCGCTTCAGAATGTTGAAAGGCTCGCACCCCAAATTACCTTTGGGTAAACAATCCTTGTGGTCCTGTGAAGATATTATATATGCCATTGGACAATTAAATCATTCTAGGGCCCCTTGCCCCGATGGTCTTCCCCCCCCTGTGTGTATAAATCGGATCCTAATTTTTGGGCTCGGATTCTCACATTCCGATTTGACTTGATTACAACAACTGGGACTGTTCCTTTGTCCTGGTGTTGAGCACATATTATTCCAATTTATAAGAAGGGTCCTCCTGAATCCCCTCTTAATTACCGTCCAATTGCGCTTACTGACGCTTCCTCAAAGATATTTTCACTTTTATTGTTGAATCAATTACAAACACATATTGCCCAAAATAATCTGCTCTCCCCATTTATGGTAGGGTTTCTCAAATATATTGGCTGTCCTTTGAATGCTACCATCTTAGCTCACCTTCAATCTCAAACTTCTTCATCTAAAATGGGGCCTGTTTATATGGCCAGTCTTGACCTCACCGCAGCTTTTGACAGCGTGATTCGAGAAGTTCTCTGGTCCAAAATGCTAAACTTAGGAATTCCGTCTTATTTGATAGCTTTAATCGCCTTATTACATTGTGATACTACCTATCGTAACAGACTGAATGAGTCTGTTACGATAGGTAGTATCACAATGTAATAAGGCGAATGTGAGGGGCCCTGTCTTGTCCAATTCCAACTGAGATCGGGGTGAAACAAGGGTGCACCCTAGCAGCAGTACTCTTTAATTTATATCTTCTTGGCCTTGATAAGTCTTGGAGTAGTTCAGTGACATTTCCTGCTAAACTTGGGTCTATTAGATTGGATTGGATTTGTTGTTTTGCTGATGATCTTTTACTCATAGACAGAACACCATTTGGTCTACAAGAGAAATTAAACTGATTTGACAGTTTTGCTAAAGAACATAATCTCTTAACAAATCCAAGCAAGTTTCATATTATAACCTTTAGAGATGGTAAACGTAAAAGAGCACGTTTTGTATGGTCTCTCAATTAGACCGTTATTATACATGTTCCCCTAATTCGCTATTTGGGTTACCCATTGACTGACTCCTATTCATTGTCCATGTGGAAGAACTACCTAAATGTTAAAGCGAAATCATTGATTTCAATGATGAAAATTATATTTCACAAGTATTGTATGTTTTCTCTCCTCCCTCTTATTCAATTTTATTTGCTGAAAGTGGAGCCTATTCTTCTCTATTCATTGGACATCTGTACTTTTGAAATTGATTTCTATCTAGACAGTCTACAGGGTAGAATTTGGAAAACTGTTCTTGGCCTGGCTCAATCGATTCCAAACGCTATCATATGTCATGAACTAAATTTGCTACCCCTCTCAGCTAAACTTAACTGGCGTCGCAAAACTAACCTCATAAAAATTGTTGACCCTCCTAAAAACACACTATGAGAATTTGAATAAAATCTGGGATGACCCAAAAATTCCTTCTTTGTACAATTTGACGTCAAAATTAAAATTGCTGCTTAATGATATTAAAGAAACCCCGGAATCTATGTGTGCGCGAATGCCAAGTCAAAAATTGAAATTCGAGCGTTATCATTGGTGCATTATGTTGGATTTAATTGGGCGTTACCCCTCTTTCTCCGAGTACAACTTATATCTAAGGAAATGGGGCAATCGCCCAAAATATCTAAATCAATTCCCTTCTCCTTATGCAAGGAAATTGTACCTTCGATTTAGACTCAATTACCTGTTTTTGCTAGAACCAAGTACTGGTATAAGAGTCAGCAGCAAGTAGGTTCAGGTTTCTGTTGCTTTTGTACCAGGAATGAATGTGAAGAAACCCTAAAACATTTGGTTATCTCTTGTCAATTTTTTGAAGTCCCTCGTGCGTGCATTTTTATCTAGAGATGTCACTCGAGGGTCAAATCAAAAGAGAATTCTTATGGAAACGATGCATGGAGGGCTACAGTCAACACTTTATCTTGAAGTTGATTGAGTTTCTTGGCATATAGAGGCCCATCTAACCCAATTTACTGAACTACAAAACCTATCTCTAATTGATTCCTAAATGTTTCTGATATGTTGAATTTACCTATATTTTTCTTCTTTATATCCTTTTGACCTAACTATATGGTGATAATAACTGATGCTGTAATGAATATCGTGTTTATGTTCATAGACAGGGGCTGTTGTGAATTCTTGACACCCTGGATTAACAAGCTTATTGAATTGGGATAAATTTGTCTTGATTGAGACGCATTGTGAAATGAACTGATTCTTTGCTTAAAGCATGAACTCAAGTATGCCAAAGATATATATATATATTAACAAAATGATATTAGTTTCCAACATATTAGAACTTTATGCACTGACTGAGTGACTTTTTATAATGTGGGGACAATTTTTTTTCTTTTTTTTGATGTATTGTAAAAAAAAAATTAACTTGTTAAAGTGTATATATTCTGTACTACTATGTATTGTTTTTAACTTTTGTAAACGTTTTTTTTTTAAACCATATACAATTCAAAAAATAAAAAAATATATGGGTGTGTGGGGCTATAGGGCATAGAGTATGGTATGAGAGTTGGGGAGGTGTGGAGATATTTTGAGTGTACCGCGTTCCCAAACAGTCGTCCCTAGTCATATAGGGCAGGGTTCCTCCCCATGAGGTTCACCGACAGGGGGGTTATTGGGCAGCGGCCTCACCTTCCTGGCCTCATGGAAAGGGGCTTCCCTTATGAAGCAGGCACAACATCATGGGATTCATCACAAACCACATACAAAGTCAAAGCAAACAAAAATTAAGCCAAACAAGGCCGAAAATACGTGTCTAAGGTTACTGACAGTACTCTTGCTCAGAGGAGAATTGCCTAGCATTTCAGTGCAGGGCTGCCCTTGTGGGTGGGACTAGACTGATATGCAAATTAATATTTCTTCTGTGTGAAGGGTGCAGAGATCTAAAACGTGGTTGCAGACCCTCCCAAGCGGAAGAAATTCCATAGAACAGGGTATTTGACCACACTTTTGTTTAATTTATAAAAATGAAACACCAACAGTTTAGCTTTTTGGCTAAGCGGGTTTAAGTCATGTACACCTACACTCCAACCCACCTTTTTAAGGAAGGTGGAGGACTTCATACCACAGATCTTCATTTCAAAGGGTTCTTTGTTAATTTCAGACAAGCTATTGGCTTGGCTCAGAACTCTTCCTGTCAGAGGAGAACCCCACAGCTTTCAGTAGCCATTTCCAAACAGAGATCCAAACTGCAGACCTTAGGAAGAGATCACTGTTGTCGAGCGAGTAGCTCAATTTATAAGTCTCCTTCATGGCACACACCATACATAGTATCTCAACGTACAAAACTGCAGTCTTCATCCTGTTGTCATGAACTGTTGAGTCTTATTTATTCATCGGAATCTACAATTTCAACAAGCTGCAAAGAAACAGCTGCTATGGCAATTCCCTATGCCAAGAGATCAATAAAAAACATCCCACATGGGGAATTTCTTTGAGCCAAACGTAATCGCATAGATCAAAAACATTTTGGAGTGAAAAACATGATAGTACATTACACTAATGTGGATATACTACATGCATACATGCAGCAGAAATATAATTAGCCTTAAGGTTCAGAGATCAGAGCTTTTAGAAAAAAAAACTTCAAGGAAAAACGAGTCAAAAACCAATGACCAACAAATCTATAACATTTTGGCCAAAGAATTGAATATTGTGATATAAACACAGAAAATGATATGGAAAAAAGTAATTCGATAAGCACCGGGAATGATCTAGCGAAAAGCAGACACGTCGCAATCTGCTCATTCCAGCCATGCAAAAATAGACACCAACCACAGAACCAATGTAGATGCAACTAAAACCCTACGAGTTCTACCAGTGTGGAACTTGCCCATGACACTGAACAAAATAATGACTTTCACGATTGCTAATACCTAAACCATTAATATTGTCATCAGATGTTTGACAATTATAATAGGTACATGTTAATAATTCGATGTGCGAAGCCCCATCTGTCAATCAACTAAAAGGTACAGAATATAGAGATCACCCTTGTGTTCGGCAGCATAAAGGGCTGAAACAGTCTGTCAGCGCAAATCTAACATAATGTGGTGGGTCGGAAGAAGGAGTCGGCCATTGTGAGGACATTTTATACTTTTTTTTTTAATAGAAATGATCATCTCTCCCTATAGTTAAAGGGACCACCCGATCTAAAGAAACTAGAGGTGCTCGTCAAATGTCAGGCAGTCCAAAGTAAATATGTCCTCCGTCAAAACAAACTCCTGCTGACCATAATACTAATTATAACTAAAGTAAATGGGCCAAGAGAATGTCTCTTGTCCTTTTTATATACAGATTCCTTCTTGGTCGATATTTTTCGTACCATAATCAACTATGGTAGTCTCTCTTAGTTCTTCAAAACAACTCTTGGCTTTTGTGCTTTCTGTGACCCCATCGTTGGAATACTTTCCCTTCCAACAATTGATTCGCTCAGGTTTTCCTAAATTATGGTTTCCTTCATTCCCTTTTTTTTCCACTTTATTTTTATTGAAAGTTTTCAACAGGGGATAAACAGATTCTCCCAAAGAGATTAAATCAAGAACAATAACAGAATCCACCCAACAGCTACCCCCTTCTCCCCCCAACTTCTCTCTCCCTCTTCCCCCCCCCAAACTCTAGGTTGTCCAGGCCTTCAAAAGACACCGGTGCTAGAAGCAACGAGCACGTTCAAATCACGAAGCACAGTAGTACAGTGGGTCAAGCTGGCGACGGAGGCCCCACACCTACTAAAGCCCACAGTCCTTGGTAATTGCAACAGTTATCCCTCCCTGGTGACAATACAAAGAAGCCAAAAGCAAATCATAGTTTCTAGGCTTCACAGTCGAAGAATAACCACAGTCCATTCCTGCAAAAAGGAGGGCATAGTATCATTGGCAATAGCAGCAAGTTTCGCATACGTAAAGATGGAAATGAGCTTGGTGAACCACTCAGATTTAGAGGGCGCTATGGGACTTTTCCACTTCTGAGCCAGAGCCAATCTTCCTGCCCTCAACATGGCCCCCATTACCTTCGAGAAGGAACCCACCTCTTTATCGGGCAAGGGAGTTCCCAGAAGAACCTCAAGTGGATGCAAGGGGGGGCAGGTCCCCAGAATATCTTTTATCCAACTAAGGACCTACGCCCAATAAAGACAGATAACCGGGCATTCCCACCACATGTGAAACCAGGTACCTTTATTGGAACACAGTCTAGGGCACATTGGGGACACTTCCATGAACATCTTAGAGAGGGCCACCGGAGGACAATGCCAGGAGTGGAACATCTTAAAATTGTGCTCCATTGCCGCTGTATATAGCTCGCCAGGAGACACTGCCTTAAACACAGACTGCCACGTTTGATCGTCTAAGGTTAAGCCCAACCGCTCCTCCCAAATACGTGTAAAGGATTGCCTACCCATCAAATCAGAAGAAATAAGCTTGTTATATATCTTAGAGAGGGATCTCTTCCTAGATTTGGCTTCTACAAAAATCCTCTCAAACGAGGTTAGGGGGCGCGACAAGTCTGCTCCCCATCGCATCTGAGTTAGGATTCCCTTTAGCCTCAGATACTCAAAAACCGTAGGTGGCTTGGCCTCGAACACTTTCAACAGCTGATCATACTCCAAGAAGGACCCATCCCTGAACAATTGGGCCGCCCTCTCCAGCCCTTGGTTGGACCAGAACTGCGTTTCTCGGAACCCCATCCTGCCCAGGTCATTCGGAGGACCCCACAAAGACGACAAGGGAGAGGGCCAGGAGGAAAGAAGCCTATTGTCCTTAGAGGGCTTCCAGACCGACCATAGTACTGCAAAGACAGGATGGGACTTAGCAGGCCCTGGAATGGAATTTGGGGGAGCCCACAGAAGGTCCCTAACCTTTCTAGGATGAACCTGAACATCTTCCACATACGCCCAGTATGTTCGCACATCGTCCCTTAAGTGCTCACCTTAAAAGATCACTCTGGATTTTGGCATGAAGGGGAGGAAAGTTGAGCTCGAACACCTTACCTAGATCCCTGGGGATGGTAACGCCCAAGTATTTGGTAGAATCCTGCTCAACTCGAAACCCATACACTTCCTTTCTCCCCTCAAGTTCAAGATCCACCCCGCCCCCCCCCATGGGCGTTATACATGACTTAGACAAATTCGCTTTGAGCCCAGAGAAAGAACCGAACCGGCGGACCAGTCCCAACAAACGCGGTAGAGCCACGCGAAGGTTTGTCAGATACACTAGGATATCATCCACAAACAAGGATAATTTAAATTCATGGTCGCAACATCGCACCCCCAAGAGTCCCTCGTCAGCCCTGATTGCGAAGGCGAATGGCTCCATTGCCAATGCGTATAACAGAGGAGAAAGGGGACATCCCTGCCACGTACCCCGAGAAAGCGAGAATCCCAGTGACATGCAACCATTAACCAACACCCTTGCTGAGGGACCATTGTATAGCCCGGCGATCCACTTGCAAAAATTGTCCCCAAAGCCCATTTTCTGCAACACTCTCCCCATGTATAGCCCCTCAACCCGATCAAAGGCCTTCTCGGAGTCCACAGACAAGAGATAGGCCTCCAAATCTTGCTTCGACGACTCATACATTAACCCCAAAGTCTTCCTCACATTATCCGACCCCTGCCGACCAGGGATGAATCCAACCTGGTCGCCATGAACCAGGGAGGGGAGATAACTGGACAGCCTGTTCGCCAAGAGTTTGGCCAAAATCTTAACATCTACGTTAAGCAGTGAAATGGGCCTATAGGACTGACATTGCTCGGGATCCTTCCCATCCTTCAGCAACACCACTACAAGAGCTGACATCACAGAAGAGGGCAGGGAACCTGAGTCCAGGGCAGCGTTAAATACCTTAGCCAGAAAAGGGCCCACCTCGGAGCGGACGATTTTATAAAAACGGACCGTGAAGCCATTGTCCCCCGGAGCCGTAACGCTCTTCAAGGAGGTAATAGAATCCATCACCTCCGGGGAAGAGATAGGGAGCTCCAACCTGTCAAGCCCCTCCGCGGAAAGGCGAGGGATGTGCAACGATTCCAAGAATAAATCTACATCGGTCCCATCCCCAGAATATTCTGATGCGTAAAGGTCCTCATAATACTGCCCAAACCAAGGACCTTTTTGTAGGGGAATTCAACCCCCGCACATTCAGGGACCCCACCAGCCACCTCTGCAAAGAGTCACCCATCTGATTGGCCATATAATGCTTTCCCACCTACGTATGGACCGCTCTGGAAGGCCCGCACTCCCTGCTCATCTACACCTGAAGAGGCCAAAAAAGGACCCCTAGAATCCCTACCCCTCAGAGACCCGGACAACCTTAAAAACACTCCCACAACCACAAAGACATTTTGCAAACCTCCCCTGCCCACCCTAATACCACCCCAAGAACCCGGAAAACCCTCTCACCCCCGCCCCCGAGTGCCTGGAAAGACCGCGGCATCTCCCACCCACACCACCAGAAATCGCCCCCACCAGGGCGCCTCCCACGCCAAGCCCTCTCATAACCAATACCAACCCCCAAACACCCCCACCTGAGGTCACCTGCCCCCCCTCCCCCCCTTAAACCTCATCAAAAACTAGGAATAATGCAATGAGCAAACAACCCAAGGAACAGACCTGCCCCTGGTGAGACCACCCAAATAGCCCCCCAGGACCACCTCAGAGAACCGGTCCAGATGGTTATATCAACTAGGTCAGGGTGGGGGCTGCTCCGGGGACGGGGGCACCACTTTCCTGTGCCCTCGCACGCGCCCCCGACCCGCAAACCCCGACGGGCCAGGGCGGTCTCCGCCCAATCCATTCCCTCCCCCAACCTCGACCTTTGAAGAGGGGTCCCCCAACAGCTCACAAGAGACCTGTTTAATGTCCGCCTCAGAGGAAAGAGTACTTATAGGCGTCCAGCTCAAAGGCAAGGGAGAATGGGTGGCCCCATCTGTAACGGACCCCCTTAGACTGCAACCACTTCGTCAGTGGGCCGCAAAGGCGCCGTCGAGCCAGGGTGAGCGTCGAGAGGTCCTGATACACCTTAATTTGAGCCCCATTCCAGTTAATAGGGCCCTTCTTGTGTGCTAAGTCCAGGATCTTGGCTTTTTTGCAACATAATAGTGGAATTTCACAAGGACCGTACGAGGCCCACCCGTACGCCCCCCAGCCCTATGGGCTCTGTCAATTGTGGGCTCGCTGGTATTCTCGCCATCAAAAAAGACTACTCACAATCCCCTTCACCCCTTTCACAATGTCCGCCTGAGACTCCCCCTCCAGTTCCGGCATACCAAAAAAACCTCAGGTTAGAGCAGTGGTATTCAAACTGTGGGTCGCGACCCCCTAGGGGTCCGCGGGTGCATCCCAGGGGGGCCCTGAGAGCTCAGCATGAAAAAAGATTTTTTTTTTTTTTTTTTTTAGATTGGAAGAAATGGGCAGGGGTGGCCCACATGGGCGGGCTGAAGCATGAAACTGTCTCAGGCAACAATGAAAAAGTGGCCCACAGTTGTAAATGGATATTCATTCCTTTAGTCACAGACTGGGCCTCATTACTACTATGGCGGACCAGTAACAACGGTGCTGGTAAGCTACCGGCACCGTTGCTACCGTTCCGCCATAGTAAGAGTTGTGCTCGTGGGTGCTTGACAGCCCCCGCCAGGTCTGACCTCAGCTCGTCGGATGCACCGGCACCGTTATTAACGGTGCCGGTGCATCCGAGCTCCCCCTTCCCATTTGAGCCATATGGGGCTCAAATGGGAATGGGGATCTACCGGCACCTTCGAAAGGGCAATTATGTCCGCCTAACTCGGCATGACCTAGTAATTGCCCATTCGCGGGTGCCAGACCCGGATGCAACTCCAGTGGCAGCCGTGCCGGTTTTACCGGCACAGCTACCGCCAGAGTAGTTATGAAGCCCACTGTTTCAATAGTACCCAAAGGGGTGCTTTGTGTTAAAATGTAAGTAAATTGTGATATATTCAGCAACAATGGTCAACATTACTAACTGCATAGTGGCCCCTCACCCATTATGGAGGAGCTAAGGAGCCAGCCCAGTGAAACAGTGAGCACTCCCTCAGCTGCTTTATCCAGCTAATGGAGTGCTCCTGGGCTGGCTGAACTGTCAAAGGGAAACAATGTTTCCCTTTGACAGTTCAGTTTAGTTCCCCAGCCGCACATGCTCACTGAGCCATGCAAGTGCTGGGGCGTTTTGCTTCGCCAGCATTGCATAGCTCATTGGAAATGCTGGCTGGGGCACTGCATGTCTGTATGTCCGAGGGGGAGCTCCTGCGCCTCCTCGCACATACGGACAGAGCAGCTGGAGCAGCACCCACACACAGGCCAATGCAGAAGGTACGTTTATGTTCATTGTTTTTATTTAAACATGTGTATGGATGCGTTATGAGTGAGTGTATGGTGATGGATGCTCATGTGAATGATAGAGTGATTGCTGTATGAATGTGCAGCGCCTTGCATATACACATAATCATGTTCATTGTGTTAGGACCAGTGGGGCCCAGGGGACAGGGATGGTATCTTTTTACCGGACATCTATCATTCAAAACCCTCTGCCTTGTCCACAAGGCTTTCTGGGGCCTCGGTCCAAAATACCTTCAGCTATTCCTCCGCAAATACCTCCCCTCTCGAGCTCTTCACTCCTCTACCTCCAACTCCCTCAGGGTCAGTCGTTTATCAAAGAAACGAGCTGGGGGTAGATCTCCGTCTTCGGCTGGGGCCTCCCTCTGGAACAGCGCCCTGCCACTCTAAAACTTGAGGAGAACCATCTTTCTTCCTGCACTTATCAGACCTACCCTGTCTGCTGCCTTAAACGTAGCACTTGCAAATTGCTGGCTGCACTACCACTGTTTGTTGCCTTTATTATTTATTTATTGTTATTTATCTGTTTCTCCTCTGCTTCGCACTTTCCACTTCTCCCCCCTTCCATGCACTTTTCCCCTCACATTTGCGCGTTCTCAATGTCACTGGGCCTAGTAAGATCGCTGTTTTATTCTCCTCTGTTCCCCTCCCTTGCCTTGTCACGCTCTGAAACACTTGTGTACGAGCGCGATAGAAATAAAATATCAATGCCTGCCCCCTGGACTCCCAGCAACAATTGCAAACTGTTTGGCTATTTACCCATTTTTTGTTAAAAGTATGCTCTACAATGCAACATTTTAACCTATTATTTAAAAAAAATTCACCGGGGGAAACCCCCCCGAACCTCCCCTTAATGCCCCTCCACTTAAAAAAGATTCACCAGCCGCCACTGGCCCTCAGACTGTGTTGGGAACGGGATGGGGGAACCGAGGGACTATGGTGGGAGCACAATGGGCGGGAACCATGGGATAGTGATGGGAGCAGAGTGGGGAGAGCCCTGGGTGTGTGATGGGGTGGGGAGAGACCAGCGACTGGGTAGGAGTGGGATGAGGGAGCCCAGCGACTTTGATGGGAGCAGGTGACGGCGCGCAATATATACTGTCCATTTGGCATTTCTGGGGGGTCCCGACCTGCCCAAATTTTGCTCAGGGGGGCCCTGGCCAAAAAAGTTTGAAGACCACTGGGTTAGAGCGACGTTCCCTATTTTCTAGGTCGTCCAGCTTGAGAGTGACCCTCTCCTCCCTCCTCTCAAGCTCTGCCAACCTCATATCAAATTGCGTCTCGAATAGGTCTGCCGAGGACTGGTTGGCCTCCAGTGCCTGAACTCTATCTTCTACAGCGTCAACCTTCTTATCCAAGGAGTCCAGGCGTCTGTTGACATCCGCTCGAAAACCTCTCATCTCCTCCAGCAGGACCGCCATGTTGCGACTCACCGACAAGGCCTCTGATGCCTCCAACTGAGCCCCAGCCTGCATGGTGGCCTCCTTCCCCTCCTCCACCTCCACTCTCTGAAATTTTTGCAAGGTCAGCGCCCAGTCCATTCAGGAGGGATCAAGAAGGCACCCCTAGCAAGAGATCAACAATCCCCTGGGAGCCGCTGAGCTGGGGCCCACAGTCCGGCCCTGCTGGCCTCACCCCTTCACTCACTCGGAGACTCCACCAATGCAGTCCAGGCTCCCAGAGCAGAGGCTCCTGTGGCTTAGAACGCCCCCACCGTACACACCCGCGTTGATGACTAGCACAGCACCAGTCCAACAGAGTCTTCGGGGGGAGGACCGCTCACCCTTCACAATCCTCCACTCAGAGCGGCCACCGCGCTCCCCAAACCGGCCCAAGGACACGTGGACCAGGTCTGCCACTACTCCATTCACCACCGCAGCCCGGGTTGAGCCTTCCACAAGCACCTCACCGCCCCACCACAGTGCAGCAGGAGGGCACGACAAGTCCCATAGGCCGCCTACCCACTTCCAGAGCCAATCCTCCAGCTATGCTGCGGACAACAGGGACACCGTGTCTCACCAGCCCCTCCACCAGGTGTCTGCTCCAAGGGGTATCCCACGCCAGAGCTCTCCCATGGGCTCGGTAGCCCGCTCCCCCGTTCACAACACTCGATCCCCAGAGGAGCGGGATGTCAGTCTTTGTCCCCAATGCCCCCCGCCCTGCTGCGGAGCAAGCTCTCGAGGCACCGGCCCCCTTCTCCATCCGCATTAACCAACCTTCAAAGTGACGAGGAGAAGGGCTGCCCGCAGCCCCGACCCACACCGCTCGCCTCCCCTCAAATTATCTCTCCGTGAGGGAGGGAGCACCGCTAATGGAAACGCCGCCAAGCTTCGCCAACAACAAGGCCGCCGGGCGCCCTCCAGCTGGGATCCAGCGTCGGCAGGGGCTCTCCAGTTCCGCACCTCCAGGACCACCGGTGTCCGCCCACAGCAACCGCCCCTTCCAGGCTCAATCACAGCAGTCGCGGCCGCAGGGCGGGAGCGCGAGGGCAGGAGCAGATCACTCCGGCAGCTAGACCAGCGAGGGGACAAGCGCCGGCTCCTCTCACCCCTCACTAAGCCACTGCTCCAACCAGACCCCGAGGGCCGGCTCACTCGGAGCGTTGTGCGGGAAAGCTCTGGACAGTCCCAGGGGAACGGGGAGGCCAGCACAACCGACGATCTTCACCTTTCTCCGGGGAGGGGTGGCCGCATCGGGAGAATCAGCACACGTCAGCCACAGGAAGGCCAGAGACCCCTCCCCCACCAGGACGAATCCTCAACCGCTGCAGAACTGTCGGCGGGAAACGGTCCGCACACAGCTTCCCCGGCCAGCGAAGTAGGCTCAGTTCTCCAACTCTGCCAACGATCGGGATTGCACTGAAAGAGTGCCTAGGGGGTCCGCACAATGCCTGGGAGGGTCGGAACTCCTCTCCTGGGGGTTTAAGAGGGGCTCAGACTCCTTTTTCGGCGCCCTAGGGAGGAGATCAACGGAGATGCTTAAGCACATCTCCATGCACCCTGGTGGCTCCCTCCTCCATTCCCTTTTAACCTTCTCTTGCCAAGGATTCTCTCTCTGAGGCAGTCTGTCTTTAGCTTGTTCACTTGCGAGTGTTCGCGCTTTTCTCTTTATGCGTTTCAAGGTTATATTTTCTCCAGGTTTCAACTTTGAAGATCTAGGGCGATCGCCCTCCTTCCTGGGGTTTTAGTTTCCAGTCTCTGTTGGCTTCCCGCCTGTGCTGTTCAAAACTCTTTTATACATTGCTCATATTCTTTAACTGTTTTCCTCAATGCTTTTTCTGCCTCAAGACTGGGACGAGTTTCTCTATTCAATTGAATCTAGTCTTCCCCTACTGGGTTGTTCGTTATTTGCTTTCTCAACTTTTTATAGTTCCATCATTCCGCTTTGTATTTACTCTTTTGTCCTTACTACTGGGACGGGGTTCCACCGGCATATGATTCCCCGGCGGCCTCCCTCTATTCCTTATTCCCCTGGTGCCTCATCATACGGGGGATGGGTGCATGGCTCAGCTCTCACTCGGGTGCTGCTCTTAGCTCCTCTCACCGCTCAAATCTCATTTCTTCTGACTCTTGTGATCAGGAGTTGCTTTGGCTTCCCGTTGTGGTAGTCTCAGCACCGTCCTGGCCACCACTCTGCATGCGTGGTCGCATCACTACCACATACTTTTTCGTTTTCTTCCTGCTTGTACCGCTTTTCATGCGATTGTACACACCGTGCAACCAGCGTCTCACACTCGCTTTCTCCGACTCTTCGTAAGTCGGGGGCTCCATGATCTGCTTCGACTCCACCTCCACAAGGCGTGACGAGGTTGGGGGGATTCCCCTGCACATATGGCTCTGCTTCCCTCCTCCTGCTGTGACTCGTCGCAGTAAACTACAGTTCTTTGGTCAAAGAGACATTGTCCTTTCTTTCTCACCATACGTTTCTTCTTATATTACCTTCAGCCAAACAAAGTTGCCACACCATTCTTAAATGAAGACAGTCCCATATATGCGGCTATGATATTTGACTTAGGGAATTTCTCACACGAAAGGGAGTTCTTGTCCCCAAAGGGCGAGTTTCTCCCGGTGAGGAACCACTAGCCTCGACCCCTAGGGAGAGTCTTGCAGAGCGGGCTCCCCTCGCTAGCCTCACATGGGGCGTCTCCCCTTTGGTGAGAAGGGACGATTACCTGTTATTCGTCACAATAAGCACTAGCAAAGCAGGTGCTCTCAGCAAGAGCTTGAGGGCTTTACTGGCCTTATATGCCCCAGAGCGCAAGGCCGATTGATATTCTCACTCCGGTGTGCACATGATATTCTCACCCCGGTGTGCACATTATGTTAAAGTATTTAACAGGAGATGGGCTCCACATTTATTGCATTTGCCCAATCTCCCATCAAAAACTGAAATATAGCCCTTTTCAATTTCTATTGTGGGGGCACTGCCAATTCAGCGCAGACACTTGGAAGTAAAAGTGCGCCACGCCGATCAGGCAAGTCAGAAAGGGAGGGTAGCGGCAGGCTGCCATGGGTAGTGTGGGGGAGGGCAAGATAGGTACACAGGTGGCTGGGAAAACACAGGCAGATTCCACTTGCTATACAAACAACCTGACTGGCTGAACCTCTTTCCTGGATGCAAATATTCAAACACCTTAGCACCATAATGATGATCCCTACCAAATGACAATATATTGGCCCCATTCAATACATCACGTCACCTTGTGTGTCTTGTTAGCCGCCCCCCCCCTACCTTCCCGTGCCCAGTGTTTTGATTAATGTATTACTCGTTGGTACCTGTGGGCTTCGATGAAGCGTGTTGATACATATAATACTTATCATAACACCTTTAGAATACTTTTGTTATGCTGTAATTCCACTTTTGTTACTGTTTGACATGTTTAAATCTTGTTGTGATGCCTTTGCACTTAACGTTTAAAAAAATAAAAAATAAATTAAAAAAGTACATTGCCACCGAAGACAATATTAAATTCACTGGAATTGAGCGCATTCAACAACCATGTGGGGGAGATTGGCCGATACGGGAGTGGAGAGATAAAGGGGAGTGGGATGGGGAAACAGGAGTGAATATTTGACAACAGCAGATCCCTTTTTCCCTCCACTCCAAACTGTGGAAAGATGTCCACCGTTCCATTGATCCCTACCGACAGCAGACATCTCAAAGCCCTGACTCTCAGATTCCTCTGCAGTAATGCTCCCCCAGCCTTCTAACGTCATTGGTCCAGTCCTTCCTTCCTCACCTTCGATGACACTTACAGGTTCCACAGAAAGCAGCACGATATTTAAGAACCCCCGAACATGAGCTCAGATCTGCATTATGCTTATATGCTATGCTCCTCTCTCTTCTGTGGGGCGTCAGATGCACTCACCAGCCTCCTCATGATGGAACAGAGTTACAAAGTACTGGGGTGAGCTGGCTGCTACCTCATTTGCTCCGCGTGAGGAAGGAGGAGGATTCCATGGGTTCTATTTTATCTTCAATCCATCCTCAATGCCCACCCTCAGAGGCATGGTAAACACATAGCAGTGCAACTCATGAGAGCAGAGAGCTGCAAGTACCAGATGCACGGAGGGACCTACAGTATTGCGGAGCATGGACCAGATTCTGCACAATCAAACCAACAGCTGACTTGGAAGTGGAATACATATTATGGAGAGGAATAAGTAATCCGCCAGTCTCATGAACAGCTCAGAATGCTGCAGACACCTGTGCAGAAACGGTGGGTGACTAGAGCCATGCAGACCTGCTGAACAATGTTCGGTGAAAACTCCAGACTGCAGCAGCAACTGCGAACAAGTTGCAGTTAGCGAGAAGGCGTCAGACCCGGAGAAGGTAGACACCTCTACTGTCGCTACTTCTTGGACTTTGTCAGAGTAGGTTGTGCATTTTTACCATTCAGTAACTTTGGGATTTAGTGTTGATCAGATTAGGGTTTCCATCGGGGCTAACAGAAATAAGAAGTGGTTTTTACATTTTGTTGGCCATCACATTTGGCTTTTTGGATAGTGGAATGGGTCCTGTAGAACAATAACTTGTTAAGCATGAAGCAGGATTATTCTTTGATTTATTTGCAATCCCCCAGGTTGAAATGCATTGACCCCCCTCTCCTCTTATCCTCACCCCAACACCTTTTGGTATTAGCTAGCCCCATTTTGTTGGAACCACTTACCATAGGTCCTACAGGCATTTGGCCAACCCCACCGAAGACCCACATAAAAACTTGGTTGAACACAATCTTTGTGCCCCGTCTGTATTATTGCTGAGCAATAATGCAATACTGCCTCCCCAAATGCAGACGCCCCCACTTAGCACCGGAAGCACTCCAGGCACCTACCTAAAGCAGCTTGACTTCAAGGAAAAGCTTTTCACAAACACTTCAACTCCACTCTTATGTAATCCCCTACTCTAGTACCCCTCGCCAGCACTGACAGGATCTGAATGCTAAACGGCTGAATGGTCTGCTCCCTTCCCTTCCTCGTTGGGGGTCCCCTGAAGTGAGCGTGTTCCCTTGTGGGCATATTACTGCGAGGAGTCAGGAATGAAATGCCAGACACAAAGTGACCATGTTTTTGGTTAAAAACGTTAACAAAGCGAGTTGGGAAAATGCCTCCCTCACCCTTCTCCAAGAGGAATGTTCCTATCTGAAACCAAAAACTAGGGATCTGCCCATGTCAGGATGTCAAAAACGAAACTGTCCTTATTCTCAAAGTTTCTATCCTGACCCTTACACTACAAACCAAATCTTAAGGTGAAAAGGGAAATGCCCTTAACCCGGTGATCGCACAAATAGTTCATAAAGGAAAATAGAACAGCTGTGAAATAAAGGTTTTCCAAGGTAAAAGGACCTTGGATCCAGAGGGTGCTTCCCTTCCCCTGGTTGATCTCTCAATTCAAAATACAAAAAGGTACTCCAAAGTCAAAAGGATATTTTGATTCCAGGGGAATTCCCTTCTCCTAGATTTTGTCTCCAATCAATGAATCGTTTCAACATAATAATTCACCAAGCGTAGCAAGCCTTTGTCCCAGAGGTTTATTCCCTTCCCCTGGATTATTCCTTAACGCCAATGTTGTAGCAGTTCTCAATGTCTTTCCTGGTTTACAATACTATTTGGATTCTTCTACACTATAGCAATGATTCTTGGTCTAACCGTTCTGTGCGTTTTTCTTGGCGCACAACAATCCTTTTTGTTATGAAGTTCTTTAGTCTTGTAATTCCTTCTTTCTAAGTTCATTCTTTGATTTAACAAACGCAGCCCTTTCTTGGGACTTCCTATAGATTTGCAACTGCCTGGTTTACCTGCTTGCCAGGCCTTCTTGCATTCATAGGCAAACCGTTCTTTTAACTTCTGCACTTGTAGCTGCCTGGTTTAAACACACATTCATAAAGAAAACAGTTCCTCTCTTAATTCCACAATTGCATATATCTTCTTTGGTTCTGTATTTCTGGCTGTTTCAACATTCGTTCTTGGTTTCCCCCAAATCTGCATTTTATACTCCTGGATGGATGGGGCTTGTATTTGCATTATCCCTTTTTGTTTTGCAAATAATCTCTTTAGTGTTTTTCTGTACCGTTACAGATTACAAATCGTCTTTGGCGGGGTCGCCGTAACGCCCCAGGGGTCTGCTCTGTGTGGTGTCTTCGGGCCCAGTCACGCACACACGGCAATGCTTTGCCACCCGCTTTCCATTCTGGACTGCCTTTATGTTGCTTCGGTTCCTCTTGCGATTTCCCCTCAGCATGCCTTGCCTTCCTTCAGGTCCCAGTAAGTGAAGCGTCGCTTTCTCTGGCTGCCAAACGCCCAGGAACCTTCCCTCTGTTCCTGCCATGTCTGTGGCACATTCATTTCACACAAATGTTTCTCTGACTCCTTACTTCCTTGGCTTCGCTACACCAGTCTGTACTCCCAGGGAGCACATGCCTCTTTCAGACAGCAGCACCCTCTTGCAATTGGTTTTTGATCTTTAAGTGTCCCAGTGCATTGTGAAAACCACTAGCATGCTCATTCAGCTTTAAGCTCTTTCTGCTCTGTATTACTCCCTTCTTCCTGCTCGTCCCAGTGCTTGGGTAATTGTGGGAGGTAGTCCAATGAGGTTGACTTATGCAATTTACTTGCCAAATCGGAGGCAATCTTTCCAAATGATGAGCCAGTTCTAGATGGAGGAGAACTAGAACTGGAAAAGACAGTCTTGAAGCTTTTACCCTTTTATCCTGGAGAGGGAGTTTGGTTAAAAGGGCTATGGGAAAGTTTTCTCTATTTTCCCTAACAAAGGGTATGGATGCAAGGCAATAGGCCATTAGGGTATTGGGTACCAAGGAGTTTTTTCCATTGGTAAATGGGGGATACTGTGTCTCCCCAGAGGTGTCCTCGTCCCATGTGATCCTCCCTCATATAGCCGTCCCCCACGGTCAGGATTATGTAGCGGCTGCCGTCCCCTGGCCACATGGGAGGTTACCACTGGGGAATATGTGAGGACTCCATTGGATTCATCACATAACCAATACATAAATAAAACGTCACCAAACCAAAGCCCTCTGAATGTAGATTCCTTTGAGCAATCAAGATCAGACTCAACAAGGAACCTGAATATGCTGTACTTTTAGTGAGAATACATTTCATGCACCCATGCATCTACATTAGCACCATAGGAGACATTTTTGAATTATGATTTCTGGCCATATACATAGTTGGAAGACAGCTATTAAAATGCAGGTAAATATTATATAATTCTTTAAGAAAGTCTGCGCGTTGGGGATGAACAAAGCCCAATACTGTCAGGGATATTTGCCTCTTTTCTAAAACATTTGCCCAATTGGGCACTGGAGTGAAAGGTCACAACGTTTTATCCTTACAAACAAATAATGAGGCTTTCTGAATGAATATATATGGTTCCTATATAGACCAAAACTTCATTATTAATGGGAGTGCTGTGAAAAATAAAAAGAGCACCAAGCTCAGTGTGCATTATGTACTCAGTGATTTAAGTATGCGTTATGATGTTGCTTAATGCATGGTTATGAGTTGGCTTGGAACACAGAGCGCTTGGAACGTTTGCCTATGAGCTTCGCTCCAGAGTTCCAATGCTGTCTGTTGAGCCTGGGTGATGGGACCCGGTGGTCTTTCTATGCTTAAGTGCTCATGCAACTTATAATATAGAATTTACAAGTAACCTAAGAAGTCTAAGAAGTCTAAGAAGCAGCTATTTAACATTGGCGACGAGGATTACTAAGAAGCCACACTGACTGAGAAGAAGAAAGCTGTGGAGGGGGAGCAGCAGAAGGAGAGACCACTGCCCCCAACCACCCAGAAGTAAGTCCCATCACCCAGGGTGAAGAGCGCAGGGGGGGTCAAGAAAGTGAAGTTAAAGGGAACCTGTGCAAAGATGAGGGGTTCAGAAGTAGAAGTGTAATTTGGGGGAAAGCTGAGAAGCCCCATTAAGCAAGGATTAAAACCCCATGCGTGAAGAGCTGGTCTGTGAGACGGAAGTTGCAGACTGAAATTTAAGTGCATAGCTTATGAAAGGAGAAACTTTGTACAGTTGCACCAGCACAACAGATTTCCAAATGTGAAGGTGAAAGGGAAAGCAAAAGGGAGCCAGGTGGTCAGCGAATTCAGGCCCCGAGAGTTCTGTGCAGATCCCATAGGAAAAGATTGTGGGGACTAGTGTAAGGCACAGTACATAACGGAAAAAGAATTCAAGTGAATACCCAATGTATCATTTCGGCAGAGAGAAGTGGAGTTATTGCGCTTTAACGTGGCATTGAAGGGAAACCAGATAACCTCTGAGCGCAGTTTGAAGGAAAGGAGGTTTCTGAGAGGCCTGTAGGAATCCCTAACATAGGATGTTAATGATCATAAGTGTTAGAAGGGAGGGAGATCAACGCAAGGAAATGTGCGTTACATGGACAGATGACTTATGAAGTACTGTACATTTGAATTTGCATGGTAAAAGAAGATGCCATTCTGATGTTGTGAACATCAAACCAATGGCCAACGGGTTGACGGTTGGAAGGCAGAGCTGTGCTGTCCTCCGATGTGAAGCTGAGAATGAGGACGTCATGCTAGAGGCAGCTGGTGTTGGCGAACCCTGCGACGTCAGTGCCTGAGTGCATGCCCGTTTCTGCCTCTACTTTTTCAAAGAACTTTGCGGCGCATGATATATGCAAGAGATCAGAGGTGTATTACAGTAGAGAAATACGGAAGCGCAGGGTCTGAGGGAAGGACCCAATCTGCGTTACGCAACGTGTGTCGTAAGCAGGAAGTAAAAGGAAGACTGTGCTGCAGAGTTAAATGATGAGGATTTTCAGAGGCAGAGAAAATCGTGATGTAAAAGAAGTGCCCGCATTGAGCAGCCCATTCCTATTAAAGACTGCCACATTGAAAATGTTCCGGTTGGAGACAAGAAGACAAGATGACAGACGGAAGTGTAGCTACACAGGCATGCATAAAAGAAGCAAAGATACCCGACGTGACGAGAGAAAATAACGTAGTGTGCCTGAGCCACGGAAGCTATATGTATCCTTTTAAAGATGTACAAGCCTTCAAAAAAGGAAGGTAACTGGTTATTGGTGTTAATGCGAGCTAATGCAGTTGTACTCTGAAGTGTGCAAATGTGATGACATTGCAAGAGATGTAAGGAGTTGACAAATGTAAGTTACATTTTTAGTGTTGATGCTCAGCAGGATCCTGATTGAAGTATAACCCATTTGAGGAGTTTCCGGAAGGACTTTTATGGACATATAATCAGTCTCATGTGTGTGGCCCTGATATAATTTAGTTATTCTATGGAATTTGTGTGGGACTGCGTGATATGGGAACGAGTGAGCTAGATCTAACACTTTGAGACATTTTCAGGGTACGTTGGGTATCTTCAACATGGACTCTTAGGAATATGAAGTGCCACTGTTATATTTTACTACTTAAAACCTGAATGTTCAAGTGTGATGTGTCCATACTGTGGAGTACATCTGCATGTTTGTGGGCGAGTACCAAAATGGTGTCAGGGAGGTAGCGACTCGAGTGTTTGTGGGTGAGTGCCACGAAGTGTAGGGGGGTAGCACCTCCGAGTGGATGTGTGGGTGAGTGCCACAAAGTGTAGGAATGTAGCGACTCCTAGAGTGTGTGTGGTTGAGTGCCAGAAGGTGTAGGGAGGTAGCGCCTCTGAATGTTGTGGGTGATTGTCACCATGGTGGTCAGTGGTGTCGCCCTAGATGTTTTGAGTTGCATCATCTCTAAAAGATGCACTTTCTTACTTTCTTTGGCATAGTTCTCCGGAGTGAATATTTCTGTGAGAGTGTACGCTGGCATGGGTGTTGCTTTTTGGGGGTGTCATGTAGGGAAAGGTATGCATTGTTGGAGGTGTTTAGTTGGTCGTGTTGGACACCTCATTTTTGGTTGTCATCGGAAAGAGGAGATGTGTTATGATGTTGCTTAATGCATGGTTATGAGCTGGCTTGGAACACAGAGCGCTTGGAATGTTTGCCTATGAGCTTCGCTCCAGAGTTGGCTATAGGCAATGCTGGATTTCACCTAACCAACGAAGAGAAGAACAAGTTACTTCTTACCTTGTAACGTTCTTTCGATGGGATGTTCCTCCGACGTATTCCTCATCTTTGATAGATCATCTCCCAGCTTGCTGGCCTCAGAATTTTTTTTTCAGTAGAGGGCGCTGCGCGTCGACGTCCCTCGAGCTGATGTCCCTAGACGGCCTCTGAATCGGCGCCGACGTCATCACGTGTATAAATAGACTCGCGCAGCGTCCGTTGCTCAGTTCCTTTTTGACGTTAACAGTTGTTTTACATTAATTGGTTATTGACCTTGAAGGAGCGTAATCTGCAACCACAAGGGAAGTATTACTGCGGGGATGGATGGGAGGGGCGATAAGGAATACGTCGGAGGAACATCCCATCGAAAGAACGTTACAAGGTAAGAAGTAACTTGTTCTTCGAAGGGATTGGGTCCTCCGACGTATTCCTTATCTTTGATAGACTCCCATAGCAGTGGTGTGTAATTGGAGGTGGGAGTAAAACGCCACGTTTCCTTTTAGGAATGAACCGAATGTAATACGGCTTTGCCAAACCTAGTCTCTTGACTAGAGGAGGAATCCAGGTTGTAAAATCTTGTGAAAGTATGTGCATGTGGCAGCCGCACATATTTTCTCGAACCGGAACCCCTCTTTGGAGGGCCGAGGAGGCTGCGATACCCCTGGTTGAATGAGCCCTAAGATTTTGAGGAGGCTCTTTCCCTGCTAGTTTGTAACATTCCAGGAAGGCCAAAATAGTCCATCTGGAAATGGTTTGTTTTGTTATCGGTAGTCCTAATTTGTGCCTGGAGTAACCTACGAACAGTTGGTCTGCTTGCCTAATCCTAGCAAGTCTGCCGATGTAAAAGCTTAAAGCCCGCTTTGGGTCCAGCCTATGTAGCCTTTCTTCCTCTTTCCCCGGATGGGGAGGCGGATAGAATGAAGGTAAGGTAATTTTATGAGTGATGTGGAATTCAGAAACCACCTTTGGGAGGAAATTAGGCTTTACCTGTAGGACAACTTTGTCTTTATGAAATATTGTGTGAGGGGGTTCACAAGATAGAGCTTGTAATTCGCTCACCCTTCTAGCAGATGTTAAAGCCACTAATAAGACAGTTTTAAGGGTGAGAAATGTTAGCGAACAAGAGTGGAGTGGTTCGAAAGGAGTACCCATCAGGAAATTTAAGACTAAATTTAAGTCCCACAAAGGAACCTGGAAAGGTCTTGCAGGGTAGACATTAGTTAATCCCTTTAGAAATTGTATCACTACGGGTAATCTGAAATACGAAGGCTCCTCTGCAGTGCGCTTGAAGATCGATAGCGCTGCGAGATAGCCCTTGATAGTGCCAACTTGAAGGCCTGAATTTGCCAAGTAGAGTAGAAAGGATAACACCATTGGTGAACCACATGAAAAGGGGTCGATATTCTCTGCTCTACACCAGCTGCAAAATTTGTTCCAACGGCAGCGGTATAAAGACTTTGTTCCTGGCCTTCTGGCCAAAAGCAACACTTGCATGACATCATCAGGGAGGTCCCAACCCTTGTATCTCAACCTTTCAGAAGCCAGGCGTGAAGGTTGAGGGTTCTGATGTCTGAATGGAGAACCTGACCTCCCTTCTGTGAGAGAAGATTCTCCTTGAGTGGAAGACGAATTGGAGGGCAGACGGACATGTCCAGACGGTCCAGGTACCACGTTCGCCGGGCCCAGCCTGGGGCAATTAGGATCATGGTTCTCCGGAATCTTCTCAACCTCCTGATCATTTGAGGAATGACAGGGACTGGTGGAAACGCGTACAGGAGTGGAAACTCCCAGTCCACTATGAACGCGTCCCCTAGAGCTCCTCTCGGGGGAAATTCCTTTGAACAAAACAGATCGCACTTTCTGTTGGTACTGGTGGCAAACGGATCCACTTGAGGGGTTCCCCAAAGGGCGAAGATCTCCTGAAGGACTTCCTGAGCTAGTTCCCACTCGTGGGCGACTGTGCTCTGCCTGCTCAGAGCGTCCGCCGTCAAGTTCTTCTCTCCGGCTAGGTGAACTGCCGATTGAGAGATTCCTTCTTGAATTGCCCAAAACCAGAGCTGCATTGCCTCTCTGCAGTGGCAGTGATCCTACGCCTCCTCTTGTTGAGGTAGTGCATGGCCACTGTGTTGTCCGTCATTATCAGGACATTTTTCCCCCTGTACAGATGGCAAAAAAGCTTTCAGCGCTAGTCTGATTGCTCTCAGCTCTAACAGGTTGATATGTAGTCTGGACTCCGATGGAGACCAACGACCGCTGATGGTCAAATTGTTGGTATGGGCTCCCCACCCCGTGAGTGAGGCATCTCTGACTACTGTTATCTCTGGCCATGGTTGCCAAAACAGTTCCCCCTCCAAGATGTTTTTCTGGCAGGCCTACCACTGAAAGTCTCGAGCCACCTTGTCTGGAATCTGAAGGAGGTCCGTCATTCTCCCTGAGAATTGCGACCACTGAGTTCTCAGTGCCCACTGAAGAGATCTCATTCTCAGGCGAGCCTCTGGCACAAGGAAGATGCAGGATGCCATGAGGCCTAGCAACCTCAAAAAGTCGAAAGCTGGGAGACGTTGGGCATTTTGAAACTTGGTGACCATCTGCAGAATATCTTGAGCCCTCACCTCTGGTGGCGAGGCTTTTCCCAGAGAAGTGTCCAGGACCGCTCCAATGAACTGGAGTCTCTGTGATGGTATCATCTGTGACTTCTTTAAATTGGAGAAGCCCAGTTTGTGAAGGAAGTGGCAGACATAATCTAGCTGGATCTGAGCTTGTTCCGAAGATACAGCTCTGATCAGCCAATCGTCCAGGTAGGGGTAAACGTGGATCCCTTCCCTCCTTAGACTTGCAGCCACTACCGACATTAGCTTGGTGAAGACCCTCTGGGCGGAGGTCAGCCCAAATGGCAGAACTCGAAATTGATAATGAGAGCCGCCAATTGCGAACCTCAGGTATCTCGTGTTTGAGATGGATTGGCACATGGAAATAAGCATTCTGGAGGTCCAGAAATACCAGCCAGTCCTAGAGCGGGAGGGCCTGAAGGATCTGAGAGAGAGTTACCATCTTGAACTTGTCCTTCCTGAGGAACTTGATCAATTCTCGTAAGTCCAAGATAGGTCTCAGTCCTCTGTCTTTCTTCGGTATGAGAAAGTAGGGCGGGGTGTGCGGGGGGGAGGGAGTACCAGCCCTTGTTGCTCTCCGCTACAGGTACCGGTTCTATGGCACCTTTCTCTAGCAGGTCTACAATTTCCTGCAAGAGGAGCGGATCTGGAACTTTCAGAGAGCTGTTCCCCGGTGGATGACTCTGAGGGATGCGTAGAAAAGGCAGGCAGTAACCTTGGGCAACTGTCTCCAATGCCCAAGCATCTGACGTAATAGCCTGCCATTCCGTCAGATGTTGAGTTAACCTGCCCCCTACTGGTGTTTTGTGAAGAGAGTCCTCAGAGCGGTTTGGAGGCGGCTGATGCAGATGCCGAGGGTAAGGAGGCACCTGCTGCTGCTGCGGCTTTTGTATTTTTACCCCGTCCACCTCGGGTGAATTTTTTCTGACCCCTCTGAACCGGCTGTCCTCTGCCTTTTCCGAATGTGGAATAGAAGCGAAAGGACTTACCTCTCCAAGAGGTTCCTGAGGGGCAATATGGTGTCTGATGGATTGCAGCTCCCAGGGATTTTGCTGCTCCCTTTGATGTTTGTAGTTTTTCTAAACTGTCATCCGCCTTCTTACCAAACAAAGAAGAGCTGTCAAAGGGCATATTCAAGAGTCTGCTTTGCACATCTGGAGCAAAATCAGACTTTCGCAACTAAGCAAATCTCAGGGTTGTTGTACTTGTTGCCATGGCCCTGCTGATGCCGTCAGCAGAATCGATGCCAGTTTGAAGGGATTCACACATAGCGTCTTTACCATCCTTGATGTCAGCCGCTGATGAAGCACACTCCCAAAGTGTGTGGCTGAACCTTGCGAGCGTACAAGTAGCATTGATGGATTTCAACGCCATGCTACATGCGGAAAATACTTTTTTGGCCATAGAGTCATCTCTTATCATCCCTATCCTGTGGAACAGTAGGGTAAGCCGATTTACTACCTGCTGAAGTAGCTGCCTGAACAACCAGACTCTCCGGAGTTGGGTGTTTGGATAAATATTCAGGGTCAGCAGAAGACACCCTATATTTAGCTGATAATTTTTTGTTAACCGCCGGGATTACCTCAGGTGTTTCCCAGTTTGCCAATATTCTCCTTTGTAATGCCGCATGAAATGGCACCACAGGATCCTCCTGTGGACCTTTGACGAAGATGTTTGTGAGGTCGTCTTGCTGAAAAGCAGGTAAGGGCGTGGACCACCCCATAAACTCTATTATCATTGCCATCAATGTTCTATAAGTGGTTTTAGCAACTTCCCCTGGGTCTGGTGTGGCAAATTCCACTTCTGGGGAAGTGTCCAACCCACTTGCTTCCTGTAGGGATTCATGGAGGTCTTTCAACGTACCTTCCTCAGAGGCAAATTCCTCTGGTGCAGGAGTTGCAGATCCCTGCAACTCAAAAGGTTTTTTCTGATCCGAATCCTCCCCTTCTTCATAAATAGAAGATAAGACTCTGGAGTGATCAGGTCTTGAAAATGGTATAAATACCATTTCCAGAGCAGAAGGAGCCAAATTCGTCATGATTGGCTGAGAAAACATCGACGTCATCGACACGGACGTTAAAGGCTTCGAAGCCATCGAAAAAGGCATTGAAAAGGTGGTAGAGGCCTCGATGAACTCGAGAGTATCGGATTCTACTCGAGGCTGTCGACGACATTCTCGTGCTCGAGGCTCTGGGTATGGTCACTGGCTGTGAGGTGGCCGTGGGTTTATCCTTTCTCGACGTCGAAGACGGCGTCGACTCGACTGACCTGTGCGTCGAAGAACCCTTCGATAACGGCGTTGACGCCGCCGATCTGTGTCCAAGGGATCTTCGACGACGGCGTCGAAGACACAACTTTGCCTTTACTCGAGGGTTTGTGACGCTCTCAAGTGGCTTCTTTCGCCGGGTGCTGCGACTCGTGGCTTTTTGATTTTTCGGGTCTTTCACCCAGGGTATCACCCTCAGCAGTCTTCGAGGGGGTCGAGGCCGCTTTCTCGAAGACGCTTAGCATCTTTTTCCTGAATTCCTCCCACTCAGCCTGAGAGCTATGTTTTGTGGGGCAGGAGACCCTTTTTGGGGAAACGGAAGACGAATACGAGGAAGGGGATCTTCGACTTCTCTTTTTTGAATGCTTAGATCTCGAAGAGTGATGGGAACTGCTTCGAGACCTAGAACGAGAATGTCTTGTGATGGCGAGGAGACGAATGTCTCGACTCCGCCGAGGAAACTTTAGAAGAAGTTTTAACTGCCTTACCTCTCTCGAGCTTCCCCTTACGCTCCTTCAAGGCTTTCACCGTCATGTACATGCAGTCCTCGGACTCCGAACAATGGTGCTCGAGTCCCAGGCACCATAAACAGAACCTGTGAGGATCCGTCAATGACATTTTCTTTCCACAGTCTCGACATTTTTTGAAGCCGGACCGTGGAGTCGTCGGTTCGGGTGAGGAAGCTATCGAGTACGAGTCGGTATTCACGAGGAATAATGATATATTTGACTGAAGAACTGAGCAACAATATTGCGAGGTCCCACGAAGTGCGGAAAAACAGAACTGAGCAACGGACGCTGCGCAAGTCTATTTATACGCGTGATGACGTCGGCGCCGATACAGAGGCCGTTGAGGGACATCGGCTCGAGGGACGTCGACGTGCAGCGCCCCCTACTGAAAAAAAAATTCCGAGGCCAGCAAGCTGGGAGATGATCTATTAAAGATAAGGAATACGTTGGAGGACACAATCCCTTCGAAATGGCCCTTTAAGTGTCGGCAGGAAATTTAAAGAGATTAAGAACCCAACGAGATAATAGAGAACCGTACGCAGAGGAGAGCTGTGACTTCGAACATTCTACTTTAAGATTAGTATTAATGAAAATCATCAAACCACCCTTAAACCGTCCTCATCAGGATGGAATAGCAGGAACAGGATAAGAACTAAACCCATCAGTATAAACACAGAATTCAACAGTCAGGTTTCTTGAAGAAAATTCAATCAAAATTTGAAATAAAAGCCAGTCTAGGTCAGAAAGCTTAGGATTTAGCCCAGCAAATTTCGAAGAAATGGTATTAAGAGCATTAGTATAATTAACAGAATTGACTGACGATTGTAAATAAGGAATATTCAGCATTGGATTTTCAGGAGACAGTCCCGGCAGGAAATTAGAACAACATGTGCATGATGAAGAAATTGTTTGTAATTGAATGGAGGATCACTCTGGTTGTAGGGTTCTCAGTTCAGTTGCAAGAAGACCCTCAGCCACAGCCTGGTCCTTAAGAGCAAACCGTAAACAGTTGTGATAGGCATTTGCGGTATCATAACATTATGCTAACGTTCTGCTAATTGTATGTCACTTGCAATTAAGGTGAAACACCGCTTAACACGACAAAAACACTGAGTAACTTTATAAATTAAGGATTACAAACGGTCATAGGCTCCTCTTGAGAGTTTGGGGACTCTGCAGAACTAAACTGCAATGGAGTTAGGTTGCTGGACAGGAATTTTAGGGATCGGCAAAATGGAGTTCCCACACAAAGTACATTTATCAACTTCTCTTATGGATTCAAGTGATAGAAGGAAGAGATTCAGACATTTACTGGGGCCATCAGTTAGTGTAAATACTTCTCTTCTGATCAGCACCACCCCGTCCATCCACCTTACATCCGTTTGGCCGTTTCACATACAAAGGGGGCAAAGCTATATTGATGAAAAAAGCAGACCCATCAAGGATGGGGTATAGTTGCACTTCTGTTAGGGTGTACATTTAATATGTCAGTTTTCAATGTATCTAGCTCGGCCTTAAATGCAATTAAAAAAACTTTCAATTGGCGCATTAAAATGTTCAATAATGGTGTCTTGCTATGGAATGTAATACACAGAGAACACTAACATTGCTTATGTTGAAACCAAGAGGGAATCCCTTTATTTAGATAAGCCTGATGTTGCTCCTCATGCTGACCCACAGCTGAAACATCCTTTATTCACTAGGCTTGGGAACTCTATAGTTGTAAGTATGGCTCTGGGTGAAACTAATGGCAGGTCTTATATTTGGAACCTCAGGTAGGCGTATGTCCAAGTCAAGAGGATAAGCAAGTGGAGAAAATCCATCTGGGGAACCAACTACAGAGGCATTTTTTAAACAATACTGAGGATGCAGGATTGACCGATAACTGGCACAGTCTAGTGTTTACATGAACTTCTACAGGAATAAAAATGTTCTGTCCAACCCAATTGATCACTGAAACACAGAACTCTGTGGGAAAGTTAAGTGCCCTTTACAGGGCCTTTTAAAGTTGATTCATAGTGGACAGGATGAAGGGCATCTGATACAGTATTCAGGACATCATTAATAACATCAATGGTAACCACTTTAGATATCAGGTCCCTCAAATTGTCCTCACAGCGTTCGAAATTGCTTGGAAATGGGAGCTATTTAGCTCCTCATTATAGCCAAGGGGAGCCTGGTTAGCTTGACATCAAGAGATGCCAGGAGCTACTTGTGAGTCCCCAGGCAAGTGCTGCCATACAAACAGATATGTGATATTAACTGTATAGGTTTGGGAATGCGTTGTAAGGAAGGCACAGTGTCAACAGTAAGAGACACAAGAGACCACAGTTCAAGTGCATTTATGGAGTTTGTACAAGGGTGTGATAAACGCCTACCTAAATCTACAGATGTGAGCAAGCTACGACCATCAAATAATAATAATGCAGTACTAGTGGAGTCTTGTCAAAATAAAAGGGCCTATACTAAAAAAACGATTGCCAATCCTTGCCACTAATTTAGAAATAATGTGGGGTAATGTTCATGAAAACTAAAGCAGTGTTCACAAAATAAGCGGAGTTGTGAGGTGAGTTGGAGTAGTCTGCAGTAGTCTCCACAGTCTTTCTCCTGTGTCTACTGTGTATGGGGGATGACTCAAATACCCTACCCAGAGCGAAGCGGTGAGCGGAGTTGTAAGGCGAGTTGGAGTAGTCTGCAGTAGTCCGCAGGATCTGCGATGAGCGGAGGAGCAATGGAGCCACATATGAAGCCTACACAGCCTTTGACCCAAACTGAGCGGAAGTTGGCGAGAAAGGAGCGGATCGAAGACTTTGTCACTGACATGGACGCTGATGCGGATCAGTGCCGCCGCCATCTCAGAAGCACCAAAAACACACCAAACATACTAAACCACAAGCACCCCCTCAGCAAAGATTCGAATCATGTCGGCATCGCTGAGAACCAAGGGCAGCCAACGCACGTCAATCATGCTAATAAGGAAGCACAAGAACTACAAGACCTAAGTCGGGAGACTAGCCGCTCACCTCTCTGCGGAGCAAGCAGCATCCCGCATACTGCCGGTGAGGCGAGTGAGGTCCCGGTGAGGGCAGTCGAAGGGCGGCCTCTGCCAGGCCCTGTGCGGGCGCGCTGCAGCGACGTGGAGAGTGGTGGCGGGTCCCCGCTGCCAGCGATCGCGCTCCTCGAGCCACTGCTAGAACCTGAGCGTGCGCTTGAGTTGAGGGCGGAGCCGAGGAAGCAAAGTACATAGAGCGGCGCAGAGCCGGCAATCGAAGCCGAAGCTGAAACTGAAGGAGGGGGCGGCATTAAAGCACTTCACGAGACTGGATTTAACCAACATAAATCCAGAACGGGAACCCGCAATTAAAAATACATGCACTATTGCCATGGTGCACTCGGAACCCAGCGTTCCCTAACACCCAGCGTCCTTCAACAAAGACAAAGACAAGAACCAACAAGATCTAACAAAATCCAAATGTTGTAATAAAGACAGAGACACTGAGCCTAGCATATCTATCCGGGATAGTGAGGATAGCGAGGAGGAAGATAAATGCAACTCGGAAGGAGGCAATGAGGAAGAAAACTCAGAGACAGACTTAGAGGCAAGCCAGTCCTCTGTGAAAGCGAAAAAACTGAAAAATTACAACACAATCACGCTACCACGAAGAACTAATAAGAAAAAACAAGAGAGTAGCGACCCAAAAATAATAAAGGGTAAAACAGCAAATAAGCACCAAAAAACACACAAAAGAAGTGCAGCACAGTCTAAATGGCTGCCGAACACATTGAAAAGCATTTTTCACCAAACGCCAAAAACGGAAATTAGATACAGACACGGAATTATCGGACACAGAGATACTTGAAGCTGGCCAAGAAACCCTCCCAGTAAATAATCTCAAAACCGATCCATCCCTAAAAGAAATAAGCACCGCCCACCCCTGATTCCACAAAAAAAAAACCACAAACGTGAACCAAGCTCAAAGTGGGAACATCTCTCCGGCTATTAACCCGAAGACACGATTGGACATGGACCAACGATGTCCAAACAGGATCAACAAAGAATGCAAAGCAACAACCTGAGTGGCCGCTGCAGGAGGAGGGAATCACAAAGCTATCCGATGTGGCAAAAAAACAGACCAGACCCCGAGTGACGAGATTCCTCCGGCAAATCAGGTAGATCGAAGCAAGGAATTTCAAGCGAGTGAACATCGCCACGCTTGGACTAACGCCCATCTCAGCATGGGGCACAAATTACACACTCCCATTAAAAAGGGGGATCAGAACCCCATGAATCAACTGGGACAAGTTAGCAAGGGATGGTCAACACTGATCATGCCAGAGCACGAACAAGTAGGAAACTGGTCAGTGGACAACTTGACGGTCGAACCACCACAAATGCCTAGGAGACCGGCGACCACTCAACCGTCACCTAAGAACAGACGGTTAAGGGAAAACTCCATGATGACCCAAAAAGACTCACCAAATAAAAAAACAGACATGTTAACGATCATGTCGGCTATTACGATCGCTCTAGCTCCATTTTGTAACCTCTACGAGGCAATAAAAGATGGGGTTCAAGATAATACCTCGGTTCTCACCAACTTGACCACGAAAATGACCTACATAGAAGGCTACATAACTGCCTTAGAGGAAAGAAACAGCAACCATCAAAAAGGCTGGGGAAAAAAAATGGAAGACCTGGAAAAGTTGGTAGATTCCCTGCAAGCAGAGAAGGAAAAACAAACCGTAACTGCTAAAAGTAAACAGAGCTGGGGCCAGGATAGCGAAGCTGTGATCGTTCCGGAAGCACTTCAGGATGCAAAAGGAAAGATCGGCAAAAAATCAAGACTGAGACCTACACCATCATTAGCAACGGGAGTGACAAATCAACCATCTATGAGAAAACCGGTGGTCCTAAAACTAGCAAGCCAAGAGCCAGCTACCACGACGACACGAAAACACAGCGCTACCAACCAAAACAAAAACCAAAAAACACACGCCAAGAAGAAGAACCCTCTAAAGACTCTGGGCAGAACAAAAAAGTGGTAGATACTAGCAGATCGCTGAGATCAGCAGATGAATTCATGAAAGACTGATCTGACGAACCTCTCTCAACATTGGGAAAACTACCCCAACGAACCGGACCAGGAGGTGTTTGTTATGGAAGCCGAAAGAAAAATATTTAAACCAAACTTAACACAAGACGCCGAACACAGTATAAAAGAAATTGGCAAAAGCCCAGGCCCAAAGGAACATGCCTACGCCAACGGGACCCAAGAGAAAAACTCTTCCAATCACCTAAATAAGAAACGGCACACTAGTGAGTTCTACGACAATGAAGACTTGCAAAGATCGAGAAGGCACGCAATCCCAGATCGTAAAAGAGTCGAAAAATGCAATTGGGCATCAAAGCAAAAGAAGATGAACGCATATTCATAGGTGAACAATAAAAGAAATGGAAGGCTATATGATCCTGAACAGAAAAACGATCCTAAAAATAACTAACAAAACAGATGCACTGAAAGGAATCAAAACAGAAGACATCAAACTAGTCGAACCATATCACAGAGGGAATACAGCAAAAGCCTACCTCCATGTCAAGTCTGTTGGAATTCAACAAATCAGCTCTAAAGCATTTAGAGAAATGGAGCAGCTTGGCTTCATATTGACGGAAATAAAAGGTTAAGAGAGGACAAAGTGCTACAACCAAAAGGTATGGAAGACCGCAAATATCGCTACACATCAGAAACGGAAGGGCTCTATCGAGACCACCGAATAGGGAAAGGGGAGGGAGAAAAGGGCATCTACTTCACAAACCATCACTCCGCACAAGAAAATCAACGCTATCGACATTGGCGGACCAGCTATGAGGACGAAAGAAAGAAGTTACAGAAAGAGAATGAAAGACATAAGAACAGAAAATGCCCACGTACAACAGGGGCTAGATCAGAGGACTACTATACTCAATCCCCATTTAGGACCTCGGAAATAGAACACAGGCACACAACCGACATAATCCGAGACAGAAAGACAACCAAGACAAGACCTACGACTACTTCACAAGGCCCGTGGCTCAAATCAGCCTTCAATCTGAAAACAGAAAAATAGCAACAACTGACCTCGGAACCCAACCCCAAAGGAATCACAAAACCAACGTACATCACATCTGCCGAAAGGTACACCTTGGGATCGTGGAATACGAGAGGTCACTCACATCTGACTACTTTAGGAGACGTCGATCTGGGCCTATACGATATCCTATGTCTACAAAAGACATGGTTGGCAAACAAGCCTGCATTAGATGGATTTGTGGTGGAAATATCTCCAGCAGCAAAGGGCCTCCTCGGTCGCCCGTCTTCGGGACTGTTGACAGCCATTAAAATGGGTTCAGGCTTAACCGAACCGAGAAAGTTGAAGGAATCGTACGAGATGCTGGTCACACTGACAACATGGACCCACCAAGCCGCAGCTCCAGAGCTGGAATACGCCACTCAACTGGCGATAATAAACGCATACTGGAATCCCCAACGTACTACAATAAAAGCCTTTTGCACTAAAATGGGAGAAACAATAGACTGGATCTACGCAGAACACGAGAAGATCGACATTGTTGTGTGTGGAGATCTGAACGCCAACTGCACCACGACAATGATAAGGATCATGTGCCTCAAGGAGCTACAGCCAAACGAGGAAGGCCCTGGATGTCTGTCACCAAATCGAGAAACCTGCACAACATCGGGTCTCTGTTCCCTCAACAAAACACCATCCCGACCTGGGAACGTCTGAATGCAAAAGCCACTTTAGACTATATCTTTGCAAGCCAAGGCCTCCTACCAAGTATTCTTGCCTTCAAAGTCCAAAGAACTACTCACAGCGATCACAACCTTATCTGCTCATGGCAAGGAAAGCACCCATCCAAACAGAGCTACAAGTTCAACGTGGAAGCAAACCATCAGCAATCTAGGCTACGCCCGACAGAAGCAGACGTTTTGAAGATAACCGGTAAATATGAGCTGCCTGGTGATAAAAACACATTACAGCGTGTTCGAGTGACCAAACTACCTACCTCTACTACTACCATATAGAAGACCAGCAGCAGGTCAGAAAAACAAGGTGGCTCGACCTAAACACGTTTACGACAAATTGGTGGTCAAAAAAAGAAAAGTAGTGCAGAAACTCAGGAGAACAGCAAAAAAAGCAAACGCTAAAGAAATATGGGAAAAAAGGGAAATTGAAACAAAAGCCTATAACAAAAACATCACAGACTGCTCCTTTACCAAGAAGAGACTGAACAAATGTTGAGAAAACTGAGCACAAAGAAATCGGGTGACTTGTGGTCCTTAATTAAAACGATGACCACGACCTCCACCAAAGAGATCTCGAATGCTGTATCAGAGCAAAAAATGGTCAACGTACTTGGTGGCTCAATTTGACCTCCCACAGTCCAGCGTACCCAGTGTAGAAGGAGCCACTACTATGACATGGGTCGATGTCTCAAATGTAGACGATATCGAAAATGCCATTGGCAAACTCAAAACATCGAGAGTCCCCCAGCCCGGACGGACTGACCAATCTCGACCTGAAACAGTCGCCGAAAGAGTGGTCAGTGGTAATTGGTAAAATCTTTACCTACTCTGGAAAAACAAAAAGGATTCCAGAAACCTGGTTGAATGCCATAATCGTCCCAGTGTACAAAAAAGGAAGCAGAGAAGATCCGGAGAGCTATAGAGCTATAGCGCTCCTGGACATCATCGGCAAAATCATTGCAACACGACTGCTGGATCATTTTAGAAGTTGGGCCAAAAACTCCCCATGCATGGACACCTTTCAAACAGGTTTTCAGAGAAATGGAAGCACTGCCATAAACATCTTGCTGATAAACATCTTGAAAACAAAAGTCAAAGAAGGATCTCCAAGAGTATACCTTGCATTTGTGGATCTATCCAAAGCTTTCCACAAAAGAGATTGGGAAAAACAGTGGTCCAAATTGAACGACTGGAAATGCCCAACTTCGATCTTGGACCCAATAAAAGCTCTCCACGCCGAAACCAAGATTCAGGTAAAATTAAACAAACAAGGAACACTGTCAGAGGAGATCCCGGTCAAGCGTGCAGTTAAAGAAGGGTGCCCCTTAGCTCCGGCTCTCTTCATTGCCTTCCTTGGAGATTACCAACACGACGAATCAAAAATAAGGGTGTCCCCACCAAAAATAGGGAAAGCTACTATATCACGACTTCTCTATGCAGACGACGCCATCATAATAGACCAAACACAAATTGGTCTACAACGCAAACTAACCAATTTGGCGAGATACACTGAAGAGAACAACCTGGAAATTAATAAAATAAAAACAAATATTCTGGTGTTAGACAAAACAACAAAGGCGTCGCCTAGACAGCCAAAGTGGTTCGTTGACAAAACAAAAATTGAAGTTGTAAATCATTTCAAATAGCTAGGAGTGATTATTGACGGGTCAGCTAGAGAAAAGGCGATGCAAGATCAGCTATGGGACAAGGTAAAACGATTAACAGCCCAAACAAGATCGGTTGACAATAAATTTGGCAAATTCTCGCTTTTGCCTTCCATTAACTTCTACAAGGCGAAGGTCGTCCCGTCACTTATCCATGGCATGGAAGCAACACTAAACATGCCACGCGTGATATGGCACAAGCTAGGAGGACACGTTTGGAAAGCAGTGCTGGGCCTACCGAAGTCTACATCAATGCCTGCAATTAGACGCAAATTAGGTCTGGTTTCTTTGGTATCATCGGTAGAGCTAAGCACGATGCGATTGTACAGAAAAATTCTAATGGCGGATACCCTCCCAATCTATAACATTATCTCCGAAGAACTTGCGAGCGGAACATCCAAGCCACTTAATAATTGGGCTGCTAGGTAAAAAGAAATTCTGAGCCAAATAGCATGCTCAGAAGTAGATCTGAAAGACAACCCAGAAAGAGTGAAACGCAAAACGGAATATATGGACTGGATCACCACAATTAACAAAGCAAGCGCAAATAAACTACTGGCTCATCTCCCACCTACATTCAACGAGGTCAAATGCCTGGCATGTTCATGAAAACGAGACTCAACTTGTTGAGGACTCACGAAATCCTGGCGATCCGATCTCCTTCGACAGACAATGGTTGCCGCCTATGCAAAAATAGAGACCAAGCTGAAACACTGAAACACTTAGTGTTGTTGTGCCCAAAGACACAACAAAACAGACATCCATCTCCAGTCTCTCTTGCAAGGAGCGGTAACGGTTGATGAAGATTCGGTGTGGAACAGGTTAATTTCAGGAGAGACCACTAGATGGACACTGGCTACTGTCAAACTGATAGAATTAGCCTTCAAGATGATCAACCAATTGACGACAGAGGTGGCTGCAAACCAAGATGGCCCTCAGGGGGAAGGCACAGATACTTTGATGGCCACCATATGTTCAACTAACAGTGATCAATAAATGCCAGCTGAGGAATGAGATTGGTCTGTCGGTAAAAGTTAACTCCATCCTGGTCCTTCCTTCTGTGGAGGAAACCGCAACCCTAAGACTTCAAGATGTTCAGAGTCAAATCTACAAAGAACACAAGACATATTTAGACTCGATGATTCTTGTAAATATCAAAAGATCTTTTTGATTAAAATTCAAGTAACAAAAAAAAAAATAATATAATAATAATATGTCAGGATGCTCGGGCTGTTGGCCTCCCTTCCCCACATTTTCGGCATGGGACAAGGCGGGTGACTCGAGCTAAGCACACACCTAGTTTGTGTGGCATGAGGATATAGTTCAATTTTCCCAGTCAGGACCTTCTGTGTCCAAGTCTCTTTACTTCTTGCAAGCCTCTTGACGCAGAGGGCCTGCTGTACCCAGAACAATACGCCAACGTTCTTTTCCTTTCACCAGTATTCAACTAGGGTATTCACCCTGGTTCCCCCTTTTCCAGGCTCAGATCCCTTCCTTTCGTTCTTTTTCGGGTGACTCGCGGTTCACCCGGGATCTCACTCTGCCGGGCCCAGAGCCCTTCATTTCGTTCTATTAGTCTCCCTCAGACGGGATAGGACCAATTGTGTTGTATACTAAACTATCGAAGACTTTCAAATGTGCACAGGGTTTAGCTTGACCCGTTGCATGACCACTTCGATCTCAATATTTCTTTCTCTCACACTCAGCATCAGTTGGATATTTACCAGACTTTCGAAGAGCACCCACGTGGCACCAAACCACTCTGTTTATGGTATCTTTTCTTGGCCTCCCAAAGTTCAATTATTAATTTCAACTACTTCCTTTGACTTCCAATTATATTTGGGTCGCACATCATGAACGTTCCACACACTTTTCTCTTAATACAAGGTTGCCACTTGCAACCTTAGTTCAAAACACAAGCTGGTTTGATTTCAGTCTCTCCGACTCACTGGATGTGCTGTCTTTTGTGACACCGCTTTGTTATAGGAGCCAAGGACACTACCAGAGCGGCAATCGCCCCTCCCGCCTTGGTTATCTACACGAGAGAGCCCCAGGTACCTCCTACACACTGTGCAGGTTTGATCAGCCTTAGGGCCTGGTCTTTGGTTTCTTACTTTCCAAGGCTCACGAAAGTAACGGTCTTTACAGGTTTTCCTCCGTGTAATCCTCTCTGGTCTTGCCGTCTTTCTCCTTGTATTAAACTGCCATCTTAGAACTGCTGTTTCCTCATGTGTTTTGCCTATCTCAGAGTGTGCTTTCATGCTCCACCTTTTATCTGTGTGGGGAAATGTGATGAAAGTCAGGTGTGTGTAATGATCAGTAATTGCTTGACCTTGCCGGACCATAGTAGTGGGACATGTCAGATATACGGCTCAGGGGTTAGTCCTTTGTCCCTCATGGTAAACCGTCCGTGAGGAAGTGTTTGTGTTGTGAAAGACAAGAGGGTTGAGTTCCTAGGTATCCTACCTGATAGGATGGGGAAAAGGTGTTACAAGTAGGGGATGCTGCTCTCCGAAGACCCCTCACCTTCAGGTTACAAGTTACAGTATACAAGAGAATAAACGACACACCTAAGGAACACAAAGCATGCTGGATAATGTATAATGGACAAAAAGCTAGTTTGCAACTTGCACACAATTAACATCTGGTGTGCTCGCTCCTGGATCCCGAGACATAGCCCCTACCAAATGGGTGATGCCTGATACCCTGGAGATGCTTTTTGCTCATGGTCAACAAATACTAATTTCGACCCCTGCCCCAGGTGTTAAATTGGATGCTGTATCAGTCATATCTTCACTGGGAGTAACGGAGGGACAATCTTGAGATTTACTCTGAAAAGAAAGCAATAATAGCTCAATGTGTTATTAGAATCCCATGACTGGAAGCAACAGATGCTCAATGCCTCCTATAAAGGCTAAAGCCAAAGTGGAGGAAACACCAGACCCAGAGGTCGGGCAATAGAGATCTGAACGATGTGACTAAGGGGAAGCATTGGCTTCATCACTGGACCCAATTAGATATCAAGCTCTCAATTTCTGCCATTAGCAGATTAACCTTAGTAATAGGTGCAGGTAAAATGGAGGATCTCTTAGGACCGTTCTCATGAGAGAGAATTTGTGTAGCCTTCCGTTTTGGACATGGGAAGCAGAGCACCTCACAACAGACTGTGCTACTATAAACCAGGCCTGGATTCAGATTAAGAGTTAGATCACCAATGCACTACTTGGGCCACCTAAGACCATCCCAGCGTGGTCATCTTCACAAGAGGGGTTCAGGTATTCAGAACACCCCCTTTATTAACGCAAGGAGCAGGCAGACATGTAGGAAGAGCCACGGGGCAGATCAACAGGGCTAAATGAGCAATAATAAAGAAAGTATCAGCCCTCAGACAGTGACTAATCAGGTAGCAGTAAAGTGCACAAATGTACAATAAGGTACAGGTGTAGACAAACAGATAGCTTTGGTTTACCTGAAATCGTCCTGCATCCAATTTTCAGTGCAGACAGCATGGGTTATACTAAGCCCAGGAGATGTCAGAGGAGTTAACAGAGACAATGGATATTGTTGTAGAGTCAAAAGCTTTTTAAAGGGTACCTGGTACGGTCTTGGTCCCCCAGGTAGAGAGACAGAAATGGAACCCACTCACAGAACCCCACCTGCACCAAAGCTCACTCCACTCCTCATTGCAGTTTACAGCTCCAATCTCCATCTCAGCTCTTTAAACTCTTGTCTCCTCAATCAGCCAAATAGTCACATAGGACCTGGTTACAGACGCATGAGATGGCACTGCACCGTACCAGGACCCGCTTATAAAAAAGTGCCTCAAAACGAGTACACAGCAATGCTGTCAAGCTGCAATACGCAAGCGCAGCCGCTTTGGACAGCTGCTGTGAATAATCAGTTCCCTCACAATAAACTGTATGTGGTGCCAGCTAGATCAAATATTTAGTTTCGGAAGTCAGAAAAGTTTGCCCATAGAAAGACTTCAATGGAACAGAGTTAATAGCTAGCTCCTGGTGACATGTAAATGGTAAGGAACAAGTTACTTAACTGTTGTTCTCCAGCATGGGTCTGGCATGGATTCACATGCTCATGAATATTCCCCGTCGTCAGGCTGGGAATCCTCGGTAAAGAAAAATCAGTATCAGTTTCGTTTCTGATCTGTCTTTCGTAGTAGTAACCAATCACTGATCTCTGCGTCATACTGACCATAGCCAATGACTGCCATCTCCCTAAGCCCCGCCTCTGGCAGCCATCTTCAGATTTGGTAGCACGTGAAGTGGCAGTATGAACAAGTGAAGATCCGCAGAGGGGTAGGCGGGAGGGTTCGCATGTGAATCCATGCCAGACCCATGCTGGAGAACAACAGTTACAGGTAAGTAACTTGTTCCTTCTCCAGCATGGGGTCTGGCATGGATTCACATGCTCATGAATAAAAGAATACATAGCAGTACACACATGCACAACCACGGGAGGTGGCAAGGTTCAACATTAAGCATTACATCAAAACTCAACATTAAGCAATTCTTACCTCCTCACCAGGCTCACCTTAGGCGAACAGGTTGCGCAGCACTGCTTCGCCGACCCTGGACTTCTCCCTGGAATCCCGATCGACGCAGTAGAATTTCGTGAAGTCGACCTCCACGTAGCAGTCCTGGAGATGTCCAGCAAGGGCACACCGGATAGGAACGCCGTGGTAGCTGCGATCGCTCTGGTGGAATGGGCTCTCGGACGGCCAGGCAGTGGTTGGTTTGCCAACCGATGACAGTACATGATACAGCCGGAGAGCCATCTGGAAATGGAAGCCTTCGAGAGAGCCTTCCCCTGATTGACAGGTTCAAAGTTCACAAAAAGTTGTGACGTCTTCCGAAAACTCTTCGTGCGGTCCACGTAGAACTTCAGCGCTCTAGCCACATTCAGCGAGTGCAAAGTCCTTTCAGCCGGCGACAAAGGCGACGGGAAGAAAACAGGCAACACCAAGGGTTCGTTGAGGTGGAAGTCCGACGGCACCTTGGGCATGAAGGAGTGGTGCGTCGTGAGCACTACCCTCGTGTCGTGAAAAGTCAAGTACGGGGCCTTGCAGGAAAGGGCCTGGATCTCACCCACCCGTCGTGCGGAGGTGATGGCCACAAGAATCGCTGTTTTCCACGACAAGAACTTCAACGGAGCTGAGTGCAGAGGCTAGAACGGCGGTCCCATGAGCTTGGTCAGCACCACGTTGAGCTCCGACGCCGGGGCCTGGGCCTTCACCGGCGGGAACGATCTGAACAGTCCCTTCATGAATTCTTTCACCAGACGATGAGACCACAAAGACGTCCATCCTGTGGTTCTGGTGTATCAGGAGATTGCAGCAAGATGAATCTTGATGGAAGCGTGCGCCAGTCCAGCCTTGGCCAGCGTCAGCAGGTACGGCAGAACTTGAGGAGCCGTAATCCGTAGAGGGTTAATCTTCTGTGCGTGGCACCAGACAGAGAACCTCTTCCATTTGTGTCCGTAGCATTTAAGAGTTGAGGACGCCCTGGCCTTTGCAAGAACCTCTTTGCAGTCGGCCGGTATGTCGTAACCTCCAAACTCTAACACTGCAGGAGCCAGGCCTGCAAGTTCAGCGACTTCAGGTCGTGATGGAGGATGGCGCCTCCTTCTCTGGAGAGAAGATCCGCGTCCACTGGCAGCTTGATTGACGGGGATGCTGACAAGTCCAGAAGGTCTGGGAACCATATCTGCCTCGGCCACGCAGGTGCGACGAGGATCATCCTGCACCGTGACCTCTTGAGCTGGTTGATGAGCCGGATCAGCAGCGGCAATGGAGGGAACGCATATAGGAACAGGCCCTCCCAGGGGAACGAGAAAGCATCGCCCATGCTCCTCGGCTGGGGAAACCTGCTGGCGAACCTCTGGCACTTGGAGTTCGTCGCCGTCGCAAACAGATCGATCTGGGGTGTGCCCCACCGTCGGAAGAGGCGGTCCACTAGAGCCTGTCGTAGTTCCCACTTGTGGCACGAGCGCAGCTCTCTGCTGAGCGAGTCGGCGATGGTGTTTTTTATCCCTGGCAGATGGAACGGCACCAGAAACATCTCTTGGGCGACGGCCCAATGCCACAGATCCTGAGCCTCCTTGGACAGGGATGGGGATCTGGTAGCGCCCTGCTTCCTGATGTAGAACATGGTGGTGGTGTTGTCGGTGAAGATCCTCACCACCTTGCCCTTGAGGGACGGAAGAAAGGACCTGAGGGCCCAAAACACTGCAAGGAGTTCCAGGACGTTGATATGGAGGGACTTCTCCGTCGGCAGCCAAAGGCTTCTCGCGTGCAGATTTTCGGTGTGCGCTCCCCACCCTTCCAGGGAGGCATCCGTGGTCACTGTCTTCTGGTGGCCCGGGGTCTGGAAGTCCATGCTCGCCGTCAGATGCGAGCGGGTGCCCCACCACTGGATCGCTCGTCGGAAGCTCTCGTCGAGTGTCCTGTCCTCGAAGCTGCCCGTCGTCTGGATCCAGCGAGCGTCCAGGAACTCCTGTAACGGGCGCATCCGAAGCCTGCACAGGCGGATGAGATAAATGCAAGAAGACATCATTCCGAGGAGGGACTTGATGGAGCTCACCCTGGCCGCGTCCGCAACCAGCATCCGCTGCACCTTGCCCAAGATGGCCCTCGTCCTTTCCTCCGACAGAGAGGCCAGACGCGCCACTGTGTCGAGCTTCGCTCCCAGAAACAGTGCGTCTTGAGCGGGCACCAGGTGGGACTTGGCGTAGTTTATGGAGCATCCCAGGTCCGTGAGTAGTTGGACGGTCCTCGCCGTGTGCTCCGCGGCGAGCTCCTTTGTCTTTGCTCGGATGAGCCAGTCAACCAGGTAGGGGTAGACGTGGATCCCCTCCAGGTGCAGCCGCGCCACCACCGGTGCGAGGCACTTGGTGAACACCCTGGGTGCCGACCTCAATCCGAAGGAAAGGGCTCTGAACTGGTAGTGACACCCTTGGTTTTAACACACAAGAACACTTGTTGGGATCCACCTTTTCAGTGTGGAGGCTGATCCTTATTTTGGTACCATTTAATGGGTGACCTCAGAGGATAGGTTTCACAGAAGATTCCTCATAATGTATGGGGGCTCCTGTCCTTAGGCATGGGGTGCCTGGGGCTGTTGCCTATTTCAGAGACAATTGTGTTGTTTCTTAAGAACTTGGGGCCACATTTCAGTGAGGAACTATTTTTTCTTTTTATTCGACCTTCATAAGAAGTGTGTGGTCCCTGAGTTATAGATCACTCTGAGTCTTCAAGAGTGAGGTTTTCGTAGGAAGAATTTAAAAGCGACGAACTTCATCCATAGTGCAGAGTTATATGGTGTTGCTCACAGGGTATCCCGGGTAGATTTTTGGGATATCCTTAGTTAAAAAATGGTCGACCGGTTTCGATGAATTTAATTGATCATCTTCTTCAGGACCTTGATTTTGGCTTGTCTCTATGAGATCAGGAGTGTGGGAAGGGCATAGACATCATCATCCCTTTTACCTAAGAAAAATCAAACCGAAATGGGTTTTAGATCTTGGGGTCACAGTGATTCTTGAAGTTTTGTTCTATAGTACTTTCTATTGAATTAACATAATTAAATTGCTAACATTTTTTTGACAGTCATTTGGTCATTCGGGCTAAAGTGGACATAGGAGGCAGCTGGCGATTTCCTTATATATATAGAAGGTGACAGCCGGGTCTTTTATCATGCATGTCTCCAGTCCTGCAAGACATTAACAAGGTGTGTTTTAGAAGACAAAGAAGCCTGCGTGAGACCTCGTGGTGCTGTATCATAAGTGAGTCGTAAAAGGGTTATAGTGATGACTGGCACCGTCTGTTTTAAAGGGGGGGGGCGATCCCGGTCATATGCGCGTAGGACATATGGGAATATATCTGCCCACATTCATGCGCGGTGAACAAGTGTCCATAGAGCGTAAATATGCGCCCGAATGCTTGTAAAGATACCGATCGCGTGCGCGGCTGCTATCCCAATAGCAGTTCGCGGTCGTGCGCGAGGGATCTTAATTCTGAAGGGGCCATGAGTGTCGACGTATGAATCGCGTTCCACAAGGAAATCACTCACCGTGTGTTACGAATGCTTGCTTGTGTCTATGAGACGCCGGAGGAGTTGTTCACCTTGTTAATGTCTTGCAGGACTGGAGACATGCATGATAAAAGACCCGGCTGTCACCTTCTATATATATAAGGAAATCGCCAGCTGCCTCCTATGTCCACTTTAGACCGAATGACCAAATGACTGTCAAAAAAATGTTAGCAATTTAATTATGTTAATTCAATAGACAGTACTATAGAACAAAACTTCAAGAATCACTGTGACCCCAAGATCTAAAACCCATTTCGGTTTGATTTTTCTTAGGTAAAAGGGATGATGATGTCTATGCCCTTCCCACACTCCTGATCTCATAGAGACAAGCCAAAATCAAGGTCCTGAAGAAGATGATCAATTAAATTCATCGAAACCGGTCGACCATTTTTTAACTAAGGATATCCCAAAAATCTACCCGGGATACCCTGTGAGCAACACCATATAACTCTGCACTATGGATGAAGTTCGTCGCTTTTAAATTCTTCCTACGAAAACCTCACTCTTGAAGACTCACAGAGTGATCTATAACTCAGGGACCACACACTTCTTATGAAGGTCGAATAAAAAGAAAAAATAGTTCCTCACTGAAATGTGGCCCCAAGTTCTTAAGAAACAACACAATTGTCTCTGAAATAGGCAACAGCCCCAGGCACCCCATGCCTAAGGACAGGAGCCCCCATACATTATGAGGAATCTTCTGTGAAACCTATCCTCTGAGGTCACCCATTAAATGGTACCAAAATAAGGATCAGCCTCCACACTGAAAAGGTGGATCCCAACAAGTGTTCTTGTGTGTTAAAACATTGTTTCGAATAACACTTCGGGAAAAACTTTGAAGCCTATTCAACGCCTCCCTGAATGTGATCCAGTGACACCCTTGGACCACGAATTTGAGAAACTTTCGGTGTCCCTTTAGGATGGGGATATGGAAGTAGGCATCCTCCAAATCCAACGACGACAGGAAATCGCCCTCCTCCAGTTGACCCAGGATGTGCTGGAGGGTGACCATCCGGAACTTCTGCGCCTTGATGAATTTGTTCAGTCGTCGTAGGTCCAGGATGGGACGCCATTCTCCCGTCTTCTTCTTCACGAGGAAGTATCTTGAGTAAACTCTGGAGCCCCGAAGCCTCTTTGGGACGAGCTCGATGGCGCCTTTCTTGAGCATCGCCTTTACCTCCAAGAGAAGTTGAGGGACGTGATGTTCCTTCTTGGCCACAGGGGGAACGCGCGGGCATTTCTTTAGAAATGCGAGCGCGTGACCCTGGGCGTCCAGCACCCAATGGTCGGTGGAGATGGACCCCCACACGCTGACGAAGTTCGCCAGCCGGCCTCCCACCGGGGTGCTTCGGTGGGGGCCCGACCCCACGGCCGGTTCAGTCATGCTTCAACGAGGCTTTGCCGCCTTGCCCTCCTTGGCGACGACGGCGGGGTCTGCCCGACTTGCCTCGTCCCCTGTAGGCTTCTTGCGACGACGAACGGGCCGCTTGACGATAGGTGGAAAATCCGCTGCCGGCACCTTTGGAGGCACCCTGCTTGCCTCCGCCGCTCCGAAAGGGCGGCCGTCGTTGCTGGAGAAGACCAAGAGCCCGGGCAGTCTCCGTGTCCGTCTTGATGGCTTGTATGGAATCGTCCACTGTTTTCCCAAACAGGTTGTTACCGTCGAACGGCATGTCCAAGACTCTGGTCTGCACGTCCTGATGGAAGTCAGTTGCCTTGAGCCATCCACGCCGGCTCAGGCACACGCCTTTGCCCAACTGGCGAAATCCAGTGTCAGCGATGTCCGTCGCTATAGTAATGGCGTGGTCCGACGCCACTTCTCCTTCCTGCAAGATCTCTAGGGCCTCCGCCCTCTTGTCGTCTGGTAAGAAGTCCAGCAGGGGGGCGATTTTGTACCACAACTCCCTGTCGTAGCGGGCTACGATAGCCAAGGCGTTGGCAGCCTTAATCGTGGTCGCTGCCGATGAGATGACTCTGCGTCCCATCGTGTCCAATTTCTTTCCCTCGCCGTCCGGCGGGGAGGTTGACGTAGAGGCCGAGGCCCCCCCGCTTTCTTCCTGGCCGCCGAGAAGACAACCGAGTCCGGGGTCGGCTGTGCCCGAAGGCACAAGGGTGCCGCGTCCGGGACCCGGTACTTCTTCTCATACCAGTCCCTTCTCGCAGGCGTTGTGGATGGGTTCTTGAGGAGGGCGAGACCCTCATCCCAGATATCGTCCAGTAGAGGTACAGCGAGGACCGTCTTCCTCTTGGTCTCGCGCCGTTGATAAAGGAGACCTTCCTTCTTCTCTTCCGGGCAGAGCTGGAAAAGCTCGGATGCCCTGGCGATCATGGCATGAAACGATCCAATCTCGTCGGGCGGGGATGCCCTGGGAGAAGGTGACGACGGGAGATCCTCGAACGTACACCTCGTCGTCTGTGCCCGTCGCGGCCGTGTCAGTCCCCGTATCATCCCCACGGGTCGTGGACGGGGAGGAGGGCTGAGCAGGGCGCGATGGTTGAAAAGGAGGTGGAGGATGAATCCTTCTCTTAGGAGGGGGGGCTTCCAGAAGGGCCTGGCTCCGGGTCCCCCGTCGGGAGAGGTTCCTCCGTTGGTGGTAACGGCAATCTCGTCCTTATCTCCGAGCATAAGGACTGTATAGCCAACAAAATGGCCGCCGAGTTGTCTTGCGGCACTGGTTGAGGGGAGTCCGACGGGGTCAGGAGCCCCGTCGGCACCCTCGACGTTCTCGTCGTCTCCTACGTCGGGGTCCCTCCCGACGGGCTGGTCTTCTTCCACGCCATCGCCGTGGCTTAAGACTTCGATTAGCTCCTCCTCAGAGGTTGAGGCCGAATCCACGACGACCTCCTGCCCCCCCTTTTTCTTCTCCGTCGGAGGTTTCACGGGGGTCCTGTCGATGGGCATGAAAGAGGACACCCTCCGCGGTGGCAGGGAGACTCTGGGCCCCGAGGTCGCAACCACTGGTGTAGCCTCCACAGGCTGAGCCAGGGCCGCCGCGACTGTCTCGATAGAGGCCTTGGCCGGATGGATTAAGGCTTTCACCAACTTAGGTGAGCTCACCGCCTTCTACTTTGGGGAGGGTCACCGCCTCGCTCCCCCTCCGATGGGGCCTTAGAGCTCGACCGGGGTCTCTCCAGGAGCTTCGCCGGGTGCTCGGCCTTCCTCTTACCCGAGCCAGAGCGTTGGCTCGTGGTTGATGGCGCCGGGGAGGATACGCCCTGCCTGGCGCCCGTAGAGCCCGACCGTTCGGCGCTCCCGGTGCCAGCGGACTCGCGGTGCTTGGCCTTCTGTTGGACCCCGGTTGCCGGGGCGCCCTCAAAGGTCTTAGAAGACCGCTCTGACTTCTTCTCGCCTGACGGGCTCTTCCCTTCCAGCCAGTTGGCGAGACGCAGATGGCGGTCCTTCATGGTCCGCTCCGACATATTGCCGCAAAACGCACAGTCCTTCTCCACGTGCGTCTTGTCCTCATGCAGGCAGTAGAGGCAAAGGGAGTGTTCGTCCTCCTTAAAGACATTCTGAAGCTGGCATCCAGGGCAGACCCTGAACAGCTTTTCCGGGCGTCGAGCTTCCCTTCTCCTGGGCCATGATCGAGATGGGCCTGAGAAACTTCTGGAGTCCTCCAAAAGCGTGGCTCGACGAAATCTTCACCCTTGAGGGGCGTAGAAGAACCCGACATGGGTCCCCATTGATCGGATAAAGAAACGGTGGAGCTTGAGGCTCTTTTGACCGAAAAAGAGAAAATTTTCCTAAGAAAAAGTGCGAAAAAAGCACTAAAGCTCGAGAGCAATAGCAAGAGGATCCCAACACTTGAATGTGCGGTAAAAATCTGAAGATGGCTGCCAGAGGCGGGGCTTAGGGAGATGGCAGTCATTGGCTGTGGTCAGTATGATGCAGAGATCAGTGATTGGTTACTACTACGAAAGACAGATCAGAAACGAAACTGATACTGATTTTTCTTTACCGAGGATTCCCAGCCTGACGACGGGGAATATTCATGAGCATGTGAATCCATGCCAGACCCCATGCTGGAGAAGTAAACAGAGTCCAGGGCCAGTTTCAGCTAAGGCAACTTTCAGGAAGAGGAGAATAGGAGACCCCCCACCTGGTGGTATTCAGACACTGGTTTCATGACCAAAAGCCCATAAATTGAGGATTGCCACAAGAACTTCAGGAATTTGGAATGCACTGCAAGTTGCAGTTAGGTGGCACTGGAAGAAGGACTGAAGTTACAGCACCCAGGCACAGAAGATTAAAACGAGCAACAAGAGAAGCTAGGAGATGCACACCCGCCCCCCTCCTAACCCCCACCCTGGATGCCAGAATGTGAAAAAGGTTGAAATCCAGGAGCCACGGGTGCAGAGGACCGTTTTGGGGTCGGAAGTTGGTGTTTTGGTCACAGTGCTAGTTCCTGTAGCACAGGAGTCTGCAATCTTTGACTCTCCAGATATTTTCTACTACAATTCCCATCAGAACTATACATCATAATCAATGGGAAGGGATGAGATATGTAGTCCAAAACATCTGGAGAGCCGGAGATTGCAGACCCCGGATCTTCAATGAAAGTCCCTGGAATTCACCAAGTAAGGAAAATGTCAGAAATGTTGGAAGACCTCTTCCACGCCATCGTGCCCTTCTCAAGGAAAGTGTTGAACTTATGGCAGTAGCAGAAAGGAAGCAAACCGTTGACCCTTTAAACAATTCATAGGCTGCTCTGGTCAGAACAAAGGGCTGAATGGCAGGGTGTATGAGAGGTCCAAGGATGGAAAACTGCAGAGGTCCAGGTAAGGATGTCCCACGAAGGAGCAAGCATTTGCTAACAGCAGAAAGACGTTCGGTTTCCAGCAGCAGAAAGCAGGGGCTCAAAGTACTGAATCAGTGGAGTTCAAGGTTCAAGAGGTCCTATGGAGAACTAATGACTGCAAGACTGGAGAGACCAGCTGTCTCATCTGATCGGAAAGAGGAAGTGGGTTTCCCTTTGAACGAAGAGAGGCAGAGCTTCACCTCTGGAGGCTCAGGATTTAGCAGCACAGCTTGAGCAAGGATCCACAAGCAAATGTCATCTCTTCACCCACATAGGTAGGTTATAGTTCCAAGTATCCCCTTTGCATGGTTCAGAAGCTCCAGACACACATGGACGCGTGCCAGGGGGCTATCCGAATTCTCTAATCCCCAGCGATGCACCATTCAACGTTTTGCCAGTCTCCAAATCAGGGGTAACTAGCCACACTTCATGTTAGTATGTGTATACACACCCACACACACACACAAAGGGGGAAGAAAATGGCATACACTTACTAATGACTTGCCATCCAATTTGCTCTTGTTTAGGGAGCAAGTGACTAGCATCCAGATAAAAATCCTACATCATGCTGTAGCCTAAATATAATCACACAGCTGCCACCAACCTACTGCCCTGACATTGGCAAGGGACAAAATGGGGAACTGCCCTGGTAACCATATGAGCTACATAGGTCAGCACATCAAACTGCATATGCAGCTATCAGAGGGACTTTGGAATAAACAAGTAAGGATCTCAAATGTTCAGCAAACACTTGAGGGTACTACCAAAGTTAGCAAAAGGAGGCCCAAATTGGATTTTTGATTGAACATGGAAATTGAAGCACAGGAAAATACAGTGGTTTGTGAAAGATCAATCCATTGCGGTGAAATAGGGAAACATTAATTCACCATATGCCCTCTGCGTCTTTTCCTTGAAAATATTTTTTCTTTAATAAAGCACTCCGTAATAGTGTTCAGTGCATCTCTACCATCCCCACTTTATATGGAATGTACAACTAGGCAAAGGGGGAGTTATAACCCTTGATCCCCCTTCACTGACATTACAAGAATGGATATCAAAGATCCTTGACCACAATGATGTGCCAGTGTATGTTTTTAAACAATCATTGGAAACCTGAGGCTGCATCATGTTACTAAACAAGGATCGACAGTGGGCACATACATCCATCTACCAAAGCTACTTAAGTTAAAGGATGAGCAGTCAGATTATTTAAACGACAGGTTTGCAAAGTAATCAGTAGTGTTTGCAAGCATCAACATAGGAAGTAGGGACAGAAGCACCAAAATGATACCCACAATTATAAGCCTTACATTCCGATTCAACAATATATAATTTTGCTACTAAACAAAACCTCTCTTCACCAGTCATTTGTGTGTACTATTATGCAGCAGAATGTCTTCCGTTTGATTCAAAGCACTCTGAAATTGGATAGGTACATGGTTTGCTCAGGATGGGAAAGCTGAGATTAGAACATGGAACTTCTAGCTCCAAAGGCAGCAACTTGTCTGTGTGTGGCATCATGCGCCTTCCCACTCCTCTCCAAGTGTTTGTAGATTTAATTTAGCCAATTATACCAGGGTTCCATTTATTTCTGAAGCATTTATATGTTTGGCAGATAAAGAAACTGATGTGCCCAATATTACAGAATTGTGGTCAATTGGGGTAGCGAGGATTAAAATCGGTCATCTTGTTCTAAAATCAGCAGTTTGACCACTAGACCATATGCTCTTAGCCAACCTTTTAGTTTCAATAAAACTTTTTATATGCGTTAATTTTATTTTTACACAAATCCACATTAGGAAGATATATAAAAACAGAAGCACCAGGAGATCATGTGATTTGCCCAGGATTGCCCAATTCTGGAAAAGTGAGCAAGCCAAGATTAGAACCCAGATCGTCTAGTTCTAAATTTTATAATGTATTCATATGCTTTTTTCTTCATATATAAACCTTTTGTCTAGAGCAGACAACACTAATGCATGTTTGCCACATCCATGCAAGTCCACCTTGATTCGATGAGTGAAGGTCAACTACCATACTACCAATTCAACTCATTGAGTTAATCACAAACTACAAGGATTCTCCTGCACTATCATTTTGATAGCAAGCGTGGGCATATCCATTTAGTTTTGTGAACCTGCATCCCTCCGGACAGATTCTAGCACTTCAATCCAAACATGCTGATCCTCCATCACTCAATCTAGCCACATAGCTCCTACAGTTCAGCCATCGGACCACTGATCCATACCCAAGAACACCAGATATCTTGCAACTGGTGTTTGATAGTGTATAAATGGACATGTGTTCTGACAGGCAAATCTATTCCATCGCAGTTTGTTTTCGTCAGAATTATGAAGATACAAAAAATAAAGTACTGCAGAAACATTTCCATGAATGGTTGCTCTGTAGGTTTTGCAGTTCATTGGGCAGGTCCTCTATGGTAACTAAATGTGGAACTATCCAGTCTAATGAACTCGATGTACGTGTGTACGGAATTAATGCAGCACACATCTAGCTGGGAAGCAACAGAGCACTATACACTTGAGATACACCTGTGGGGTTAAAAAAAGTGTGTGGACGGGTAGCAGATCAGCTGGGATGTACAGTGAGCAGGGGGCCTCCAGAACATGTGAATTAAGTCAAGTAATTTACGATCCAAGATGTTCTATGAAGCGCAGGGTCTTCAGATCTGCATGGTGTAAGAGTAGACGTAGGAGACAGATGCACAGGTGGCATTCTTTTGGCTATAGACTTATTATGTAAAATAAAAAAGAACCCTACCGGACCCTATTACTAAGAGGGGTTTCACTGCCTCTACCAAATACAAAAGAATCCATCAGGATGTCCGTCCAAAACAAGTAGTCCACTGTTGTGTGTCAATACCAATTTCCTACCCTTAAACTGTAAATCAAACTAAGTAATGGATGCTAGACCAAAGTTCACTTCCGGGTGATGAAAAAGGAAACGTTCTTCAAAAAGGTCTCAAAAGCTCTCTTGGCTTGGTTCTCCACAAACGCACATGGAAAAAGAAAGTCTTGTATCTTCACAGTGTTGAGGGGGGGGGGATAACTCCCTTCTCTGAACGTTCCTCAAATGTCTCAATATTTGTGAACACGCCAGGAAGAACAACTTCCTTCTCCTGGCCCTTACTGTACAATTCACAATGCCAGGTGGAAAGACTACCTTCCCCTCGTCTTTCTTGGGCTTCTCACAATGCCAAGAGGATGACTCCCTTCTTTTGGCTACTTTCATAATGTTCAACACCAGGGGGAATGACTCCCTCCCTTCCCCTGGCCTTTCTCACAATGTTCACAGTGCTCACAGCCCGCCTGGTTCACTACTCTGCCAGGTACTGCGACACTGAAGAGGACTCAAGTTACTCTTCATAAAAGGGTGCAGATCCCCGACCCGGGGTGCATCTCCCCCTCGATGCTGTGGACCTGGTTCACTATCCTGCCAGGTACTGTGATTTGGGGTTGATTTACCGAAGCAGAAATGTTCGAGGGAGAAAAGACCGAAGATTATTTTTTTATTTTTTATTCATCTTCCTGATTTGGGTCCTAGACTATAGTGGTTTCTCTTTTCTCTTGTTTGGCACACTTCATTCACCCTCTTGCCAAGTAGGGCCTCGAGGAAGATACTTCGCTTTTTGATTTTGGTCCAAGACCCAGTTTTCTTTCACCATTCAATGGGGTTCACTTGGCTCACTTTCTCGCCAAGTACTGTGACGGGGAGGAGGAGGTCCTCCCTGCTTCCTTTTTACCCTTCTGCACCAGTCGTGCTGCCCCTTTCCTGTTCTGGGGGCTGTGATGAATGCGAGGATGTCGTCCTTTCTCCTTTAGGGGGGGAGACCTTTCCCAGGTGACTAAGGTGATGTGTCCACAGTATAATAATCCCCCTGGGGGCGGTGCACAGCAGGAGGATCACCTGGGACGGGAAGCCCCTTTTTTAGTACAAACATCTTCAGGATCTGGGAGTATATTCTCATGCAGGAATAATAGAATATATAGGCAGTGGACATGGATTCTTTTGGCATCACACCTGGCATTAAGGGCAAAGTAATAATGAGCATGTACTTCTTTGGAAATACTGGCGGTGTCCAGTCATTATCTCGAAAACAAAATGTCGAATTACAATAATGTCGAAAACAAAAATGTCGAATTGTTTTTTTTTTAATTTACATGTTTTTTTGGGGTTCCGGTGGTAAAAAAAAGGGGTAAAACATAAAAAAAAATTAAAAAAGGGGTGTTGGGGGGGAACCCCCCCATTTCGAATAGAAATAAACAAAAAAAAGAAATTCGACATTTTTGTTTTCGACTTTATTTTTTCGACATTATGACTTTCGACATATTTGTATTCGAGATTATGACTATAAACCAATACTGGCATATACTGCTGCAGCCAGTGAACATGGTTTTTACAGTGGAGTATAGTGGGCAATGGACTCATGAAAACGTGTTGGGAAAATGCTTCTCTGCGCTGCTGGTGGCATTTCATGGATTCACCCATCTTACCCTTCCTTTCAGAACGTGTTCTGCACAGTGTTGTATTTTAACCCATTAATTAAATAATGTGTCGAGTGGAGAAGCCGCCCTCCTCGCACCTCGCTGTGCTCGGCCAGTCAAGTCTATCCATGGGAAATGGTTAGGCCTTCACCAGCCGCCAGGGGGAGTTCTCCAGTACTTGTGTCTTCCATAGAGTCGGCAAGTCTGGAGATTCCCAGCCATCAGGCTCGTAACCGGGGAGCCCAGAAGTGCACATGGTACCCGAGCAGCAGTTCATATCCCCAGCTGATGCCCCCCACGGAGCCTTGCCCGCTGCCAGCCCACTGGAGCAGAAAAAACGGGTTATCCAGTAAGACGAGACTCTGCCTGTAAGTGAATCATGTGCCCCCCCCCTCACTACACGCACAATATAGCCCCTGCACCCAAGGGTGGGCACCATAACACCTGCAGCAGCGTTTCTAGACCATGCCCCAAACTCTGAGTGACCTCCATGAACGCTGCCGCAAAAAAAACATTTTCAAATGCTTTCGCTAGTTTGATGGCAAGATTGTGCAACACTGAAAGAAAACAGTAGCCGATCAGTACTCGCCTGATTGGCGCCCAATCCCATGTCTGTTTTAGAACACATTGGTTAAAACCGCTCCAATGACATGAATAAATCACAATGGGCCTGCGCGCAATGCTTTCTCTGAAAGCAAGTCGTGCTAGCAAGACTACAAGCAGGGATTTGGCAAGTACTCTATGTTTAAGGATCTTCTGTTGCATTCTGTTACTACCTGCTGGTGCAGCTACTGCTGCCACCCTCCTCCCCTTGTGAAGCGAGAGGAAGGGTGCACTGCGCTACTAGCCAGAAACAAATATCCCTTGAAGGCCAAGGTCTCATTGCACTATTGGCCTCACATGGCGGGTAATGTGAGAGGAAGGGCGCACTGCGCTACTAGCCAGAAACAAATATCCCTTGAAGGCCAAGGTCTCATTGCACTATTGGCCTCACATGGCGGGTAATGTGAGAGGAAGGGCGCACTGCGCTACTAGCCAGAAACAAATATCCCTTGAAGGCCAAGGTCTCATTGCACTATTGGCCTCACATGGCGGGTAATGTGAGAGGAAGGGCGCACTGCGCTACTAGCCAGAAACAAATATCCCTTGAAGGCCAAGGTCTCATTGCACTATTGGCCTCACATGGCGGGTAATGTGAGAGGAAGGGCGCACTGCGCTACTAGCCAGAAACAAATATCCCTTGAAGGCCAAGGTCTCATTGCACTATTGGCCTCACATGGCGGGTAATGTGAGAGGAAGGGCGCACTGCGCTACTAGCCAGAAACAAATATCCCTTGAAGGCCAAGGTCTCATTGCACTATTGGCCTCACATGGCGGGTAATGTGAGAGGAAGGGTGCACTGCGCTACTAGCCAGAAACAAATATCCCTTGAAGGCCAAGGTCTCATTGCACTATTGGCCTCACATGGCGGGTAATGTGAGAGGAAGGGCGCACTGCGCTACTAGCCAGAAACAAATATCCCTTGAAGGCCAAGGTCTCATTGCACTATTGGCCTCACATTGCGGGTAATGTGAGAGGAAGGGCGCACTGCGCTACTAGCCAGAAACAAATATCCCTTGAAGGCCAAGGTCTCATTGCACTATTGGCCTCACATGGCGGGTAATGTGAGAGGAAGGGCGCACTGCGCTACTAGCCAGAAACAAATATCCCTTGAAGTCCAAGGTCTCATTGCACTATTGGCCTCACATGGCGGGTAATGTGAGAGGAAGGGCGCACTGCGCTACTAGCCAGAAAGAAATATCCCTTGAAGGCCAAGGTCTCATTGCACTATTGGCCTCACATGGCGGGTAATGTGAGAGGAAGGGCGCACTGCGCTACTAGCCAGAAACAAATATCCCTTGAAGGCCAAGGTCTCATTGCACTATTGGCCTCACATGGCGGGTAATGTGAGAGGAAGGGTGCACTGCGCTACTAGCCAGAAACAAATATCCCTTGAAGGCCAAGGTCTCATTGCACTATTGGCCTCACATGGCGGGTAATGTGAGAGGAAGGGCGCACTGCGCTACTAGCCAGAAACAAATATCCCTTGAAGGCCAAGGTCTCATTGCACTATTGGCCTCACATGGCGGGTAATGTGAGAGGAAGGGCGCACTGCGCTACTAGCCAGAAACAAATATCCCTTGAAGGCCAAGGTCTCATTGCACTATTGGCCTCACATGGCGGGTAATGTGAGTGGAAGGGCGCACTGCGCTACTAGCCAGAAACAAATATCCCTTGAAGGCCAAGGTCTCATTGCACTATTGGCCTCACATGGCGGGTAATGTGAGAGGAAGGGCGCACTGCGCTACTAGCCAGAAACAAATATCCCTTGAAGGCCAAGGTCTCATTGCACTATTGGCCTCACATGGCGGGTAATGTGAGAGGAAGGGCGCACTGCGCTACTAGCCAGAAACAAATATCCCTTGAAGGCCAAGGTCTCATTGCACTATTGGCCTCACATGGCGGGTAATGTGAGAGGAAGGGCGCACTGCGCTACTAGCCAGAAACAAATATCCCTTGAAGGCCAAAGTCTCATTGCACTATTGGCCTCACATGGCGGGTAATGTGAGAGGAAGGGCGCACTGCGCTACTAGCCAGAAACAAATATCCCTTGAAGGCAAAGGTCTCATTGCACTATTGGCCTCACATGGCGGGTAATGTGAGAGGAAGGGCGCACTGCGCTACTAGCCAGAAACAAATATCCCTTGAAGGCCAAGGTCTCATTGCACTATTGGCCTCACATGGCGGGTAATGTCAAGCAGCTGTATTTATGCAGTCTCTCGACGCCTCGAGGTCTTTGCCCAGCCAACCATGCTTCTCGGAGGGCACAACCTTCTGTACTGGCAAAGCCGACAGTGGTTACTTTTGTGTACCTGGGCAAACTGTGTCAGAGCCTGGAAAATCTCTATAGAATAACCAAAACTGCTGACTTGGCCAACCCTTGATATTGCAAAACTTCAGTTCAAGAAGCAGATGCGAGGACACGACGATTATAAATCAAGTGGCTGAAGGCACACTAGAGACATTTGTATTGCACTAGTTAGTGCGGGAACTACACATGAACGCTGAGATGAATGCTTAGAAAGAACGCTGGCACAACGTTTGATGTTAAGGCACGGTACACCTCGCTCATGGAGATACCAGGCGAGCGTCCGTTTAGTGAAGAGGGAAGGAATGGCTATACGGATTAGCGCGGCACAGGGTGCTCACTTGTTGGGTAAATAACGCCCCTCCTCACACCTCATCTCTCCCCCCTCTGAGCTGCACTGCACTACGTTTTGGCTTGTAAGTGATTTTCAGCACCATGTGACAGCCAAACCTGAACTGAAAACTGCTGATGCCTCTGAACTTGAAAAGTAATGACTGGATTGTTATACTGACCAACTTGCACATCCCAAATACCACAGTGGGTTTACCAAACCGGACCTTAAAGTGATTAGGTTTAAAAAACAAAAACAAAAAAAGGTTAGTAGTCAACTATGCTGAAGAAAGTTGAAGCAACAAGAAAGAAACCGAGGCTGCTCTTAAACAGGGTAAGGGGAAATAGGACACCTCAAATAATTAATAGAAATATAGAAGGCAGTCAATGAGGACAAAGCCAAACATGTCCTCCTCATTCGAGCAAACCGAACATATAAAGAATTCATCTGTGTGTTACGTAATCACCCCCTCGCCTGGGCGGCGTGCCCATTTCCTGGATAAGATACCCGATCGCACGCCGTCAGGTCTACACCATTCCTTAGATGCCCTTGCGCATGCCCAAAAGACAATGGAATGGATATTAATCTCCAGAAGGCTACGATCCTTACATTGCAACGAAATGGAAAGAAGCCCCTGAATTATAACTGGAGGCTAGACAGGATTAAACAGAACCAAGCCAAGACTTGCATATATTAGGCCTGTCCATTCCCTGGCATACCATTTGCCAGGACAGTTGGGAGCCCTGTGACCACTAAGGTACTGTGTAAGGAAGTTACTTACCTGTAACTGTTCTCCAGCGTAGGTCTGGCATGGATTCACATGCTCATGAATATTCCCTGTCATCAGGCTGGGAATCCTCGGTACAAGCAAAAACAGTTTCACTTTAGTTTACAAACAAACGGTCTCCTATAAACCAATCACTGGACTCTGGGTCATACTGCCCCCAGTCAATGACTGCCCCCTCCCAAGGCCCCTCCTCTGGCAGCCATCTTCAGATTTGGTAGCACGTAAAGTGGCAGTACGACCAAGAAGAGCCACAGAGGGGTTGGAGGGAGGAGTCAGATGGGAATCCATGCTAGACCCACGCTGGAGAACAACAGCTACAGGTAAGTAACTTAAACCTTCTCCAGCATGGGGTCTAGCATGGATTCACATGCTCATGAATAAAGAATACATAGCAGCAGTGGTTCAAGTGTACGAAAAGAAGTAGTGGAACTATGTTCCCTGCTGGTCTGCTTCACTCCCCCCAAACCCCATCCCTGCACCCCCTCCCACACACAATCCAAACCCCCAAACAAACACGCATGTTATTTATGGGAATGTGCACTGCAGTGCACTAAAGTGCAAGCTTCAACTTCTTCCTACACTTTCATTTTAAAACGGAACCATTCCAGAACGGTTTCTTTTTAAAATAAAAATATAGGAACAGTAAAACTTAAAAACAAAAAGTATGGGAGCACCGCTCCCGCCCACTTTGACCTCTGCATAACAGTACATACATACACAGTACAACGTCCTTTCATCGCCTGCTACCTCAATGTGCATTAATGTTCATCCAATTCTTTAGGGTGGGGGTGGGAAAGGGCAGATAAGGGTTAGGGAATAGGTAAAATAGGTAGGATTTGGGGGGAGGGACATTTCCATGTTGAAATGCCAGGTGTTGAAAATTCTGGCGATGAAATAACATGGAACCACATACACAACCACAGGAGGTGGCAAGGGTCAACATAAGGTATACATATACAAAATGGAGTCTTAAGGCTATACCATCCTCTCTTTGCCCAGCTATTTTTAACACCATATAGCCAGAACCAATTATTTAAACAAGTTAATCCTGTAGTCTAAATATTTATAAATCACTAAATGTCCCTGTGTTTGATTTCTTACCCTGCCTCAGGAGTGAAAAAGCTTACCCTGCGGTTGCACTGATGTTCAGTCTATCAAAGGGGGGAAAAAAGACAACAGGGACCTTGCCCTATCCTCACTCACTACTTTCCTGCAGCTAAAAATAATGAAGTGCACACTTTAATAAGGTCGATCCTCTACTTTATTGTCATCCCCCTGGGTCTGTGCGTCTTATTTCTCTCAAGTCTGATGCGTAAGATCAAAGCAATTCTAAAAATCACAGACCGGTGTAATTCCTTTTATGGCCATCTGTACTAAAAAATGATGTGCCCAAACCCCGTCCACAGATTTCTTATTGAGGATCTCAGGGTTTAGGTCATCACTCCTAAACCTCTACTTTAGTCAACCGGTTTCAGCGGTATCTCATGAATTTCCACTTTCTTCAGGAAATACAATGGCATCTGTACATTATATTCATAGCGAAGAAAGAACAGGACTGTTTTGCATTCTTGTCCTGTGTGTCCACATTGGTGAATTGTGAAGGATTCCTTCGGGCTTGTGCTGGCCGTGGCTTCCTGGTCACGTGACTTATCGGGGAGATGGAGAAGGGGTACCATCAGTCTTGTTTGGAATACTCCAAAAAAATAAAGGGGATTTTTCTCCTTCGTGTAGATACATGTTCCCAATCTGTGTTAATGCATTTTGACAGACATCTAGGAACCAACCATACATATGTACTGTTAACTGTTGCTTGGTGCGATCTATTTGTTCTTTGTGCCAGTACTTTGCTAGCTCTGCACGTTACCTGTGTGTTCCAAAATGTCTGGTCACTGATCTCAAGATATTCAGAGTTACAAGAATGGGAGCTTCACTATCTACTGCCTCTTTCATGCTCACTGTGTTGGCCTCTGCAAGAACAGGAAATGCATGTTACAGTCCAGTACTGACTGTGTATTTCCTGATCTACACGCCGAAAACGTGCTCTGCGTCCATCTTCCATTGTGCGCAGTGCACGGTGACGGCTAACATCCCTACATAACACAATAGTCTTAGGATGACTCATATTCGGAAGCCTGATTAATCCTACAACTTTTCTTACCTGACTGACCAACTTTGTGCGCCGCTCCGCTGTCTGTGATGCGGTCGCCATTTTGTGACAGCTGGTATATATATATATATATATATGTTTGCCTCGGTCACATGATTGGGCTCACATGCATAATTGTCGAGTATTTTCAATATTATTGGGTTCCACCGATATTTCGAATTCTTTTTTGTATTTAATGTAAAGGTGGGTTTCCTTTCCATTACTCAATGCCTTATCACTATTCTTATTCACTGAACTACAAATGTCCCGTGGTTGATGGGACATAGTTTCTTGCAATCCATTGTTGTGGAGCTCACACAGTTGTGTTCGCTCAATAACTGCTCTATATGTATCTACTCGGATACCTACTCTTGTTACAGCTAGCAAATGATATACGGGCAATATCGTTGAGTGCTGGAAAATAACTAGTAGTCGTTAGGCTTCAATTTGATTGCCTGGACTACAGATGTCCCGTGGATTGATGGGACATGTGGTTTCTCGCGATCCATTGTTGTTAGTCCCGGTATGGAACTCAGGTGGGTTCGCGCAATTAATCCTCCATTAGTGTCATCTTTTGCAAATACCGACTGATGTTACATATGGCAAATGTTATGTAAGCAACACCATTAGGTGCTGGGAGTATCTCGTTTAAGTCAATAGGCTTCTAGCTTGTTGTCTCGGACTCCTTAGATTATTATGTCCCGTTGTAACTAGGACTTAGAATCTCTTCCCCCTAGTTAATTATATCACTGTGGGGTACACATCTTCATTCTCTATATTGTAAGGGTATTGCAGTAAGGCACCCAGATCTCTGGCTGAAGATAGGCAGTGAATGAGATACACCACATTTGTGGTGTTGCAATTCATCAATGATCTCCGTTCCCATGGTTTTTGCAAACCTATATCTATAGATGTAGTCTGTTTGGTGCAATGGCAGACTGTGCAGCTACCACATGGTGTGTGTCTTGTGGCTATTGGTGCATTCCATAATCTAGATTGTTCTCCTGATTTCTTCATCTTTTCTTTGTAGGTATGTACCATCCCTAAGATTCTTCCTTCTTTTGATCGCAAACAAGGACATTTTTATCTCCTGCATTTAGTATATGCCAGGCCTTCCTGATCTCTTTCTTGAGTCAGTACAGCACAGGTGAATGACTAAATACCGCTGTTATTATGTTCTCTTCCCAGTTCTTTTTTCCATGCTGCATCAACGTGACGTCCCTCAGTATGTTCCTTGCGCTTGGTTTTTTCTAGGTAATTCCTGTCTCTTAGATCCGCTGTGAGTCTTTCTGCTTGTGTGTCAAATTCAAATCTTGTTGTGCAGTTCCTTCTGTAGCGCAGGAATTGACTGAACGGTAGGTTCTCTTTCAATGATTTTTGATGGAAGCTGTTATATTCCAGAAGCAAGTTTCCATCTGTGCTTTTCTGGTGTATGGTGGTTTCTAAATTGGGTACATTTCTGCAGATCTTTAAGTCTAGAAAAGTGGCTTCATTTTTATTGGCTTCATGGGTGAATTTTAGGAATGGATTTAAATCATTCAGCCACGCAATAAATGCAGTGAGCGTTGTTTCATTGCCCTGGAACAGCATGAGGATATTGTCGATGTAGCGACGCTAACTCAAAATGTTCTTCAAAAAAGGGGTTTCTAGATATATATGCCTTTTCTCAAAGTCTGCCACATAGATTTCCCAGTGTCGGGGCAAATGTGGCTCCCATTGCTGTACCCAATATTTGTTCATAATAGCTTTCTTCTACTAGAAAGTAGTTCTTGGTTAGCACAATTTCTGCAAGTTACATTATGAACGGCATTGCTGTCGGTTGTGGTCTCTTTAAGAGCAAGCTTTCTATAACTTTCAAGGTTTCCATCTGGGGAATCTTTGAGTAAAGGGATTCAATATCCATTGTGACAATGAAGAAGTCTTCACTTTCCAAGGTGATGTTTTCCAAATGTAACAGCACTGCCATAGTGTCTTTCGTGTACAATTTCATTCGTGGTATTTCATTTTTTAGGAAGAAGTCCACAAATTGGGATGGAGGTTCCAATATGGACCATATCCCTGACACAATGGGGCGTTCCGGTGGGGGAGAAATCCCCTTATGGATTTTGGGAAGCGAGTAATGTGCCAGGCATCTCAGATGTTTTGGACAGAGAAATTCCACTTCTTTGACTAAAATAGCCTTCTATCTCAGCTTCTTCAATGATGGGATTGATGAGATTCCTCAACTTTTCAGTTGGAACACTACCCAATCTCTGGTAAGTGGTTCTGTCTTTCATCAGAGTGTTGACCATAATCTGATAGTCCTTAGTATTCATAACGACTGTAGCTCCTCCTTTATCCGCGAACTTGATAAAGACCTGCAAAATAATGAAGGGCTATTTAAGTGCAGTTGTTTCTGCTCTATTCATGTTGGAAAAGTCTTTTCTCACTTCTTTTTCTATTTCAGCCAATTTCTTAAGTATCAGTTTTTCAAACGTTATTGTCATGACCCACATCCCAGGACCCCTCTGGCAAGCCCATGGGCCAGGAGAGATCTGGGCTTGGATCTCTAACAAGTCTTGGCATCCGCTTCCTAGGCCCTCTTGGAGCCAGGCTCATACACTGTGAAAAGACACGTGCTCAGGGGACTACTTTATTTTGAAGCCGTCAGCCAACAAGGAGGCATCCACATAGCTTGGCTCCTAGGAACCAAGCTATGCGGTATAGTGTTTTGGGTGTGGTAGCTTAGGGACTACTTTACCTGGACTACTTTCTTGAAACTATTTAAACCACTCCCGAACTGGATAACATGCTTCGCGTTACTTTGCAATCTTTCAACATGACGTCCACCGTGTCTAGCGATACCCGCAAACCTCGGAGAAGCAGCAACTGCAAGGAGATAAAAGGAACATCATTAGCAGCAGCATCTTACCTGCAATCTTCATCTTTAGCCGCCCACAGCTCCTGCGAACAGCTTCTTAGGATCAGCGCGTCTCCCGGACCGAAGGATATGAAAGAGGAAAGAAACAAGGTATTAGAGACATCACAACATTACGAAGTGTGCCAAAAGGCTTACCTGGCAGGTCGCCCCGCAGCCGGCGTCGCCTCGGAATTCCACACCCTGGGAGAACACTGCGACCTGTGAGAAAAGAAGAGAAAACAGGTTAGCAAAGGCAATGCATCACAGCGCTGCACATAGCGCCTACTTACTGCATCATAGTGCTCATCACTCACCACCATTTACCGGTGAGGCCCAACTCAGCCAATGCGCCATGCTGAACCTCAGCATATCTAAGGAAGAGAAAGACATTATTAAACCAAGAAAGGCATGCAGGAATAACACAAAAACAGCAATAAGACCTACCTGAAAGTCAAACGGGCCGGCGTCGGAGAAGTAACCAGATCGCATTCGCCCACAAAGTACAACGCGCCCCTGCCAAGAAGGCAGGATGGAGAGCACACCGAATTCAACAATAAGGTGAAGATGCCCCAGAGGGGCTGAAAGCATAAGGGGTGGTGGGAGGCTAATTATCTCAGTTGGTGTAACGCTCACCTGATTCCCGTAGAGGCGCCGGTCTTGACTGGGCGTATACCGTATCTTCAAAGGTGATGTGTAACACGCGGCTGGCTCTTTGGGCTGGACCTCTGTGCACTGTATGTCTGACTCGAAGGGTAAGATGTCTGCAGATAGAAAATATGGGATTAATGAACTGGGTTATTGAATGTCTCTCTCTTCTTCCCTTTCTCTTCTCCTGTAGAACCCCAAAGGTTAACGCTCTCACCTTAGGTAAGTGAAGGCCGTGCTCTCCATCTGCCTCGGGGCAGGGTGCTGTAACCAGTTTCTTCACTGGATAAGGGGAGCAGGCCTCTTGACTTCAGAGGACTGCTGTCCGTCGTTTACTGCACGAACGGTAAGTTTCGAGTAATTCTAATGTCTTTAAAGGCTTTAGTAATGATGTCTCTTGTTTTGCAGGGTTCCGGCGATGGCGGATGACGGGCTGAAGTGAGTTGAAGATGGAGCCCGTGTGATGAATAGAAGTGCCTGGAAGCACGTAAGTAAGCGCTTGTTGCCTGCTTCACGATGCGCTCCAACTGTCTTTTTATTTTGCAGGTACAAGTTCGGAGCGGCTGCAGGGTGCCGGAATACCCACTGGGTTAGATGTGGAAGGAGTAATGGCACGTGAGTATTAAAGTTCCCCAATGTCTTTAAACGCACCTTGTTTTGTCTTTCAGATGCGGGATGCAGCGCCGAAGGCCTCCGGAGCGTGCGAAGAGTTGGTAAGCTTTTGTCTTTCAGATGCCGGAATGCAGTGCGAAGACCTCCGGAGCGCACGAAGAGTAGGTAAGCCTTTGTCTTTCAGATGCCAGAATGCAGCGCGAGGCGTTGGTGACAGCCGATGGACCAGGTAAGTGAAGCGCTGTCACTGAAGACCGTAATGCTAACCTGTTCTTTCTTGTCTTTATAGGTGTTGCTGAAGACTGGATTCAGGATGGTAAGCCTTTTTGCTGAAGACTGGATTCAGGCGGTAAGCCTTTTTCCTTAGGCCCAGGATCAGATGCAGAAGACACGATGAGTGTTCTGCTGCAGAGGATGCAGAATAACGCAAAGCAAGATTCATCCATCGGGTGTGGTTTAAATAGCCTCCTGTAGTGCTTAGGTGTCTCCTTCCACAGCCACGCCTAGGTAAGAAAAGAGTTCCTGCTTTCCAGAAGAGTTCCAGTGTTCTGAACCTAGGGAGTGGCTCCTGCCCCACCCAACAGGAAAAGTAGTTCCAAACAGAAGAGGATCAGAGGCTCAACTGGCAGGCAAGTAAGCAGCATGGTCTGCTGCAGGTAAGTCCACCCAAGCATTATGAGCCCGGCGCTTCCAGCGCTGGGACTGGGCATATTTATGAGCCTGGTGCCACTGGCGCCAGGACTGGGTCCAAAAGGTCCCAATTGGGACTGGTTGGCACTCGGAACCTGGGTTATGGATCTGCTTCCAAGGGAGTTGGGAAAACCCTGACCTTTTGGAAGCAGAGATCATGACAGTTGGCTAGTCTTGAACATAGCCCTCCTGTATTTTCAGGCAGAACCTCCCCCACAGACCACATCTGGGAACCACTGAGAAGGATACCAGTGTCCAATACGTCTAGGTGGCGTCCCCGTGGATACCAGGTGAGAGTAACAGTTATTGATTCTGCTGTGACCGCATGTGGGGGTGGATAGAAGGACGATTTGTTATGGAAATTGGTAACATCCTGGGCCCCTTCATATGTGTTGTTTGCAAAGTGTTGTTTCAAAGGGATTTTCCTCATTAATAGAGTCAGTTCGATTCTTGTCTGAAAAGGATCATGTTTCGCTTTAGGGACAAAGGACAGGTCTTTTTTTAATACATTTAGATCTTGTGTCAATGCTGTATGTGAAAGGTTCACCACTAGTGACTGTCCTTTGTTTTCTTTTCATTGTGGTTGGGCATTTCGCATGTACCATCCTCTCCCGCGATTCCTGGTCACTCTGGGTGATTGCTCTTGCCACCAGCCTCTTGGACTGCCTCGTCCCCTTGGTGCCCAAAAACCCCAGCTGTTTCCACTCCTGTTTTGTTGTAAGCCCTGAAATCGGAGGTTGCAAAGCTAGCAAAGTACTGTCACAAAGAGCAAATAGATTGCACCAAGCAACAGTTAACAGTACATATGTATGGTTGGTTTCTAGATGTCTGTCAAAATGCATTAACACAGATTGGGAATACGTATCTACACAAAGGATAGTTCCACACGATATGAGAAGAAGGGTGAGAAAAACCCCCTTCGTTATTTTTTGGAAAGCCTAATAGAGAGCATTGCAAACAAAAGACTGATGGTACCCCTTCTCCATCTCCCCCATAGGGCATGTAACCAGGAAGCCACGGCCAGCACAAACCCGGAGAAATCCTTCACCATCCACCAATGTGGACACACAGGACAAGAATACAAAACAGTCCTGTTCTTTCTTCACTGTTCTGTTTATGAATATAATGTACAGATGCCATTGTATGTGCTGAAGAAAGCGGGAATTCATGAGATGCCACTTAAACTGGTTGACTAAAGTAGCGGTTTAGGAGTGATGACCTAAACCCCGAGATCTACCATAAGAAACCTGTGGACGCGGTTTAGACACATCATTTTTTAGTACAGATAGCCATAAAATGAATTACAGCTGTGTCTGATTTTTAGAATTGCTTTGATCTTACGCATCAAAGACTTGAGAGAAATAAGACACACAGACCCAAGGCAATGACAATGAAGTAGAGGATCGACCTTGATTAAGTGTGCACTTTATTATTTTTAGCTGCAGGAAAGTAGTGAGTGAGGATAGGGCAAGGTCCCTGTTGTCCTTTTCCCGCCCCTTTGATACAGGGAACATCAGCCCAACCGTAGGGTAAGCTTTTTCACTCCAGAGGGAGTGTAAGAAATCAGACACAAGGCTCAACAGAAGCAATTACTCTTACCTCCTCGCCAGGCTCATCTTCAAGCGAATAGGTTGCTTAACACTGCTTGTTCAACTCTGGACTCCTCTCTGGAATACCTGTCGACACAGTAGAATTTCGTGAAGGTGTTCGTAGACCTCCACGTAGCACCCTGCAGATGTCCAGCAGGGGCACACCAGCAAGGAACGCTGTAATAGCAGCGATCGCGCTGGTAGAATGGGCTCTCGGACGGCCAGGCAATGGTTGGTTTGCCAACCAGTGACAATGAGCGATGCAGCCAGAGAGTCACCTGGAGATGGAAGCCTTGGACAAGGCCTTCTTATGTTTCAAAGGACCAAAGTTCACAAAAAGCGGAGAAGTCACCCGGAAACTCTTCTTGCGGGCCACATAAAACTTCAGTGCTCGAGCCACATCCAGCGAGTGCAAAGTCCTTTCAGCCGGTGTCGAAGGCGTCGGAAAAAACACTGGCAACACCAAGGGTTAATTGAGATGAAATTCCAACGGAACCCTGGGCATGAAGGAGCGATGCATCTGCAGCACCACCCTCATCTCGTTGAAAGTCAAATAGGGCAGCTTACAGGACAGGGCTTGGATCTCACCCAGTCTCCTGGCAGAGGTGATGGCCACGAGGAAAGCTGTCTTCCAAGAAAGGAATTTGAGAGGAGCTCGATACATAGGCTTGAAGGGAGCCCCCCACGAGCCATCACCACGTTGTGTTCCCACGTGGGGCAGGCACCTTCACCTGCGGCAATGATCGAGACAGTGCTTTAATGAACTCCTTCACTAGACAGTGTGACCAAAGAGAAGACCGTCCTGGAGACCTGGTGTAGCGGGAGATAGCTGTCAGATGCACCTTAATGGAGGCGTGCACCAGCCCCAACATAGCCAACAACAAGTACGGAAGGACTTGGGGGACCGTGACGCTCAGAGGGTTAATCTTATCCAACCGGCACCAAGTTGCGAAATGCTTCCATTTGTGCCCGTAGCACCCTGCAGTCCGGCGGCAGCTCGTACCCACCAAACTCTAATGCTGTAGGAGGCAGGCCTTCAGGTTCAACGATCCTGGTTCATGGCGCAGGACTGTGCCTCCTTCCCTGGCGAGCAGATCCGCGACCACTGGTGGCTTGACTGGAGGTGCCACTGACATGCTGAGAAGGTCCTGGTAACAGATCTGCCTCGGCCACGCTTGTGCGACGAGGACCATCCTGCACAATACCGTCTGAGTTGACTGATGACTCGTGGTAGCAGAGGCAATGGAGAACAGGCCTTCCCACGTGAAGGAGCATGCGCCCCCCCATGCTCCCTGGCTGGGGGAACCTGCTGGCAAACCTCTGGCACTTGGTGTTGGTCGCCGTCGCAAATAGATCAATCTGGGGTCTGCCCCCCCTGAGGAAGAGACGGTCCACTTGACGCTGCCGAAGCCCCCACTCGTGGCAAGAGCGCAGCTCCCCGCTGAGAGGGTCGGAGACAGTGTTTTTTCACTCCCGCGAGGTGAAAAGGACTGAGAAACATCCCCAGAGCAACAGCCCATTGCCACAGCTCCTGCACCTCTCTGGAGAGCGCTGGTGACCTGGTGCCTCCCTGCTCCCGGATGTAAAACATTGTGGTGGTATTGTCTGTGAAGACCCTAACCACCTTGCCTTAAGAGACTGAAGAAATGACTTGAGGGCCCAAAACGCTGCCTGAAGCTCCAGGACATTGAAGTGGAGCTCCTTCTCCTCCGGCAGCCACAGGCCTCTGGCGTGGAGGCATCCGGTGTAGGCTCCACAACCCTCCAGGGAAGCGTCCGTCGTGACCGTCTCCCATTACGGGGGCTCTGGAAGTCCATGCCCCTGGCGATGTTGGAGCGCACACCCCACCACCATATTGCTTGATGGAACTCCTCGTTGAGAAGAATCCTGTCTTTGATGCTTCCAAACACCTGGATTCAACGGGCGTCCAGGAATTCCTGGAGTGGTCGCATCCGCAACCTGCAAAGCCTGATCAGGTAGATACACGACATCATGCCAAGCAGCGAATTGATGGTCCTCACCGTGGCGATCTTCAGTGCCAACATCCGTTGCACTTTGCCCAAATTGGCCACTATCCTCTCTTCTGAGGGGGCTGCCAGGCAGGACAGCGTGTTGAGCTGGCTCCCAGGAATAGCATGTCCTGCGATGGAGTAAAGCAGGACTTTCCATAGTTCACTGAACTCCAGATCCGTCAGCCGACGGACTATCCTTTCCGTTTGATTGACAGCAACGTCCCTTGACTTGGCCCGATGAGCCAATTGTCGAGGTATGGGTACACATGTATTCCCTGTAGGCGCAGATGGGCCGCCACCGGAGCCAGGCACTTCGTAAAGACTCTGGGCGCTGACTTCAGTACAAAGGCGAGAGCTTTGAGCTAGTAGTGTTTTTACTGTATGACGAAGCGCAGGAACTTGCAATGTTTTTAGTGAATGGGGACATAGAAGTAAGCGTCCTCTAGATCAGACAACGACAGGAAGTCTCCCTCCTGCAGTTTGCCGAGCACGTGCTGCAACGTGACCATCCTGAATTTTTGGGACTTGATGTACTTGTTGAGTAGTCGTAGACCGAGAATGGGCCTCTATCCCCTAGTCGTCTTTGTTACTAAGAAGTACAATACAACCAGCTCTATTGCCCCTTTTTATTTTAACATGGCCCGAACCTCCAGCAGCAGCTGGGGGATGTGTTACTCCTACCGGGCCACCGTTGGAATCTACGGACACTCACTAAAACTCCAAGATTTGTCCGTGGGCGAGAGCGTCTAGCACTCACCGATCGGTGGAGATGTTTTCCCACATGCTGACTAAGTTCACCAGCCGGCCTCCCACTGGGGTGCCGGGGTGGGGACCGGACATCTCAGCCTTTTCAGTCCCGTTTGGAGGCCGGCACGCCACATTGGGAGCCTTGACGGCAATGGAGGCCACCCCCGAAGGCCTTGGAGCGACCCCTGTAGGCTTCCTGGGCCGTGGAACAGGAGGGCTCGCGGTAAGAGGAAGATCCGCTGCCGAAACCCTTCGAACATCTGCCCGACTTCCCTCCTGAGGAACGAAAGGATGGACGGTGCTGTTGCAGCGTGCCCAGGGCACGGGCCGTCACCGTGTAGGTCTTGATAGCCTGAAGAGATTCAGCGGCCTTTCCGAAGAGATTGTCTCAGTCGAACGGCATGTACAGGACCCTCATCTGAACCTCTTGACTAATGTTGGTGGCCTTCAGCCAGCCACGATGACTGAGGCAAACTCTGTTGCCCATCTGATGGAACCCTGTGTCCGCAATGTCCAGGGCCACAGTAATGGCGTGGTCCCACGCCACCTCGCCCTCTGGAGATATATATCGCCTCGACCCGTTTGTTCTCGGGAGGAAATCCAGGATCAGGCCCATCTTGTACCATAACTCCCAGTCGTACTTGGCCAGGATACCTAAAGCGTTTGCCACCTAGACCGTTGTCGCCGCTGAGTAGATGACCTTTCTACCCACAGCATCCAACTTCTTCCCCTCACTGTCCTGGGAACGGAGGCAGAGGATGACTGGTTGGATGACTTCTTCCGCGCAGCCGCCAAGACCACCGAGTCCGGTGATGGCTGTGACCGCAGACATTTGGGTGTAGACTCCGGAACCCGGTATTTCTTTTCAAGCCAGTCTCTTTTCGCCAGTGCTGAGGCATGGTTTTACAGCAGCGCCAGACCCTCATCCTAGACGTCGTCCAGGAGGGGCACCACCAGAATGGTCTTCCTTTTCGCCTCCTGGCATTGATACATGAAACCCTCCTTCGTCTCTTCCCGTGTGAGCTAGAAGAGTTCCGATGCTCGGGCGATCATTGAGTGGAAGGAACTCGCTTCATCTGGGGGAGAAACCCTTGGACAGAGAGATGCTGCTGTCGTCATCAGTGTCCTTCGTCGCCATGTCCGCCCTTGTATTCCTAGGGGGTGGTGGGGGCTCAGGCGATTAGTTTATAGGAGAAAAACAGTTTGTAAACGAAAGTGAAACAGTTTTTTTTCTTTTACTGATGATTTCCGGCCTGACGACAGGGAACACATGAGCATGTGCATACATGCCAGACCCCATTCTGGAGAAGTGGCATGTTCTGAAAATGTTCATTAGTACTACGGGAGGAAAATCGGTAGAAGGCCTCCTCGAGATAAGATAATTGCTGTGGGACTTGTTATCGACAACCGATGCATTAATCCTGCGTAAGCGCTACCTTCAGTTCGTACAACAGAGTTTTGCTTTCTGTAAACCTTGTAACTACCTTACAAAATACTACAGCCTACACCTTTGCAGCGTTTCATATTATATTTGTGGCTGAACATGCTGCCAGTGCATGAAGTTACAGGAGCCTGGGTAAAGGAACCTAGAGAACAGAGGAAATGTTGCATATGTGAGGCCGGCATTGAACACTGCAGGCATATCCTGACCAGGTGCTCTGGTTTCAAAACCTTGCAAGGGATATGCTTGGTTTATTGTAAAGTTGGGGGGTTAGGAATTGTATCAGTTTTGGTACATGATCTATTCCACAGAACCTCTGACTGCGGTTGCTGCCGCTTATCAAATTTGGGAAAATATTCAAATTAGGATGTCTAAAGAGGTTATAAGGCCTTGATTGAAAATGAATTGTACCTGGTGATTTAGTGCAAGTTTGCTTAGGTTGATAGTAAAGGCATATGCTTGGGATTACTTTATTGAACACGCATTGTAACAAATGTTATATTTTAATTGTACTATGTTATAGTCTGTTGAGATGTTTAGAATAATGTTATTTCTTTCTTTTATACTTTTATGTTGTGATATGCAAAGGCCTTTTATTAGCCAAAAACATTAATAAAAATAATTTTAAAAAAAGAATATGAAGTATTTTACTCTGGCAGTCACTTTTGGGGGTGTAAATATAACATGGTTAGTAACATAGGACAAGAGAGCCAAGTTATCATACTGGGCAGAACTTAAATGTAAAATGAAGTTAACCACTTTTTTCAGTAGATGGAAGAGGTCGTTAGAGGGTGGAGTTTGTCATCTTAAGTATAGTGTTTCCATTAACTGCCCCGTAGCCTCTCCCCCCCCCCCCCATGTACTTGTGGCCAGTTTCGCCGGTATGGTGGGAAGTGTTGCGAGGTGGAGTGAGGAGTCGGACAAAGAGGTGACATTATTAAACTCTAATTTATTAACTAATGAACAAAAGCTTACCTGATCTTTACAAGATTATCCCAACCTAGTCGAAGATAACTTGTGTGTTCGACGTCAGGCTGGGGGTCAAGAGAAAGCATCTCTGCCCTCTGTTCAAATCCTACTCAACCTACGACTGAGTTTATAAAATAGTTCAGCATTTGTAGAAGACAAAATAACAGGAGAATGGCTCCCTTCACCTGGCAAACTGGTTCAGTCTTTTCAATCTTTTGCTTCCATTTCTGATTCTACAAAGGGTTCTAGGGAAGGAAATGAACTGCCTTCTTCTGACCCACCCAATAGTCCTCAAGAGTCTCTTTAGTTCCTCCAATAGTTGTTGCACAATTCTAACGGTCCTCCGTGACCTTTACCCACACTGAAAGTTCTCCTGAGGCACTTTTGACTTTTATTAATTTCACTGTCACCACCGTGACGAGGAAATTTGTTGCACTCTGGACCTTTTTTTGCTTTGCCAACTACTGCTGTAGTAAGGGGGGCTTACACTGAATTCTTCTCTGTGTCTTCTCTTGGTGTTGCCACTGTAACGAGGGAGATTACTCTAGAGTCTTTTTCTCTTTGACTTCTCTCATTATTATCACTATGACGAGGAAGATCACACTCTTATTTCTCTGGGGTTTCAAATGAGTCACCACTGGGATGTGGGAAATTACTCCCATGATTATCTTGTGGATCAAAGGGATCCCCACTGTGACAAGGGTTTCTCGCTATGCCCGTTTCCTTCTGTCTTGAGGGTGAGCATCATTTGGTCTTCCTGTGGGGTCCAGGCCTTTTCTCGCCACCGTAGGACTTCTGTGGCTCAATCCACGTCTTCTTCCTGGTAGTATGAGTCTTCCTTTGAGGCCTTGGCAATATCAGCGCTGTTTATAGACCAGCCGATCCACCCTTGTTCCTCTGTCCGGGTGGGTGGCTTGCCTACCCATTACTCGTAGGGGCGGGACAGCCCACTCTCCGTCCCGACCATGATTCTCCCAGCTCTCAGTTCTGGTTTCACTGTTGCTCCACATTCTAATCTCCCAGGCTCCTTCTCCCTCTCTGAAGGTTAATCCTTTCTCGCTTTAGTTTGTGTACAGCTGGTCTCTCCCCAGCGTGAACGCAGCCTTTCTTTTGCCTTTGTTGATTGATCTCCATTATTCCTTCCCTCTTCGTCTCAGTATGGCTGGCTGCCAACCAACCAGCAGCTGTTACGCTCACCTGGCTCCCACAGGGACGTCGGTCAGACCCGGACAGCTGCAGTCTCCACCCACGTGATGCGTAGTGCAGCGATGACGGACTGGATCTGCCCTCCTAATCTTGTCTGCTTAACCCGTAGAAATATTCTCCTGCAAGTGGAGAGAGGGAATTAGCCACTTGTGGATTCAAGTGATGGCACCCCCACAGTCCTCCCCAACTAATCACCTCCGAAATGCCCTCACAGCAATCTCACCTTATATTCTTGAAAGATGAGCTCTCCATCCTGGGTGGATTTGCAGGGGCGCGTCGATTCCAGTTACTTCACTGGTTTGAAGGCTCGGGAGAGTTCCGGAGTGTATTGACTCTGAGGTTCCTGGTGAGGACCAGTAAGTATTAAGTTCATAGAGTTCAATATGTCCGAAGTTCACTCTTGATCCCCCCCCCTTCCTTTCTTGTCTTGCAGCTGGCTCGTGAAAAGATGCTCTTGTGGCAGCTGGTGGCGCTCAGGTAAGAGTCTGTATTACCCGGCGCTGTCCGGTAAATGTTGCACGAGGAAAACGTGTTTTGTCTCTCTTTACAGATGCGGCACGTGAAAATATGGAGAGTCACAAAAGGATGCCTCCGGTGGTAAATCAGGCAAGTCTATGGTGGTAAGAATTATATTTGTTGGTTCCCTCAGCTCACCTTGTGGTTTTCTTTTGTCTCCTAGGTGCCGAAGTTCGGCGAAGAAATGATGGAGGCAGCGCCGACCCGAAGGATGCTGTGAAGACTGGTGAGTATGGCGCGGCGCTGCAGCTGCAGGTGCGGCGCGTGCAGAAATTATGTTCTTTACAGGTCCGGAGACAAGATGGATCCAGAATCAGGTGTGGAATAGAAACAAGTTCGTTTTCTAACATTGTCCCTTTATTTCCTCTTTGTTTTAGGAGCTCCGGATTCGAAGCGGGCGTGGCAGAAGACTGGATGCAGGCTGCAGGCACGGTGAGTTACGCTGCTGGATGCAGAATAACACGAAGCATGTGTTGCTGGTCGGGCGTGGTTTAAATAGCCTCAAAAGTAGTCCCAGGGAAGAAGTCCCTAGAAGCACACCCGAGTAAAAAATAGTCCCTGTAGAAAAATAGTCCTTTTCAGGCTTCATGTTGGATTGGAGTCATTTGCCTGAGGTAAGTAATGACTATGAGCCTGGCGCCTTAGGCGCCAGGTCTGATTCCTATTGTGAGCCTGGCACCTAAGGCGCCAGGAATGAACCCAGATAGCCCCTAGCCGGGGCTGCTGAGGTTTTACTAAATGTCTAGATGCCTGCTCCCGGGGCTGATGGGCTTCGTCCGGATGCCTGGGGGTAGGCATCATGACAGCAGCCTTCATGGTTTTTCCATTCTTCCTCTTCTTCAGTACTTTGAAAGAGTATGTGTGAATATCACAATAACAAATCGAGACTTTAGATGCCGATACCTTAGAAACTTAGAAGGGTGAGAGGCTGTAGGGAGGTCCTGGTGTAGGGAGGTCCAGTATGAGCTTATGAGGCAGTTCTGTAAAGGAAAGGTACTTCTCATCTCCGAGGAGGAGGGGGGGGGGAGAAGAGGTCTCTCCCTAGGATATTCTTCCTGCTTATTAGCACTCCCTAGGGGGAATATTTGATAGCGACGTTGCCCTCCAAAGCCCCATAGGGAAGGGACAGAATCCCATGAATCGTCACATACCCTTCCCCTACTTGAGCTGGCTTCCCCATCTTCCGACAACAGGAATCTAGAGCGGAAAAGTACACTCCCTTGATATTTTCCCTATGCTTGACAGAAAAATAAAATGGTTGGAGATCTAAAAACCAAGCATAATGCGGGGATTAGTGCCTTTTCCCAGGTTTAGATAAGATAAGTTAGGTTAGATAACCAGCCTAAACATACGATCCATAAAATAATATCTTAGGTATACCACAGCCCACCTGATGGCGAGTGCCTCCAACTCGATAGTAGCATCCATTTTCTTGAGGGGAAAGTGCGTGCTAATATACAATACAGGATGTTCAACCCCATCATATTCCTGGGAAAGGACTGCACCAAGATCCACTTTGGACGCATCAGTCTGCAGCATAAAGTCTTTGCTGAAATTAGGTATTTTGTGTCAAAGCTGGCTGATCTGGTTTGGCCCACCACAATTTTAGTGGCTCCGTATTCTTTAATGTATCCGTTAGACAAGGTGTTATTATAGAATAACTAGGGATACATCTCTGATAATATCCTGTGTGGCCCAGAAAGAAGATCATTGTTTTAGGGAGAGGTGTCTTGAACAGCTCTTACTTTTTCCAACTGCACCAGACGATTCCTGATGGAAACCCACCGGCTGACTGAGCCAGATGGAATTTCTTGGGATTGGCCGTCTTCTCGGCCTACCTTAAGGCCTTCAAAACTTCATACATGAGTTGCTCTTCCCACATTTCGCTGTGGATTAGAATGTCATCTAGGTATGGTAGAAGTGGGAAAAGGATTGCAATACCTGATCTATTAACCTTTGGATTACATGGGGCTCCAACTGCATTTCAAACGGAAGAACCCGGAATTGGAGCAACCCTGGAGGAGTGGAAAAATATGTTTTTTCTCTTGTCGGAGGGATTGGGCGGGACCTGCCAATAGCCTTTTGTCAGATCGATTGTGCAGATAAATGCTGCAGTTCCTATTTTGTCAATAAGATTGTTAATCCTAGGCATAGTATCATTGTCAAACTGGGAAATGGTGTTCAGCTTTCTGAAATCAATACAGAATCTCCACGACTGATCGGAAATGGCAACTAGGACTAATGGCGAGGACCACAGAGACTCAGATGCTTCTATAATGTCTTTCTCCAAAAATGTTTCCACTTTCTGAAAGAATTGTCTCCTTCCTGGCCTCCAGAATGCGATAGGGTGTCAAATGAATTACTCTGCCAGGAGGAGTTTGGATGCAACTCGGTACAGATTTAACTCTCCCTGGTTCACTATTAAAGACGTCAAGGAACTGGTATATCAAATTCTGAATATCATTTTGCTGCTGTGGTGCTACATCAGGGGAGATTAAATTATCCTCTGATAGTCCCCTCAGCTAGAAGAGTAGTCATTGTTACTGAGGTGGTTTGCACTGGGTCAGTTTTCCACTCTTTCAAAGGATTTACGTGATACACCTGGGTCTGAACTCTTCGATCAGGTTTGGCTACCAGATGGTTATATAGCCCTTTCTTACCCAAAATGTTATATGGCCCATACCCCTTGTAAAGTAGCTTGTGATCCGACGTGGGCAAAAGATCAAGAACTTTCTGCTGATCGAGAAGGAATGATTGACAGCCTTCTGATAATAGTGAGCCTTTTGATTTTCTTGGCCTCTTTCCAAACGCGTGTTCACGATCTCTTGCATGGTGGTCCTATGTGCTTTCAAACGTTACGCAACTTGGGAGATGGGAAGGGCTGCTTCCTCCTTTTCCTCCCAGGTATCTCAAAGCATTTCTAATACATCCTGCGGGTCACGCCCATGAAGAAGTTTGAAAGGGGAAAAACCCAGGGAAGCCTGGGGAAACTGATGGCAAAGAGTGGCAGGGGATCATTGTGTCCCAATTGAGTCCATCAGCCTCAACCAGCTTTTCAAGAATATTTTTCAAAGTCTGGTTTAGCGCTCCACTAAACCATCTGTTTGCAGATGATAAATGGAGTTACGCAATGTTTTTATCTGGAGTATCTCCTTTACCTCTGCCATCAACTTTGACATGAACGTACTGACTTGGGCAGTTACGATCTCACAGGGAAAACCTACACTGAACAGAGATTAAATCAAGTGCTCAGAATTTGTTGCAAAATGTTATTCTTAAGGGAAAACGGTTCCGGATATCGCATAATCGAATATAACTAGAATATACTTATTTGCCCTACTATGCCCATTCCAATCCTGGAGAAGGGTACCTCAATAGTAGGAAGAGGCTGTAAAGGAGCTGGTGGTACTGTGTGGGGAGCGGCCTCACAGTAAAGGGCTCCCCTACTGGGAAAGGCTGCGGAATCCCATGAATAGTCACAAAAGGCAGATGTGTGCATGCAAGGTTATGATGGAAAGGACATTGGCTCAACAATACAACAGGGATATTGCCTGTTCAACTGGTTTGGCATATGTAAGCTCGAAGGTACGCTCAGTGACATTCCTGCAAAACTGCCCACCAAATAAAATTTCAAAATAACCATGGATCATTGTAAAATATTTTCCACTATGATAAAGTTGGGTCGCCTGTGCGCATTTGAACCCTGTAAAATGGAAGTATTGACCAGCATGAAAAATGTCCCAAATTGTGTAAAATTCTCAACAAATCTGCTGCCCCAGTTAGTGCATATTTTGTACACCTGTCAACAGATGACTCTGGATTCTGTTGCAGATCACTACTCAGGGGCCTGAAGTCTCAGCACTTTTACATGTAGCTGAGGATTATTTACAGGGTGGTGTACGCAACAATATTCTTTCATAATTGTGGCGTCAACCAGTGCTTCTTTTGCCATGGCTGTGATCTGCTGCCTCAAGGCCTCTGCATTGATGAGCATGGAGATCCTCGAGGTAGTGGGCAGTTAGCTGGAGAGTAGCGGCTGAGGAGCAACAGAAGCAGAGGGGCTGAGACGGCACCAGTGGGGAGAATTAACTTTAGGAAGTTACCAGCCTGTTGTGCAAGGCATCTCCCTTGGTTTTGATAGCATATGGAATTTAGACTTCTACAATGTGTTCTGGTTCCCGATGGTTTAAAGAGTCGAGAGGAGGATAGGGTGGGAAAGCATTTGCAGAAGAGTTACGGTCCACACAAACCAGAGATAGGCGTGCATTAGGACGACTTTGCGCTAGAAACAAGCAGCTATAGGGTCTTTAACCTGGGAACCTCAGCTGTGCCAACGGCTATGAATGCATAAGGGGATTCTAGGATGCTTACAAGACTATTGGTTAGGAGGGAGTTCAGGCACTTTGCAAAATCGCATCTCATACCTCAGTTGATGGTTCAAAGTAAATTTAGTCAAAATGCATGTTAGTTAATGTTACACGCTATCAATGCTAATCTTTTCATGGTGTCTATATTTTGTAGTAAAATTAAGGGGGTGATGTAGCGATGGTCCGTGCTCAGACCTTTTACCAGAGTGTCTAACATGGCGGCTGCCTGCTGCCACGAGAACTCAGCGGGCATAAGCACAGAGATCCTAGAGGAGGCAAGTGGTTGGCTGGAGAGCTGAGGTTGAGGAGGGCTGAGTGGCGGAGTCCCAGGTGCTGAGACTGAGATGGTGGTGAGCATTAATGTAATAAAATTACTGGCATGCCGTGTCCTGCATCTTTCTTGGTTTGGTACCACAATGATGTTTCTGCCAGATTTCCCTCATCACATCCTGAATCACAGTGACTGAAAGGATCCTTTTCGAAAACAACTTTCTTTTAAGCTATGCAAATATTTTGTTTGAGGTCCTTAAAGGGGTGCCACCCTGTGATATTGGCAACACTGGTGGCAACTGCGATCCATTTGTTAATCTGCTGCTTTATTATCTTGGCTCTCACAGTAGTTATCAGTGCTTTAAATTTCACAATGCTTCCTGTCCTTGGATTCAGCTAACACCACGGCAATCCCATTCACTGGTTCGATTGTGCAGGCTTAGTTAAAATGTAATATTGTGCGTTTCCTGGAAGATTTATGCTGGCATTCGGGCAGCCAAATTGATTTTTGCAATTATTAATTGTGGTTGGTCATGCATTTACGGGCTCTTCATTTTATTAGTTTCTTTTGAGACATCAACTAATTGTTTCGTTTGTCAGCATTCTTAGGAAGGTGCAGCAGATTATTCAGAGAATTTTAAGAGGCGGAGTCTTGACATTACTTGCTCTTTATAGCTGCCCCTAAAAAAAAAAGAAATCAAATCTACTGATCGCAAACCTCTTACCATCAAACATTCACACACTTCTCCTGATAAAAAAGCATCCAAAGGATAGCAAAAATGGATCCATATAAAGCGTGTTTATGATGTACCAAAAACTGAAAGTGTTGCTTGTAAAATGTGCATCAGACTGACAGTCAGGAAAGAGGTATCAAAACGAACCTGTGTGAAAAGTAAGCATTTATCATTTTAAAAAATGCAGTTAGGTTACACGAATTGATCCTTCTGGGCTTTCTACCCATAATACCACAACACTGCAGAATATTGCATAAAAACTCAATTTCCCTGGTTTACATTTCACAACCTACTGAGACCCACTGCTGGCAGCAGAAACCCTGCAATATGGTCACATTTGGCCCTGTACAATGGTATCCTTCATGTGACATTTGATGTAGAGGAGTGAATGGGCGTTTCGATTTGTCCTCCTGGCTGCTAAATAGATAAACGCTACGTGGTTGTAGTGCATCCTACCAATGCTGCTCTCTGCACCTTTCTAATGCTAGGTGTACCCAAGCTCATGGCACATGATGTGGCGATCAAGAGGAGCCTGGGATCGGATGGGTATCGGTTGATGTGGGTGGGGTTGAATGAGACGCTTAGCTTTGTTGGGCAGCCACTCCTGGTGACCAGGTGCCATTTACTAGTTGGCGGAGCCATCCTTTCGCAATAAACAATCTGGGCCAGGAGAATTAACACTTTAGGGCATAACACTGCTATACATATACCCCGTGCCTGCAGGGGAGTGACAGGGCATCGAAATCACAACAGTTGGGCTGCCGAACCAAACTCATTCAGGAGTTGACAACCCCAAATTGCTGTCATCAGCAATAACAACCTAGTGCTGTTGAGAGGAACTTTTTATCAACATAGCAGAAAAAAGGGAAGGGCCAATTGATTGTGTCATTTCTATGTTTCTACCGCAAACATTGAAACATGTGCTCACAAGTGAGAACTTGCATATTCATTTCCTCTGCCCATTTCCTGATAGTGGGGTGATACTCATCCATAGATGTCTGCAGGGCAGGTGTAGCTGTGTTCTGTGCATACAATGCCAGGGCTTTTAGCTTCTACTTTGCAAAGTTGCTTTCTCAGCTTTTATTTTGCTCTCAATAATACTGAAATAAGTCAGCATTAGTAAGCCCTCAAGTGAACCCTACACAAGCTGAAATACATACGTGTTTTACTTATTTTAGAGCAGGGGCCTGCAATCTTTGGCTCTTCGGGTGTTTGGGACTACAACTCCAATCAATTCTTACAAGTTAAGTCAATTGTGAGGGATCACTGGTGGTGATGACCAACATCTGGGGAGCCACAGGTTGGAGAACTCTGTCTTACACACAGAAGTCAGCCTTTGGCTTGCAAAGAATACGGTGCTGTCTTGAGTGGTAAGTCAGGATCAAGAAGCAGACCAGATGGCATTTTGGTTGCAGTATATATTTTACTGTGTTAAGCAAAACCTAAGCTGACAGGAGCTCTTTGGCCCTACTCTGGAGAACAGAAGAGCCTCAAGAGTGCTTGTCAGGATGTCCTGAAGATAACCAAAGTCTGCCATCCAGAACACCTATCCTGACATCTGTCCCTGTCCCTATAAACACTAAAACCTATAGAAGCTATAATAAGGGAAGCTGCCCAACAAAGGAAACTGTGGCTGGTTTCAATCAGAAAAGGAGTTCTTGGCCCGGTTGTAGAGTTCAAGTAAAGACATCAAAATGTCTCTTCCACCAACCCCTCCTTGGGTTCTACATCAGTCCGGGATTAGATTCTTTCTCCCTGACCTACCAGGGATTTGACCGCAGTTCTGGGGTTTTCCTGTATCCTTGGGGTCCACACCAAGTAATCTCCTGGGGCTTTGCACCAAGGAATCGGATAATGTTTTCTCTGGTTAGTTATGTCATCGTTTTCATCCCTCCCTGGGGTTTTGGGTTTCACACCCTACCCTGGGGCCTGGGTTTGGCTGCCCTGCATTGGGGTCTGCTTTGTCATCCCCTCTTGGGGTTTGGCTTCTTACATCTCTCCTTGAGGATCGTCTTCCCTCACCCAACCTTGGTGTTTGGCTTCTCTCACCCTGCCTTGGGATTTGGATTCTGTGATGAATCTGATGATTTCATCAATCCTTTCCCTGAGGTAGCCTCTCCCCATGGGGCCAGGGGTTGGTGGCCAGTACCTGATCCTGACCCTGGGGGCAGCTATACGAGGGAGGACCAACTGGGGGGAGGTGACACTCAGATCATTGGGGAAAGTCACATGTCCGCTATTCTCTTACAGATGGTTCCTTCATTCTTCATGCGCTGATGGGATAGTGTAACACTCTCCCTCCACCTCTTACTAGATCTACTTAAGTATTCCGCAACACCCCACTAAGAACAGTATATTAGCAACTAGGACGAGGGAGAGGTAGCAAGCAATAATGATCACTCCCAATAAGATCCAATATCAGCTTCCTCAGCGTCATACAAGGAAAAACTTGGTAACAACTGAGACAAGAAAGAGCAACGGAGCAGTGGAGATGACGAAGACAGGTAAATCAACGCAACTGCCTAGTCTTTGGAAACTATGTAATCATGCTGGGAAGTTTAAAACTGCAACAGTGGACAGGCAGCGGACGAGAGATCTGCAGGCGCTGGGCTGCACCGCAACCTGTGCCATCGCCATGCACCACGCTGAGAGAAAGCATGCTGTGAAAAACGGTGTGGCGGCGAGTCCGAACAGCAGAGAGAAATCTGAGAGTAAATGGTTGGGCCCCTCGAGAACAAGGCAGCGGGAACTACGCACTGCAGAAAAGGACAAGGAGAAGGCGCAGCGGCTAACATGACGCACGTCGAGTAGGCAAGCTGAAGGGAACCGAAGGAACGCAAGAAGCAAACAGTAATCCCAGGGAATACAGATGGGTTACAGGGTTGCCTGAAAGCTTGTACCGCTCCCTAAGAATTAAGCGAGATACACAAAGAGAAGCCAATGAAGAAGATGATTTATTTGTTGAGCAAACCATAGACAGGTTGTTGAACCCATATCTTACGGGAGAAAGCAAAGTGAAGGTTAATGGTCTTGGAAAATGGGCAAAGAACCCTTTGGTGAAAGTGGAAACGAATATTGAAACAAACTCTATGAAACTAGGGTCGATTAGCCAGCGATGGACTAATCTCACTTCATGGATAAAATGTAAAGTCCTGGCAGGAGAGTATACCAGGTGAAGCTGAATGTGTGAAAAGTAAAGTCCTGGAAGGAGAGGTGAAGAGAAGTGTTCGAAAGATTGATTGAATGAAAGAACTAGCAGAAGATTACACAAGCCAAACTCAAGTGTGTATTTAAGTCATAACAGAAGGAGAATCTTAAGGAAGATGCATGCCCTTGAAATTATGAACTATTGTAAATATGCAAGAAGAGCCTGGCAGGGAAATGTGTCAGGTTTAGTTTAGTTTATTTATATAGCACAGTCAAACCCTGGGGTAACTGGGCGTAATAGACTTGAGTAACAGCACAAGCTATATATAGGTTGCGCAACACGAGAGGAACGTACAGTTGGTAGCAAGAGGACCGGGTTACAATGTGGTCCGTGACACGGTTACAGCGTGCAGTGCACAATACATTACATATATGTAGGAATAGCATTCTTAGCGAGGCGAGCCACGTTTTCACCTTAGCTCTAAATGACCAGAATAATTCTCCTGCTCTGATTAGCAGGTGTCCTGCGAGTATAAGACCTGCATCCAAGTTGTAATGTAGTGAAAAGAGAATGCCTAGGAAGATATTTAGGATTTTTAATCATATTGAAGGTGGAGAGAAACCTGGGAAGGGAGTTATTTCTCTGAGAACTGTGAACGCCCCAAGAGGAGGGATGGATCCTCTTGGGTTCTAAGGAACTTGACTATTCTTTGTTTGAACTTTTCATACTAGTAAAAGGAATCTGGGGAAGGTAGCCCTTCTCTGGAACATTGAACATTGTCCATTTGGAACCTTTTGGTTGGATTTATACCTGTGTGTTGGATTTGAACATTTGTACACTTTTGAGAATCAGAGACAATACCCTTTGCACCGTAGAGTTAGTTTTAGAGTGTGAAGGGCAGAATAAGATTTTGGACACAGAACATATTTTTGCTTCACAAAAGGACAGACCCCTTAGTTTTCGGTTGAGATATGGAAAAACCTGCTAGATTAGGGATAGTGAGGAATTTTTCCAATCCCTTTCTGTTTCAATAAAAGTTTATAACCAAAAACCAAGAGTCCTCTGTGTCTGTCTCATTCCTGGCTCTTCACACTCTCACCCTGCCCTGGGGTCTGGGTTCGATTACCCCCACCCTGGAATCTTGGTTTGCTTTTCCGCCCTTCTCTCGGGTACCTGAAGCAACTGCGTACCAGGGGCCCCTGTTTGGTGTTTCTCTGGGCATGCGTGCAAGTAGGCCACTGTAGTCTCTTTACGGTTTCTTCCTGGAAATCCACACCTGATGCAATCAGTGGGACTGTCCCACTGGGTTCCTGAGGTGCTACGGTTCCTCGACACAGCACTCGTCTGCTGCTTCGGCGGTTGTGATTGGTTGAAAGTCTCCTGGACCGAGCTTCTTAATTCTGTGTCACAGCAGGGATACTTTGCATTCTGCAGGCTCGGTCACTGAATCTGCCACGAGGGGCGGGTGCTAGCTTTCTCATGCCAGACTTCCCAGTCAGAGGGGTCTTCTCCACTATACCTACACTGGCTACGTCCTAAGCCGACAGCAATGCTGATAGGGCCTTTATCTCTCACATAGCGAGGGGGTGAGTCTGCCTGTACTCTCATCTGGGAAACGGACTGTCAGAAAAAGGTCAGAAATCTCACTATCCATTTGTGTTGGAAATTGCAAGTTACTAATTTACAGGTTAACAGCCTTATAACCAGCAAAACTACTAGGCTCTTGAGAAAAGGGAGGATAAGGTATGTTCCTGTTCAGAGAGTGCCTGTCCTCCAAGGAGAGGAGGGGTCACCGCCAGTGGGATCCTACTTGCCCTGTCCCATGGGGGGTGTTAAGCTTATCAGGCTTACCTTCCTAGTCCCATATAAGGAACAAATTCCTTGCATTTGTCATAGTTCATTGGGTCACTTTTTTAAAGGCGTCTACTGACATCATAGAAACAATATGAAAATGTGCCATCGAAAACATGAAGTACACCCAAAACTGATGTACACTTCAAGGTAATGCAAATGACAGTAGTACATGCATTAAAATAAAAACATCGTTATCAGCAGGCAAATAGCACAATTTTTTGTTTGAGCTATTAGGTGTCACTTGCAACACCTATAAGCCAAAACTATTGCATTAGAGTACAGATAGGGAGAAATGGCATATGAAAAGGGACACCCAGGTTGTAGAGGTTTGGTTACTTACCCCACCAATTGACTGCCCATGGCCATGCTAAACCCTCTGGCTAGTGCCACCCAGTTCCTGCCCCTCCACGCCCAAAGCTCCTTCTCATGGGAACTCTTGGAGCTTACTTTAATCAATCCTTACCATCAAACGTTGTGCTCGAAGTGCCTGCCAGTGTTTTTTCAAAGCAGTCTTCTGACAGTTAATGGCTTAATTGGAGTTGTAAACCCGCTACAGGTGTATTACAAATATCTTAATCAGGTCTGTCTTCAGCCACTCGATGAATAAGTACTCTACAGGTCCTTCAGTGAAGTCCTGTGAAAAACAAGCATTGGCTAAGCCAACAGTTTTGGCTTGTGTATAAGTATTATGCAGTTGCTAGGCACTGCTATTGGATGCCAGGTACACGCACCATTTTGCACCTGCTACCATCAATAGCCAGTTAATGCCAATAGGACACTGCCTGGCAAGTGCCTTTCCCATGCCTACACAAGCCCAAACTGTTGGCATTGCCAATGCTGGTTAAAACGTCAATTTCGGTCTTATTTTTTATAATCATGAAATTAATTATAAGCATATATCAGAATGTTGGCCATGCACTTAAAAATTTAGGACACATTTATATTTTTAGCACATTGCTTCACCAGGACCTCATTTAAGATTTTGAAGTGAACGTATTTGACTCATTATTTTTTGAAGTGGGGAGTAAAGTAATTTCTAAGGAGTATCCATTCCCAACGCGGTTGTTTTTTTAGGAAAGTAGATTTGAACACAGATGTCGTTTTTTAACCCATCCGATCAGAGAGAACTAATAGTAGAGCTCCTACCTGTATAAGTGCTGTGCTGGCACCACTGGTCTGAGGAGATCTGTGAGCTCCAGGTGGCAGGCTATTTATGTGTCAGCTTTCTCCTACTGGAGTATTCCTCCTCACCATTTCAGGGTTGAATTTAAGATTCGATGAGAAGGAGCTAAAACCATCTCCTAGGGAAACCGGAGTGAGTACACCGCGCACAGCAAATCTAACTTCCACATGAGATGCACAGATTATCTTTTTGCCCATTATGTATCATCCATTATATTTAAATGTGTCCCAATTATTTTTATTTTTACATTCTCAAACACTCAAATGTTAATGTCACATGTGCATGTTTGTAAGGCACCAGTTGCCCTCAGGTAGCTCTGGTGTATTAAGCCAACTAGTTACTGGTAGGGTAGAAGGAGCTAAATGGCTCCCAGAACCCAGCAAGTTCGAACCATGCCTTTTACTCACTAGAAGGCATATACTCCCAATAAAGGGAAAAAGGGGCTGCTGCTTCACTGCAGAGCTGGCATCAACTATTTTATTTACAATAGATTGAATTTACATATAATAATAACATGAATAACTCATCATTAATCACAATGTCCTTTCCATTCAAATATGGGTGCATGTTTTAGTCAGAAATTATGTTCAGGCATGAACGTGGATTTAGTTATGTCTTGGGCAGGGTCGGACTGGGACAAGAAATAGGCCCGAACACCCCAACAAAAGTGGCCTACTCCTCGCCTCAAAAAGAGTGGCCCTCAAACTTTCAATTTATCAACCTATCAAACTTGATATTTAAATCAATCACCGACACCAAAATCTTTGCATTGAAACATCCACTTGCACAACAGATCAATAATGACAAAAAAAGATTAAAATGATGTGTACAACTAGTGACAGAAAACATACAAAACAAAACAGTGTGTATATAAAAAATACAAGAGTGTCCTTCCAAAATACAAAATAGCCCAAAGACTAAAGCTGCCCAGATCATTCAAAATATCTCTGGAGGGCAGTCCTAGATTTGACCATGCCCACGCTGCACTTTTTGCAAAGAAACCCCTACTTTGCCAATGCTGAACTGTTTGTGAGAGGAGCATGCTTTCGCTCTGCCCAAACATGTATTATCCTTGTCCATGAGGAATTTGTACCAACTTGTAAGCGAAAGATGTACTTGTCCTGGCCATTCTACACATGTATCATTTAGTGAGGGGAGCATGCACTAGACCTGTCCATGCAGTATGTGTAATTTGTGTTTAGGGAAGCTTGCAGTGAACCTGCACTTGCTGCACCTGATGGATTCTGCTTGAAGCTTGAGGTAGTCACGTCCATGCCTAACCTATTGGAGCAAAGCTTGCGTTGGCCTTGCCCAAGCTGTGTCTGTTCCATCTATGAGGGCCTACCCATGTATGTGAGGAAATCTAGCATTCTTGTGAACATTGCAGCACTGCTGACTAGGCTCTGACTGAAGGTGGCACAGCAGCTACCCACCCTGTTCTTGTTCATTGTAGGACAGTAGCTTGCAATGCTGTTGCACATGACGTGCCTCTTCTGTGTTTGGTGGAAGCTTCCAATGCTGCTCCCTATGCTGCACCTGGCCTTCCCTCTGGGAGTAACATCCTGGGAAATGAGATCTCATACTACCCATGTCACAGAACTGTATGAAAGGTTATGTTATTTTATGAGTTGTGTTGTAATATTTGAGCATAAATGCAACTGGCAAGGTGCTTTACGGTGTTATTATTTGGCTGTACTGCTTATTAAATGCAACTCTATTTTCATTACTAGTGGTAACGAGTAGACATGCCTCGAGTCTGGTTCTGCACATTAAGTATCTAGCTATGTGATGATGTTGTTCAAGCCCTGAAGACTGTATCAGGGACATCAATACCCAAAAAGGAACAGGGAAACTCAGACACGGGTGCCTAGAAATCAAAGCTTTATCTAAGAGTTGATGCCCAAGAAGCTGAACCATGCCTAGGTTTGTGCTTTGTATATTTTACAAAAAAGGGGAAGCCCCCTGCGTGTTCAGTGAGAGTTCGGGGCAACACAAAAAAAATAAACACGGGGTTGTAACTCTCACTATCATAAGACCAAACAATTTATGGTCTAGGTTAATATATTAATTTTCCCAAACAATTAATGTTCTGCTTCTTGAGAAGTCAGAAAAAAATACGAAACTTCCAGAATAAACAATTAGGGCAAACTACATGTATATATTTAGTCATACATATTGTTTATTAATGTAAACAAAAAAAGGGAAGTTTAAAATGTTTTCATTATACATTGAATTTAAGTAAAGAGTAATGGTTCTGAACAGTGCCATGAAAATGTACACATAAAATATTCAGACAAAAACTTAAACAAAGGGAAAACAAAAGAGTGACCACTTGAATGGTTAATGTTTACAAACAGGATAATTCAAGATATAAATGCAGTAAAGGGTAAAGAAACAAAGGAAAAAAATACTTTCATATTAAAGCAAACAAAATGCACAATTAAAATCAATGTTTGAAATACTGAATCAAACTTTCTTGTGGACAAAGGTACCTATCCTTTGTATGTACTCATGATCAACATTTGATCATGTTTTGAATAAAGCTGCCTGTTTGTGCTTTGTACAGAATTGAGGATCCAGCGGTTCGAGAGGGCTGTCCCTTTTGGGTCAGACCAAGCTTAATCATAATGTATTCCTCCCGCCCCATCTTCTGTAATGCCATGACACACTAAAAAACAATGGCCTGGTGGATTGCCGACAGCAATACCAAGAATTAGGATTAATCCAAAACATTCCAGCCATCAACCTTCACTTTTGCAAACTAAAACCAATGCACCATGTTAACAGCAACAATATCCCATGCCCCCAACAGCTCCGGACAATGTTCACAGCCCAGAGGTACTCGACACCAATTCACTTTGGAGCTCAACATCAGTGCATCATAGTGCAACCATGCCCCTGCATTGGGCACCCACGCCCCTACCATCTCTTTCAAAAGTGCCCCATCAATCTTAGGCACCAGTTCCCCTCACATCTCACTCAATAACGCCAAATAAGAGCAAATGCCGGCTCCCACTGCTGTAAAAAAATGCCCTGGTCTTCGAGTATCAATGACCAAGTTTTCTCGAGCTGGTAAAGTCACACGTATTGCGCGTGAGGCGCCCCGCCACCGCCCTCCTTCCCCATGGAGGTCATTTCTCAGCCCCCCAACCCCCTTCTACCTCTGGCACAGGTGGCAGCGGAGAGGGAGTGGGGGGGGAGCGGTCACTGCCAAATAGTCCAGATGTTCTGGTGCAATCCTTGCAGCTCCTAAATCCCAGGGATGTGCATTTGAGGCAGCATCCTCCTTGGAAAATGCCTTATTGGTTCCAGCTGTGGCTCCCGCTTCCTCCCCAAAGAAGAGGGACCGTGTATGGACTCCAAAGAAATTCCAAACGCAGATGGGAGTCAGAAACAATCAAAAATGGAAATTAAAAAAAAAAATCTGATGGGTCCAGAGAGATGCTATGGCGAGGAGAGCATGATGCTGATGCAGCCTGGCATTGAGGAGGACAAGCTCAGCAGTCAGACCCTTGCTCCCGCCTCCCAAACTCCACTTTGGTGTTACCTTTCGATGATGAATGCATCCGCGGCGGGCCGGCGCTGCAAACGGAAGCAATGTAACTTATGTTACTTAAAGTAACGTAAGTTACATTAAACCCAAACCAGGCCAGGCGTGGGCAGAAACCGTCCTCCAAGGCCTCGCTCACCTCCAAATGATTTCGGCCCGGCCACGGGCCGAGTGGCCAATGGGCCAGTCCGACCCTGGTCTTGGGTGGTAATGTAAAATAGAACTGGGCTGACTTTAAACAAATTAATGGCATGTAGTTTGACACTGGCGACTTAAAGCATGCACTGTCAGCAGAATCATCCCTGGTGGAAAGTAGTCAAGCAATTACAAATCCCCATCTTGCCTTTGGGGTAAAGGAGCAGATAATTTTAGCATTTAGCTGATTCTCAGAAGAACGAGTTTGCAATTGCTAAAAAATTCTGTGAATTTCATGCAAGGATGAATGTGAACGCCCAGACCATTAGCTGATCAGACCATGAGCATGGCTGACCACCTATGGAAAATACTCCAATATCAACATTCACCGAAAGGACAAGGGATCCACAGTATCCACAAGGAAGAATTTAGCAATCAACAGAACAGCTACTTAAACATATGAGACAGGCATTCAAGTTACTTCATAGCGGCTTGCTCAAGAGTCACAGAACGACAGCTGTGTGTACGTTTCTGCAATTTCATCCATCAACTTTGACAGGTGAAACAACTTGACGCATACTGACATTTGGAGAAGATTCCTAGATCTTTATGACTAATGTGCAACTACGCTGGTATAACCTTGGAGGAGGGTATGTGTGCGGGGGGTGGGGGGAGACTAGGAAGAGATCAAGATCATTTTGCTTATTCGACACATTGATTACTCAATGCTATTTTATGTTCTCACTGGACTCTTAGCGCATATGTACTGCACTTGCAAGTGATATTGTAATCTTAAGTAGAAAAAAAAACAGATTGCAAAAAAAATGCCAAAACCCTTAAAAGTCAAAAAAAGCATCCAACCGGGCAGCAGACGGATCAGCCCATCAATCCCCCCGCAACATTCTGTAAGACTTACTACAGATATGTTTATCCACCCACTAAGAGAACCTAGTTACCTGTTTGATTGCCTTCTTGCTGTGCTTCTGAGATGGAGAGATTACTTTCCCAGCTGGAATGGAGGGAGAGAGGCAGCCTGACTGAGGGGAGGATGGCTGAGGCAGTTTTGACGGAACTATGGAAATAAACAAAAAAAGAAATTAAAATAAGTCATGCAGGCAGTGTGATAAGTTCATTCCCCTTGGGGATCATTAGAAAATTCTCGCACAGCTAGGGTGAGCCCAGGTCTCAAATCAATGAACTGACATTGGTTCTTAAAGTTAACATTCTAGTATTCTTAATTTCTGCAAAATGCAATTTTCTTAAATCCTAGATCCCATTCTGTGTATCAGATAGAGGGAAAGAGGTGGGAAGAAATTAAAGAAAATTGACTCACTGGGAGTGTAAGAAAAGAGAATATGGTTTCGGCCTTCAGTTTTAATAAATGAACCCATTCTAATCACCAAGAGGGAATGTGGGGGACACACTTCAATACAACGATGTCATCCTAATATAGCACAGTGAAAATTAAGAAAAACAGAATTTAGAAAAGTCAATACAATTAAGTAGAGAACACTGGACAAGGAAACAACTGAACATGCTCTGCTAGGAAGCACCGGGTTTAGAACAGCCACAATCAAACTTTATGACTTGAACCCATTTTCTCTTGTTGGTTCTACATGCTTTAAAACATTTTTTGTGTTTTCTTTTTGGTGGTGAAATTTTGTCCGACCAGAACTAGATACACACGTACATGTACATATATCTATAAACTAACGGGTCGAATTCTGATCAAACTAAAGTGCACAACCGAAATAAAATCTTGACGTCATTCAAAACACGGGATACGCTCTTATTAACCCAAGCTCAACACCACTTGCCAGTATTGTTTCTCAGCAACTGCCATTTTCAACATTAGCCACACCCTCATCCCAAAAGATGCAAAGAAAATCTGTGCAAGACGTGTTTTGTGGTCAACCAGGATGTCATATTGAGGCTATTTAATTTAACTAAAAGAAAGTTACATATCTGTCCCCTACTGCTAAGGGGGGGGATTTCCCTACTATGAACTAAAACAAAGGGTGCTCGTCTACTGCCAAAATAGGAAAACCGTGTCCTCAGTGTAAAACCTATCAAATATCTGGCCCTCCCACTTTAACAAAACAGAAAAATAGCCCAGAACCATGGCCTCTCAGTTCAGGCTTTATCCAGCCAATGTCGTTGGATCACTCTCAGGACAGTGTTTGCAGTTCACCCAAAAAATATTCTAGGTCATTCATCAAAGCAATCTCCTTCGGTCTTGCTTTAGGCGCCTCATAAAAGGTTGCAAGTCTCTGTATAAACCAAATGCCTCTTGTCCTTTAAGGGGAAAAGAGGATTCCCTTCCTCATTGCCCAACAATTGCCCTCCTCCCACCCCTATGTCGGAGTCTTGACAAGACTCATTGAACCCTTCAGGTTCTTTTCTCGATCGGTTGTATAAGATTTGTTATTTCCCCCAGGGCTCTTCAGACCCCTCTTGGTTTTTGGCTGCGTTAGATTTTGCGGCGTGCTTGTTGGCCGGTCAACATTCATAACACTGGTTTCTCGGCTTACGTAAACCTCATTAGGCTTCTTTCTGTTGCGTCCCGCTCGTTTCGGTCCTTCTTGGGCAACCCTGGTTCCTTCTTTGTCAGGTGTGCTCCAGTGGGATGGCATCTACTCATTTCTCTTCACTATAGAAGCTTTTGCTTCGCGGATTCTGCCCGTCTCTGCAGCTGCGTCGGCCCTTGTACTCCGAATGGAGCATTTGTTCCTCAGCTCCATTCCTCTCTTCACTGTCTCCGCTACAGAAGCATTAGCTTCTCAGATTCTGCCCATCACAGCAGCTTCTGTTGCCCTCGTAGTCCGAACGGGCGATTCATTCCTCCGGTCCTGGGTACGAAGGACATTAGACCTGGTATTGAAAAGTCTCTTTAGTGTCTTCTCGCTTCCCTTATAATTCCTTGTGCAGGGGGTTAAGGGTTTTGTCCTTTTTTTTTTTTAAAAGAAAAGGGAAAAGAGGGGGAGAAACTGACCCTTGGGGTGATCCGGTGTAGACACAAACCATTCGGCGGCGTATAGAGCTTTTCTCGGCTTTGATGAAAATGGGGGTTGGGGGGGGGGTCTTGTCTCGATGCTCTCTCAGAGACAACTTCCAGTTTCCCTAAATTACTAAACTGGGGACAGAGGGAAATAAAAAATGATAGGTCTTCTTCCGACCTAGGAGAAGGACTCCCTTCTCCTGGGTTAAAGTCTCTCAAGTTAGGTATCACAACAGCGCTCATACACCAGCTTTTCTTCACTTGAAAATGGTCTTTCAACTTGCTCAACGGGACGAGGGAGAGGCTCCCTGAGATCTCATTGGCTTTACAATGTTCTCTTGAGTTATTGCAACCATCATCAAATCTTTAAGCTCTCTCCATAGATTTAGTGTTCTAGCTCGAACAATGTCCTTCAACTTACCCCCACTTGAACGAGGAAGAAGCTTCCAGAGTCCTTCTTGATTCTTCAATACTACTGTCTTATGGAACGGACCAGGGAGTTGCCTCACAAAATAATCTACTTCTCTCGTCTTTTGGTTTCGCCTTCTCAGGTCTTCCCTGCCCTTCCCAGATGTACTACCCTTCCATTCTCTCGGGGAACTCTTCACCGGTTTTGTCAGGGGTTGCGGGTTTGTTCTCTCCCTTTTCTTCTGCTCTTCTTCACCCCACTTGACTATGGAGCCTGTCACTGTTGGCAGTCTGGGAGCAAGTTTTGGACCAAACGATCCACCCATTACAGGTCACGCAACCACCACAGTTCCTCGTATTTCCCATGCAATTGCCTCTGTGGCTCCACAGTAGGCTAGTGTTGGTGGTCTCAGCATAGTTCTTGGACCGCACGGTCCACCCACCACAGGTCACGCCACCATCATACTGACTCACAGCTTCAAGGTTGTCAACTCCCAGCTGACGGATGAGATGCTTTCCTGGCATCCCTCGGTTCGATCTCATCACTCCGTAGTGCTGCTTTGACACAGTCTTCAAACGCCCTGTTTCCAACTCACTGGCTTTTTGGCAGCCTCCTAGCTCACCGACTTGTCCTTCCAGATGTTGCGCTCCTTGCCCTTCTTTGAGGGTTTAAGTAGCTGGGACTGCTCCAACATAACGTCAGTTTGATTGACAACAGCTGGTTGAACACTCTTCATGCTAGACAGTAGCCTTCTTGGGTTCCTCTTCGTCCTAGTACTCATCATAGTGAGACTGTCTGCCACAAAACAATAACAAATAGTCTCTGACTTTACCATAGGTGATGAAGGGTTGGGTGATGTTCTTACCCTGTAGGGTAGGGAGAAAAAGGGGCCTTGTACACAGGAGGGAAGTCTCTCCCCATGAGATCCTCCTGCATATTATCACCCCCAGATGGGGATTATCGGTTAGCGGACTAACATCCCTAGCCTCATGGAAAGGGACTCCCCTCTGGGGAGAAGTAACGCCATCTGAAGGATCGTCACAGCATCATGGAAGACTTCCTCCAGTTCACTGATAACCGTAGGTTGAACAGAAGCTGTAGTCACATCTGCATTTAGGTGGCTGCTTTCAGAGGACAGCAACATCTGAGGAGCCAGCCGTTCAAATATGGATGGACCGAGAAAGCATCTATTACAGCCAACATCTTAATAAAAACTCTTGGTGCTGAGCTCAGCCTGAAGGGAAGGACTCAGTACAAGAAATGTTATCTGCCTAAAGAAAACCAAAGGTATTTGCAGTGCTCGGGCCATAATGGAATGTGAAGGTCCACATCCTGAAGATCCACTAAGCAGGGCCAATCGTCTTTTACCAGAGACAAACAGATCAGACGTGACCATCCAGAATCTTTCCATGGGAAATATGGAGATCGAATTTTTACAGGTATAAGACAGCCAGTCCAGCCTGGTTGGATTTCAGCACTGTAATTACGCGAGAGTAGAAGCCCCCCCCTCCGCCCTCTTCTATTGCTTTTATGTCCAATTGTTTTTGAATTTACAAACGGGGAGAGAGAAGGGGACCCCGTCAGCATCAGGAGAGGATGTGACGGGGGTACTGGTGGGAGAGGGAGACGGAAATTAAGAAGGGTTACCAATAGAAAGGCAAGGATCTTTTGTGATGGTCTGCCAAGCCTCCAGATACAGAGAAACGAGTCACCTACAGGAGTCATGTGGGACCATTCCAAACCATCATTTGGGGGTTTTACCTGATGAGGATGTATTGGTCACTGGGGTGGAGGCTGTTCACTGAGAGAACCCTCCCCCGACCACTTGTTCTCTGTGGTTTGTGGTGAGGGAGAGGTCTGGTTGTCGCGACTTCCGGCCCTGAATCCCGCGAAAACTCTGTATCTGGAGTGAAAACCTGACTTGTGGGATTAAGACGATTTCCCCACTGGTGCTTTCGTGAGGCTGGGCAGCGATTTTGCCATCAAAGTACCCGCCTTGGTCTTGGCAAGCTCATCAGTAGAGCTGTGGAAAAGCTTTTTACTCTCGAACAGAAGGTCAGGAACCTTCTCCTAGACTTCCTTGTAAAACTTGGTGCCATGATCACGAAGAAGAGTTCCAAAGTAACCCCAAAAAGGAACTGGACATCAGCTTATCACTTCCTGACTCCACAACATGGCTGCCCTAGTTGTTCTCCAGTTTGTACAGTGCAGTCTAGTTGTTAGCACTCCATGAGTATTTAAGCCCCTCCCAGCTTGTGCTCTCAGCTTCGCGTCACCTCAGATCAGCTAACTCTTACCGATGCCCAGTCAATCTTAGTCACAACCTGTATGTTCATATTTATAATAGTTCAAACTTTTTAGATTACAGTCCTGTAACAATTTCCACGCACTGTAGGTGTCATGGTCTAGTGACCGAATAATATGTACATTGATATTCAGTCAGTCACGGCAAGTTGCTCGCGTCAGGGTTTTTAGTTCCTGTCAGACGGAATACATTACGAGCGTCTTGCCTTCACAACGCCTCCGCGTGAAGCTCAGCCTCTTAAGACTTTGCACAGCAAGTATTGCCACAGCCCTTATGTATATATTGTAGCAGTTAATTTACCAGTTGAAATTACGAGCGTTTGTGTGCAGCGTTTTCATACGCTGTAGTTTTGCGGTGAAAACGTTTTCATTCACTCCTTATATTCACCGGTGCTATTTCTATAAGCGCCTTTTTCCCACATTAATGTAGCATTTTTCTCTTCCTAATTTGATACCCACACGAGAGATCCAGATTAGAATACTAAGCGGTTTTAGTATTTAAGCGCCACTTTAGCAGAATTGTTTCACCCTCGTATCTCTGTCACATGTGCTATGACAATAGGAAGTGCTTACCGCAGCCTCATTCCCCCTTAGAGACATTTATATACTAGTCAGTCAGGGGTAACTTCAGCAGGAATTCCATCCTTGTTCAGACATATCCTTAGTGCCATTTTCATTTTCCCATAAAACTACCTTGCTCAGCAAATTAACATAGTCCAGTGTCCTGCTCTCCACGCTAGCAGGGCAATTGTTCAGAACTCAGAGCCCCTGCACAGATGCAGGATGGAGAGCTCATCAAAATAAAAGTATAAGGTAAGACAACAGTAACTAGAGAGTATTGCAAGCAATTAGTGACTAGACTTGTTGCTCAATTTTGGGGGTTGTTTCACATTCCACACTAAGGAATTTTCTATGTATTAATAGGTTAACCTTGCCATAGAAGAAGTGTAGAGTGTTAAAACATTGCTAACTAAGAAGAGTCATAGAAGTAGTTCCTGGTGTGGGTGTGTCCCCGCAGAGTTAAGGTAAGCGTTACACTTTGTCACATGGAGTCAAGCCCGACGGGTGACAATGCTGATCATAAGTCAATGCCAGAAGCATCCATTTAATGGGCTGCGGCTTACAATAAATCACGTGCCAGTCCCTGGCATCAGATACACCGGTCTTGAAATGGTCGAGTTTGGCCAGGGGAATGAACTGTTCAAACTCCGAGAGCTATCACGGTTTTGGCTTGGCCGCCGCCAGGACAGCCTCTGTATTTGTCTGAGTTGGAGGGCTGCGTTTGCAAACACTTTCTTTGATGAATGCCTGCTGCATCCCATTCGCTGTGAGGCGGCGAGCAACTCAGGGCAATAAGTATCGTTACACTTAATCACAGAAATAATGTTATATTCCAAACCGGCACCAGCGTGGCTTGTAAAACCAACCCCAGACCATCTCAAATTGCAATTGGCCGGGGCAGAATGTCCCTGGTCAAGCTGTGCCTGGAAGACTTTTGCTCAGTAGCCCACGATGCTGTGCAGTAACCACTGCTTACTCAACCCCTACCCAAATCAATTGCCAAGAACAATGAAAGAAATGTCTGCTAAAAACTACCAGGATGGAGCAGCAACAGGCAACGCTATGGATAAAACAAATATAAGCTAATGAATCAACACACAAGTGCCTTTACTGCTTGCTCCATAGTTCCAAATAAATCGATATACTCAACAAAGATTACATTTGATTCTGGAGGAGCTTGAGATCACCCAACGTGCTGGCATGGTGTAATCCAGTACAAATGTCCAATGAGCTGTGCTAAGATGGAGCATTTTCATTCCCTAGCCTTGCATGACCTACTGGCCATGCAGGCTTTGGTACTGTAAGCTTTGGTCATGCTTCCATCATTCTTGCCCGCTGCATCACTAAGGTGACAATGGGTTGTGAGCATTAGTAATTCCTCATTCATTGTATCACAATAACACGAACATACCCATCACAGAGCCCTGTCCAATCGGGCATCATGTTTAACCTTGTGGGGTTAAATATAGGCCCTGAATGTCAGAAATAAATGACGAGGCCACGCCAGTATTTAAGAGTGAAGCTGACTGGTGCTACTCATTGGAAAATGCAGGCCAGTCCCAAAACTATTGGCTACCAGCAGGGGGGGGGAATACTAAAAAACATATGGCAGCGCGAAGGAAAATACTGAAGTTCTCTTACAAACTAGCAATACAACTGAACGGGGACTTCTGAGGCTTTTTGAGCGGTAGGTTGATTTAAGATTTCAGAGAACGGCTCCCTCCTGCAGAAGATACAAAATACAAGCACTTTTGAGCGAGGACTGCGGGCCTCGAGCCGTTGACTCACTCATCATGCCAGGTCAGATAATTGCACAATTTAACAGCGGGGATAAAGGAAGCGGAATCTCTATTCCAGGGTGAAAGTCTATATATAATCTGTGGCGGACTGACAAAATGACCAAATTATACACTCTGCGGAATGCAGCATCAGGAGATGTTTCCAGACCTATTGAACAAGATTCTTTTACTGCCATCATTGAAAATCCTATTTTGGCGGGCAGAGCTACCTTTAGACCGTACAAATCAGGGGGTGGTAGATTTTATCCCCCGCAAAGTGTTTTTCCAATAGACACTCAAAAACCTACCAGCTCGGGCATGGGAAATATTTCAATGGTGAATTCAAAAGAAATCAGGGAATCTCATCCAGTTAAGCAGCTTTTAACAGACAAATTGACCGCAAATCTTAACTACACACTCAAAACTACTACAATGAAGCGCACTATTGGGATCAATGGGTCAATTTGAAAAACACTGGATTGAACAGCAAGACAATGAACAAGCAAGGTCCCAACCAGCAGGGGCCCCTTCACGGCACAAGCAATTAATTACATTGGTATGTTTGATGAGGATACTGGGGAGGGGGATTATCGACTCCCTGCAGACTCATCATATGAGCTCAATGCTATTTCGGCAATATGGGAAGATGTGGAGGGCGCAAAAGGCATGGCACTGCCATATCCACAGAGCAACACTGGCGTACCACCAAGGGAGATAGCTCCAGGTTTAAACAAAGCGCAGGAACTGGGCTCTCCAACAATAGTGGCTTTAAACCTTGTGCTAAGTTCCTTAGTAAAAGTGTTTGAAAATGTGTAATCGGAAATTCAGCAACACTCAAGGATTCTCCTCGAGATCACAAAAGATCTGGAGACAAATGAGACAACTATGGTCACCCTAAGTCAGCAGTAAATGACTCAAAGGGGGAGACAATGGCGGAATTCCGCTCAATATATAGGATTCTGATGGAGAAAATGGACACTAACCAATCAGTGGAATGGGGTAAAGGAAGATCTGATCATCCTGAATTCGAAACTGGTAGAAGGCACAAATGACTCTTCGCAAAGTAGATGCCTAAAGTGTATGCAACCACTTCCAGTCAGCCATTCTGAGAGTGACATTAATGGTACACCCCTGTCAGCATCAGTAAGAAAAAATTTATAGGGCTGGCGCAATTAGCAGAGCGGACGAAAGGACTCAATTCTGGGTGGGCAAAAAAGGGTGGGGTGGGGGGGGAACAGAAAAATAATATTGAAGAAAAAGATAAAACTAAGGAGACCCCAGTAAATATACCAGAAGTGATAACGGCTACAATGGGGAGCCAAACAGAATTAAGGAAGATTGCACTGATGATCTTGAATCTGAAACAAAAAACTAAAATGAGGACTCCAAATCAGAAAATTTCCCCGATTTTCCTGAAAGCAAAACAGAACGCAAGGAGTCTGGGTGTCACTGGCTAGGAAGGTTATGAACAAGAGAAAATCCAGCAAGTCGATCTGAGGAACCAAGCGGGAGAGGTACAACGAAATCCTATGGGTAGAGACAAATTGTTTTGCGATAAGACATGCATTACTTACCGTAATAGCATTTCTGATGATTGTATCTGCTTAGATTCACATGCTGGGCATATGGTCCGACATCCAGTGGTAACTGCAGAGTATTGCATCTTGTCTTTTGAGGATCGAAAGGGGACGTCGGCATAGGCGCGTCTAACACTATCCCTAACGTGATGTGTAGTGTACCCAAAATACCTCACGCGTCATGGTCCCTCCCATTGTAATTTTTCTGCCATGAGGGAGCCCAAGGCTAACGTGAGTGAGTACATAAAACAGAAAGTAGTAAGACGTCTATGTTCCTTCCACCTGAGCGGGTAGGAAGGGTGGGCGCATGTGAATTAAGGTGATACAATCATCAGAAATACTATTATGGTAAGTAATGCATGTCTTCTGATGCTTGTAAATCTGCTTAGAATCACATGCTGTGCATAGACTAGCGAGCAGTACCTGGAGTTGGAGGTGGGTTGTGAGAAGGAACAGTAGAGAAAAGATGTCTTAGTACTGCTTGTCCCACCTGAGAATAAGACCCAAGAATGAGTGTCTAGGCAATAGTGTTTTGTAAAGGTGTGTACAGAACTCCAGGTTGCTGCTTTGCAAATGGACTCTAGGGGAACATTTGCAATGAATGCTATGGAAGCCCCAGTGCCTCGAGGAGAATGTGCTCTAGGCTTGAAGGGCAGTTCTCTCTTAGCAGGAGTGTAACAAAGTGTGATGCATTCGTCTATCCACCTTGAGATAGCGGACTTAGAGACAGGATCCCCTTCTCTGCCAGCTGCCACTGAAACGAAAAAAATGTGTTTGTCTTTCTCAGTGGTTTCGTTCTTTCCAGGTAAAACATGACTGCCCAGTGCACATTTAACGTTTGTAGGCTCCTTTCGGCCAGGTTAGTTGGGTTCTGGAAGAAAGTGGGCAGTTCTATTGACTGGTTCATGCAGGAACGTGGAAATAAATGTAGGTGCAAATCGAGGGCGAGTGCGCAGAACCACCTTATCTCTGTGGACAGTAACAAAAGGGTCTAGTACTGAAAGAGCCTATAGTTCACTAACCCTGCTAATAGAACTGATCGCCACTAGGAAGGCTGTCTTATAGGTAAGGTCCTTTAGACTTGCCTTGTGCACAGGCTCAAAGGCGGGGAACCCCATGAGTCTAGTCAGAACTACATTGAAGTCCCATCTGGGAGCTGGGTTAGAAATGGGGGGATGCATCCTCTTCACCCCTTCCATGAAAGCCGTAATAACTGGTATTTTCCAGCATGATACCTTTTGTTGTGACGTAGTGTAGGCTGAGAGCAGCTGAGTGAACTTTTAGGGAATTAAACCAGGCCTGAGTACAGTAAGTGGGTCATGTACAATACAATGTGAGTAGGAGAACAGTCAATGAGATTGACGTTATTGGCATTACACCAGATAACAAAGGGTTTCCATCAGATGAGAACCAGGGTTGGCGGGCCCACATGAGGGCCACCAATATCATGGTGACTGGCTTCTGGTGCATCTTGTGCACTATCTTGTTGAGTAAGGGAGTCGGGGTGGCTGGGGAGGGGTGGAAGCGTAAACAAATTTCCCTGACCATGTTATCCAGGGCCCGTTGCCCTTGGAGCGGTTCTGTGGGTACCTAGAGGCATAATCTTGGCATTGAGCATTCTCCAGAGTTGCAAACAAGTCGATCTCTATGAAACCCCATTCTGCAAAAATGTTGGAGACGATGTCGTCATGTAGTCGCCATTCGTACTCTACGGGCAGTGGGAAATCTCTGCTGAGCACATCTGCCAGAGGATTTAGTTCCCCTAGAACGTGTTGGGACAACAGGAACATCCTGTGTTTCAAAGCCCATATCCAAATGTTTTGGGACAGCTTGGATAGCCCTGCAGAGTGTGTGCCCCCTTGTTTGTTCAGGTAGTACATGGCTGTGGTGCTGTCTGTCAAGATCAGGACTGTCTTGCCCTGTAACTGTGTCTGAAAGCCTTTCAGTGCTTTGACCGCTAATAGCTCCAACAGATTTATGTGGTTGGATGCTACTTGTGGGGATCACACGCCATGTGTGCCATCTGCTGAAGCAGATGAGCCCCCCACCCTGTGAGTGATGCGTCGGTTGGGAGTGTGGCTTCTACTGCGTGGGTGGTGAAGGTCTTCCCCCTTCAAGAGGTTTTCCCTCGACCACCACTGCAGAGAGAGAGAACGAGGGCTGGCAAGACAACTACCAGATCTTTCCATTGTCCGCTGGACTGACACCACTGGCTGTTGAGCCACTTTTGCATGGGACGCATGCGCAGACGTGCGTGGGGGGCTAAGTAAATGCAGGTTGCCATCATCCCTAACAGTCGCAACAGTCGTACCGTCACTTCCTCCTGACTGGATACATATCGAGTGATCTGAAACAGCATGTTTTGAACCCTCTCGCTGGAGGGGAAGACGAGGCAGTCTTTCGTCCGAATTAAAGCCCCAAGAAACAATTTGACTTTACTCGGGTCTAGGCTGGATTTGTTCTCGTTGATAGAAGATTCAGTCTGGGATTCTCCAAGTGTTAAATAGGCATGTTTCGTAGGACTCCCATGTTATGAGCCAGTCATCCAGGTAAGGGTAAACCGGGACGGATAGTTTGCGCAGGTGTGCTGCCGCTACTGCCAGTACCTTTGTAAACACCCTTGGTGCTGAGGCACCTTGAACTGATAGTGCTTGTCCTCTATCATGAACCTTAGGTATTTTCTGTGCGCTGGCAACATCGATATATGAACGCATGCATCTTTCATGCCAAGTGTTTCCATGTAATCCGCCTGTTTCAACAGCGGGTTTACTTCCTGTAAAGTGACCATACGAAACTTTTGAGGTTTGACAAACTTGTTCGCTGGGTGCAAGTCTAGCACAGGGCGCATGGTGAGATTCTTTTTTGGTACAAGGAAGTACACTGAATAAATACCCTACCTGTAGAATAGGGACGGCTTCTATGGCGTCCTTTCCTAGAAGGGTCTGCATCTCTTGCAATAGGATTTGCAAGTGGTCAGGCGTCTTGATCTTGGCAGTCTGGATTGGGGTGGTCGGGCAAATTCTATACAGTACCCGTGGGCGACCGTCTTTAATACCCACTGGTCTGTTATCCCCTCCCATGTGATAAGGAAAGATGTTATACATCCCCTGACAGGGGTTGCATGGGAGGGGACCTGGATCTGCAGGTCATTTCTGACCAGAGGCCGGGCGCCTCTGGGGTTGGAACCTCGTCCTCTACCTTTCCCACGCCGCTGTCCTCTGGGTGGATAAGTGGCAGAGGTATTAGACCTTTGTCTGGAATTACAGTTGTTTCCCGTCTTATACTGGAAAAAACGAGATTGCTCACGAAAGGACTGGCGGGAGCAGATTCCTCTCTGAGGAGGGGGTTTCTGGGTAATCTGTTGAAGAGACCTGAGTGTCTCATGCTCTTTCAAGAGCATCGTCCACTGCCTTACCAAACAGGTTGGTTTCCTCAACGGGTTTATCAGTGATGATTGGGTCTCTGGCTTGAAACCGGAGTTCCTTAGCCATGCAGGTCTCGAGCAAGGTACCTTGTGCCAGGGTTCTCCTTGCTGCCTTGGCAGCGTCTAGAGTGTTTTTGAGCACATTCTGGTTCACCTGCTTGCCTTCGGAAACTATGGCGAGCAACTTGGTCCTTGCAGGTTCTGGCACTTCCTGGAGGCCTTCTTGTAGAAGGTTCCACTGGAAGTCCACATAGCTGGCCAATAGCGTGGTGTCATTGGCAATAGGGGTGGTAAACGCAGCACCCGTTATTCTTTTCCCCAGTGCATAAAGTCTCTTGGATTCCTTATCAGATGGTGCCTCTGCTCTAGACAGTGGAACACCAGCCCATTTTCTAGTGGTGGTAACCACAAAAGAATACAGAATGGCATGACCCTTGATAGAGGCAGGGTCGGTCAGAGAAGACCGAAAGAGTTTCTCCCCCGTAGGGTTTACTGCCAGGTTTTTCTTTGAGTATATCCTCCGCAAAATCAGAATCTGTTAAGGCCTCTTGAGTGGTGATCTAAAAATAGTCAGCCGCCTTCTTTAAAATGGCATTGAACTCCATCTGGTCGTCCACTGGGGAGGCTTTCCGAGCCGGAGTGGAAGGGGTGGGGCAATCTAAGCACAGGACATCAGGGTCCTGGGTGGAGTGGGCGACGTCCAGGGCTGAGCATCAACCTGACGGCTGCCCTCCCAATTGTTCATAAGACCTGTCTGATCATCCACATTGTAGTTTTCCAGAAAGGTGCCATCTTCATCCTGATCATAAGTGTCCATAACATCCTCATCTGTGAGGACACAAGTAACCTCCTCATGTGTATCCTCCTCCTCCAAAGTCCTTCAAAACTTAGTTACAGTGGTAGAAGGAAACTCTTTGAGGTCTCTTGGAAGCAAGGGCCTCAGAATAAGAGACATTTTTCTAATCTGTCCATACATCCCTCAAATTTCTCCCTGGTCCATGAGGATGAACCAGAGGGATCCAGGGGAGGAAAGGGTTCATTTTCTTCTCTGTGGCATCGTGATTTTCCCCCTAACATGCCTGACAAAGTCACAGGACTTTCAATGTAGTCCTGGCAGGGTTCTGGGCGCTGTGGCGGATCTTTCGACACGTCTCTCGGTCGTTCTTTGTTTTTTGGTGCCTCCTTCGACTGCTCCGTCAGTCTAACTGCCGAAGTAATCCTAGCGATGCTGTCGGCAATGGTAGGAGAATCCAGGCGGTCTATTGGCTGAACCGGAGTTTGAGCGGAAGATTGACGCCACCGGATGTACCGGTGGAAGAACCGGGGGCTGAGCGGTGTATTTCGCAGCCACCCGGCCCTTTAGCAGCATCTGCGCATCCTCCTGGGGCGCTTCGACATCCGTGTCTTTTTGTTAGCGCCCTTGACTTTGGATTGCCCAGTCGCAGGCTGCGACTGTGGTTGCGGGGAAGGCTGCCGATCATGCCAATCAGAGTATCCCCGGCGAAGATTGACTGTTCCGTTGGCGCTTTGGTACGCTTCTCCATAGTGGATTGTGTGTGCCCCGTCACCGGGTGTTTTCCCCGTAGCGTGACTCGCACAGGTCTGGTGGGGTCAGGGACAGGCGTTGTGGACCGGGAGTGGTCTGCAGTTAGGTCAATGGCATCCAACACGGAGGCCTGGTCACCGCTAGTTCCCCCATCACTTTCAGCGGTTGCAACAGCGCAGGGGGGGTTAGGGGGGGGAACATTCGGCCTGCGACATGCCATAGGCCGGCCACCGCTTTCGGCGGCGCTCCTTAAGCGTTTTAGGACATAGTAGTCTACAGGCCGCGCAACTCGCTTCTTTGTGGTCAAGGGGCAGACAAATGTTGCACTGAGCGTGCTCGTCCTTCCAAGGAAATTTGGCCCTGTATGAGGGACAAAACCTAAATGGCATCTTTTCTATAGCGAAAAATTAGAGCAATGACGAAACCCAGGGAGCAGAGAGGGTGAAAGAGGAAAGGCATACTTGTAAAGAATATGTCCACCCCGACCCCACTCTCCCTACTGTGTAGGCCAGCCAGAAGGCCCGGCCACGTGGACAGCAGCGCCGCCGGGATCAACAGGTGTCGAAAGTCCACAGCAGTCTTGGGCGTTGTTTCACAGGATTCAACAGTTCAAGCGACTTAATGGGAATAACGACAAAGTCGATAATAATGACAATAACGCTATCTCTATGTAAGAGCTGCGCATTAGGGCGACCAGTTATCTGGGTGGAAAAAAACAATCTAAGGGACCTCGGCAGCATGAGGGATTTTGAGTACACTACACGCCACGTTAGGGATAGTGTTACAGACATGCCTATGCAGACGTCCCCTTTCGATCCTCGAAAGACAAGATGCAATACTCTGCGGTTACCACTGGATGTCAGACCGTATGCACAGCATGTGATTCTAAGCAGATTAACAAGCATCAGAAGTATAATTATAAGGGAGAAGACTACAGAAACCGAAAGATTGAATCCTTCCCAAAATCACTATTAGCCAGTAAGGACTCATTTGTTCGCAAGAAACCGAATTAGCAGGAGCAGGCCCCAGGGCTGAAAGTTTTTCTGTCAAAAAAGACTGTTGATAAGAACAAGCAAGTACCCTTAAACCAAACGAGAATACTTTCAGAGATGAAGTTAATCGGCGATTTAAAATATTTTTCCTCACCTGACGGATCGTGTGAGCTTCCCATTTAATCCCAACACTAATACTGTGAAATTGGCCATGAAGTCAAGATTGGGTCTGGAAACAATTCTGGGGACCAAAGAAGAGTGTCTGAAGAGGGGCTTCCTGATATCAAGAGAATGTCCACAATTAGATAAAACACCTGTAAATCTTTTAAATAAAGTTCCACCTCGACCACAGCAAAATACTGAGAGACCTTCTATGCCATCTCCCAATATGTGGGAAATAGTACCGGAAATCATTTGCCAAGTATTCCTTAAACTGGGTATTCCTGAACAGAAACTTTTAGTTAATCATGTGATAAGGACCTTATCCTGGAACACAAGGGGGTATTACTCCTTTTGTGAGGGAACTAGAAAATCTTATATTTTCCAAAACTTCAACCTAATATTGTTCCAGGAAATTTGGATAACCGCTGCTTTGGGTATAGATGGTTTCTCTTTCTATAAACAGGTGGCAGTAGGCTGTGCTAGGTGGTCAGCCGACTGGGGGCCTACTTATTGCATGTAGGAATGAGACCTTTTCAAGTTCAAGACTGCTGTCAAATGATATCCAGGGTATTCTGGTGGTTAGAGTACAAAGCAGAGGAAAATTGACTGGGGCAAACTGGATCATAGTCAACATATATTGGAATCCATCGTCACTCCCACTAATAGATTTTTTACTAAATCTTTCAGATCTCCTGGTAGAGTTCTCCTCGCAAATTCCATCAGATGAATTAATAATAAAGAGGGATCTTAACTCCCAATGTTTTACATCTAAATCCACTACTCCTATATTCAAATCTAGAAATGGGCACACATTGTGCAAGTTTGTTGGACTGGGATCTAAGGATGTTAAATGGTAATATCAAGGGAGATATCCCTAGTGCCCCTACCTGGCGGAGAGGATCGTCTTTCTCGACGATTGATTACATTTTTGCATCAAAAACAATTTTTGATAATTGTATCAAATTTACTCTGAGGGAAATCTAAATGACCATATAATGCTGGAAACGATCTTCAGCTTTGTACATAACAACCAAATTCCCACCTATACTCAATAACTGTCTGTAAATACTGCTGGGAATCGATTAGTGAGGTTTGATCGGGGAGAGCAACATCTCACAAATAAATTGGGTATTACCATCAAAGATCTATCCAATCAACAACTATCGAAATATTGCGAACCCAGTAGCTTTATTGACTTCCTGTGGGACATAAACCCCCTGGTTAATCGTATTTCTAAACAGTGTGTGAATCACAAAAACTTTTTTGATACACAAATTCAGGATAAGAAAAGGCATAAAAAGACGACGTCAAAAGCTTCTATTAAAAATAACATCAAAAGATGTAAAAGAATATGAAGAAGAAATTAGATTAAACAACAGCTATAGAAACTGGATGAGGTCTCGTAGGGTTATAAGACAAAGAGAGGGGAGGAAATGTTAAAAGCTATATGTCCGAGAAATTCTAGAAATGTCTGGACCATTATTGGTTCAATGAAGAACTCTGCTAATTACTCCCAAAACACCATAATTCAGGAACAGACATGGGTAGATCACTTCTCTAAGGTCTATGGACCTTCAGACATTCTGGAACCTAAAATTAAAATAAACTCAAATTGGTTATTCAATTCTACAATCGAAGACAATGAAACCCTGATAAAGAAATCATCAGCATCAAGGTTGGCGGGACCAAACGGACTCAGTAATGTAATTTTGAAGGTGAACTCGCCCCTATGGGTGAGGTAACTAAAAATCTTGTTTGAAAATATAATCACTAAAAAAAATCCTGAGTCGTGGAGAAACTCCATCATAATCCGATTTATAAAAAAGGAGATTGCCTGTTACCATCTAATTATCTTACTCCTAGATTCTGATGGAAAAATCTTTTCAGGACTTATACTAGGTGAGCAGGAGAAATGGGCCGAGACCAAAGGAATAATCCCAAAACAGACTGGATTTAGGAGGAGATTATCCGCTTCATTGAATACCCTTAATCTAAGCTGTGTCAGCACAGATTTCCTTGTAAAGGGAGGTACGCCCCTTTTGTTTCAGAGCCTGGGTTGATTTTTCCCAGGGTTTCAATACCATTAACAGAAATCAACTATGGAACAAACTGAAAAACTGGGGTCTACCGATAATCTGTTGGCCATCTTAATAGAGCTCCATCAAAGGTCCTCTCTAAGAGTAAGTCTAGATCAGGGAATCTGTCCCAGCCCATTGATATTGAAAGAGGAGTAAGTCGAGGATGCTTGATTGCGCCATTTCTTTTCATTCTGTATCTATCAGACCTGTTTCAATGATTGAAAGATTGGTTTGTCAGTCCCAAAGTTGGCAATATGAAATAAAAAACTGGTTGGCCTATGCCGACGACATTGCAGTCTTAGATCATACACAAATCGAACTACAAAGTCTACTGACAGCTCTTATCGGATTATGCTTTAGAAAATGATTTGAAAATAAATCCAAATAAGTCCCAAATAATTATATTTAAACATCCAATAAGAGCAACAAAATCTTTTACTCGGCAAATGGACAAACTGCCAATTCCAACTACCAAAGAAGTCACCTATCTGGCTTCTCGGATTACAGCTTTTCTGACCAAAGCCCACCTACTTTCAACCATAGATCTAAAAATAATAAATATGGGTTCACAAATTGCGAAGATATGTTTGCAGTATTGTAAGTCCTCTATTCTCCCTGTACTGAAATTTTACATTGGAAAAGTGGTACCGATTATCATTTTTGGCTTAGAGTCCAACTTCCAAGCCTTTGATATAGATTGGGATAAAATTGAAGGTAAAATCTGGAGAAGAAAATGTGCACTTCCCAATTGCACACCTATTGCATGCATAAGATATGAACTGGGTCTTACTTCATTGGTGGCATAGGTGGAATGGAAATGGGTTTCTATGTACAGGCTAATTTTAGAACCTCCCAAATCATTATAGGAGGAGGAGGCATTATCAATGCATAGTATGGATAACCTGTTCCTGAATCAATTAAGATCATAATGTAACGAAATATTAACTCAATCGGACAGTACAATTGACACCTATATTCAAAACCCACTAAAAAGTATCTTTGTCTTGCACACCAACTGATAAACCTAGATCCTTCTTACCAGCATACTTCAAGAAATCCACAGACCCAGACAATAGGATGGAATTTCTACCCCACAGATATATGTGATAAACGTAATGGAATGGAAAGACAATCAGCCCACCATCTTTTGTCCAGTTGTACAGGAACATGGAATCAGAGAGCTCAAAGACTTCAAAGATTTGTACATGATGTTCGGTCTCTGCATTTTGATTTTGGCAAAGACTTGCATCAGGAAATGAAACTTTCCTTACGGCTGAGGTGGCTTTTCTCCTCAAAGATCTAAGTCTTACTGGAAAGAAGCTGTAGAAATGGAGACATTTGAAAAGGCGTGGATGACTGTCTCTCTGATTTTATATTGTGTCTTACGATTTCGTTTGCTTCTTTTTTCTGAATATCAATTTTTTCTCTTTATTTTAGTTTCCCTCTCATTAATGTCTTCTGGTTTTTCTGTTTATCTTTTAAATATGCAATATTTTTTGACTGCTCCATAGAAGAGGAAATGTTATTGTGATTAGGATTTTCTTTTCTCCCCCACCCCCCTTTTCTCTTCTATGGGATATTTTTGGTTGTAATGATTCTTTTTTGCCTTATTTTGGTTTTGGTTTCTATTGTAGAATTTTGAATTCTATCTTAATCTAGTGATGTGTATTATGAAGACTGTGCTAAATGTTATGTGTAAAAAGTAATGATTTTGGTTTTTGGCTAAAACACAATAAAACAAAAATAAAAAAAAATATTCTGTTTCCGACTTGAGGCCCAGGACATGAACAGAAATGGGCCTCTTTCAACTTTACCAGAATGAACAGGCGCTCAAGTGGAGGACAATGTGCCTGGAAACTTAAAAGTGCTGGATGTGCACAAAGCATGGCAAATGATATGTGTCTTTTTCCTAAATACATGGAAAGTTACACTTTCGACTTAAAGAGACAGATAGCAGCGTGTACATTATCTTCAATGCAGTACAATTCTGTGATCCAGAAATCTAAAGTGGAGCCAAGCACTGTGCATTTGTCACAAATAAGAACACTTACTTTTTAACATTACAATTACATAATTTAAAAGGAGAGGCCTACTTGTGATAGAAGTTAAAACTGGCCTATTTGGTGAAATTCTGAATGTACATTGGGCGTTAATATTGTGGAAGCGAAAACTATATGTTATGAACAGGTTTAAATGTAATTTACTATACAATTGATTAAACGCAATTCTGCACAAAATATCAAAAGGTAAAAACCTTTGGTTGATCTAAAGCTGTACTTTGAGAAGCATGGATGCAGAGGGGCATTTCCACTGAAATGAAACTGACCCATGACCTGCTGGTTTGGGCTCTCTAGGAGAAAGATGCCTGGTTGTCAATTAGTTGCTGATAAGATGTCCTGCAGAAGTTACCTAGGGTCAGGTCTTCTAATAAAACGTGCATTAAGCCTGAAACAGAGTCCTTTGAAGCTCTTGAGGAGAGAGCTAGAATCAACGTGGGCTAAAAGCTTCATGCCCTGTAAGTGTATTTGGGAATCGAAACCTAAGGAAAAGGCGGGGGCTAGGAAAGTGAGTGAGGCTTGTGAGGCAGGGGTTTAATTAATAGAATACATGTTGTTGGATAAAGATTGCATCATATTGTCATGATGCCTACCCCTAGGCATCAGGACCAAGGCCCTCAGCTCCGGGAGCAGGCATCCAGACATTTGTTTAAACCTCAGCAGCCCCGGCTAGGGGCTGTCTGGGTTCAGTCCTGGCGCCTTAGGTGCCAGGCTCATCATAGAAATCAGTCGTGGCGCCATAGGCGCCAGGCTCATAGACTTTACTTACCTGATGCAGACCATGCTGCAAAAGAGTCCAAGCCTACATGAGGCCTGGATGGGACTATTTTGTTACAGGGACTATTTTTTACTCGGGCGTGGCTCTAGGGAACTTCTTACCTGGAACTACATTGGAGGCTATTTAAACCACACCCGAACAGCAGCACATGCTTCGCGTTATTCTGCATCCAGCAGCGTGACGCTCAACGTGCCTGCAGCCAGCATCCAGTCTTCTGCCACGCCCGCCTCGAATCCGGAGCTACTAGAATAAAGAAGAGGAAAAGGACAAGGTTAGAAAACGAACTTATTTCAAATTCCTCACCTAATTCCGGAACCATTTCATCTCCGGACCTGGAAAGTACATAAGTCCTGCACGCGTCGCTTCGCCAGCTCCAGCACGGCGCCATACTCACCAGTTCTCACTGCATCTTTTGATCCGGCACTGTCTCCATCATTTCTTTGCCGTAATCCGGCACCTAGGGGACACAAGAAAAAACAAGGTGAGCCAAGGGAATCAACAAATACAACCTCTTACCACCATAGACTTACCTGATTTACCACCGGCGGTATTATTCCATAACTCTCCACATTTTCATATGCCGCATCTGTAAAGAAGGAGAAAAACAACACGTTAACGCATGCAATAGTTACCGGACAGCGTTGGGTAACAGATTCTTACCTGAACGCCAGCAGCAGCTACGAGACCTTCTTCTCACAAACTCAGTTGCAACTTAAGGAAGGAAGGGGACAAGAGTGAACATCGGGCACATTGAACTCTTTGAACTTGATACTTACCAATCCCGCCAGGGACTTCAGAGTCAATACTTACCGGAACTCTCCCAACGCCTTCAAACCAGTGAAGTAACTGGTATCTACGCGCCCCTGCAAGACACGCAGCATGGAGAGCTCATCTTTTACGAACATAAGGTGAGGTTACTAAGGGGATATCGGAGATGATTAGTGGGGGAGAGCGAGAACAGTTGGGAGGCCATCGCTAAAACCCACAGGTGGTTAATCCCTGTCTCCACTTGCATGAAAATACTTCTTCGGGTCCAGCAGGCAAGACTAGGCGGGCCAGTCCAGACAGTCATCTCTGCACTACACATCACGTTGAAGGAGACCGCAGCTGTCCGGGTCCGATCGACACCCCCTGTGGGGTCCAGCAAAGCTAACATATGCCACAAAGCTCGGTCCAGACGTTTATTAAAGGTGACCGAAATCTCCTTTGAACCATGCTAAAACGATTTTTGTGTAATAAACATAACAGAAGTTAAGAAAAATTAGATTCAGGCCTTCCCATGATTACAAGAGATATGAAAGTTGGTGCGAGGGTGAAGGACAAAATTAACATTTGTATGATGAAGTGTCATACTTTTCACTAGTATGGTCCACGAGGAAATCAAGAAAAACTAACTCCACTCACCAGGAAGGGCGTGCCGAAGTAAAATCAGTAAGGTCTAATTTGCCGTAAAAAGAAATTTATATATATATATATATATATATATATATATATATATATATATATATATATATATATATATATATATATATATATATGGGATACATTACTCACCGTAATCGTATTTCTGATGCTTGTATCTGCTTAGATTCACATGCTGTGCATAGGCCGACATCTAGTGGAAGCTGCAGAGTATTACAGTTTGTTTTTCGAAACTTGAAAATGGGCGTCGACACAGGCGTGCCAGTAATACTATCCCTAGTGTGACGTCCACTGTACCCAAGATCCCTCACGCGTCTAGGATCCTCAGATTGTATTTTTTCTGACATGAGGAAGCATGAGGAGTAGCGCGAGTACAGATAATCCAAGCAGATAGACAGAAAGGTAAGACTACAAGCAATCATGCGCCTTCTCTCGGAGGGGAGGAAGGGTGGGTCGCATGTGAATCTAAGCAGATACAAGCATCAGAAATACGATTACGGTGAGTAATGTATCCCTTCTGAGGCTTGTGGAATCTGCTTAGATCACATGCTGTGCATAGATTAGCGAGCAGTACCAGAAGAAGGAGGTGGCATGTGAGAAGGGTCATGAGCAAACAGGTGTCTTAGAGCCGCTTGTCCCACTTGTGTATCTGTCTTGGAATGAGTGTCAATGCAGTAATGCTGAGTAAAAGTGTGAATAGAGCTCCAAGTAGCTGCTTTGCAAATGGTGTCGAGGGGAACATTTGCAATGAAAGCCAGAGTGGCCCCAATGCCTCTAGTAGAGTGGGCCCTTGGCGTAAAAGGGAGAGTTTTTTCAGAAAGAGAGTAACACAGCTGTATACAGTTGATAATCCACTTCGAGATAGCGCCTTTAGAGACGCGATCCCACTCTCTGCCTGTAGCTACGGAGACAAACAGTTGATCTGTTTTCCTTAGCGGTCTGGTTTTATTTACATAGTAGAGGACCGCCCTACGCACATCTAGGGTGTGTAGTTTCACCTCAGCCGAGCTTTGCGGGTTCTGGAAGAAAGCCGGAAGCTCGATGGACTGGTTTACATGGAATTTAGATATAAATTTAGGTGAGAACCTAGGGTGTGTGCGTAAAACCAGTTTGTCTTTGTGGATAGTAAAGAAAGGATCCTGCACTGACAGAGCCTGAATTTCACTGACCCTTCTTATAGAGGTAATGGCTACTAAGAAGGCCGTTTTATAAGTCAGGTGTTTGAGACTACTTTTATGCATGGGTTCGAAAGGGGGGCCCATGAGCTTAGCTAGCACCACATTAAGGTCCCATCCTGGCGGTGGGTTAGAAATAGGAGGGTGAAGTCTCTTTACTCCTTCCATGAAGGCTTTAACTACTGGTACTTTCCACCACGACACCTTGTTATGGGATGTGGTGTAAGCCGAGAGGGCGGCCAGGTGTACTTTCAGAGAGTTAAAAACCAATCCTGCATCCAGCAGGTGGAGCATGTATGTCACAATGTTGGAAGGAGTGCAATCAACCGGGTTGATTAGTTTATTCTGGCACCAAATAACGAATCTCTTCCACTTGTCAAAGTAACAGTGCCTTGTGTTTGGTTTCCTGGATTCTTTTAGGATGTCCATACACCTCTGTGGTAAATTGAGATGTCCAAACTCTATGACCTCAGGAGCCATGCTGCCAGGTTCATTGAGTTGGGTTGCTGGTGCACTGTTTGACCTTGTTGCTGGGACAGTAGGTTGTACCAGGCTGGAAGTTTGATGGGCTCGCACACCGCCATCCTGCGTAGGTGTGGAAACCATGGTTGTCTCGCCCACATGGGAGCAACTAGGATGAATGTCATCGATTCCTTGTTCATCTTGTACACCACCTTCCTGATGAGAGGAGTTGCTGGAAAAGCGTACGCAAACATCCCTGACCAGTTCATCCACAGGGCGTTCCCTTGGGAGTCTGGCTGGGGGAACCTGGATGCAAATCCTGGGCATTGTTTGTTTTCGCTTGTGGCGAATAAGTCTATAGTGGGGAAACCCCACTGAGAGAAGAGATCTTCTACGATCTCTCTGTGAAGGACCCATTCGTGTTCTTCTGGGAGGGAGTCTCTGCTTAGAGCATCCGCTAGGGAATTGAGCTCCCCTGGAACATGTTGCGATGACAGGAAGATGTTCCGTCTGAGTGCCCATATCCAGATTTTCTGGGAAAGCTTGGACAGATTTGGCGAACGAGTCCCTCCTTGCTTGTTCAGATAGAACATGGCTGTCGTGCTGTCCGTCCGGATCTGCACCGACAAGTTTAGTAGATGGGGCTCGAATGCCCGAAGCGCTCTGAATACTGCCAGAAGCTCTAGCAGGTTGATGTGGTTCTTGGCTACTGAGTGAGACCAGAGACCCTGAGCTGTGTGGTGGAGATGGTGAGCTCCCCACCCAGCCAGGCATGCATCTGTAGTCACCACTGCCTGTACTTCGGGATCGTAAAAGGGTTTTCCCCTTGCGAGATTCTCTCTTGTCCACCAGTGTAGGCTCTGTACCAGTGTTGGCGAAACGACCACTAGATCGTCCCACTGACCACTTGCCTGAGACCACTGTTTCGCCAACCATTCCTGCATAGGACGCATGCGCAGTCGCGCGTGAGGGACCAGGTAAATGCATGACGCCATCATGCCCAGTAACCGCATTGCTTTGCGTACCGTTATTTGTTGACCGGACTGATAATGTGGAATTTGCAGTAGTATATTCCGAATTCTCTCTTCCGAAGGGAAGGTCAACCCTTTCTGAGTATCTAGGATTGCTCCTAGGAACTGTTTTGAGGTGCTTGGCACTAGGCTTGACTTCTTCTCGTTGATTGAGAAGCCTAATTCGTGGAGGAGGTCGATAGTCCTTTGAATGTTTGTCCTGCAAATTCCTGGGGTTTCCCCTGTTATGAGCCAGTCGTCCAGATAAGGGTACACTGGGATTGCCTCCCTGCGTAGGTGTGCAGCTGCCACCGCCAGTACCTTGGTGAATACCCTTGGTGCTGAAGCTATCCCGAAGGGCAGTACCTTGAATTGGTAGTGGCGACTGTCCACCTTGAAGCGCAAGTACTTTCTGAGCGCCGGGAGCATGGAAATATGAAAATAAGCATCTTTCATATCCAAGGTTGCCATGTAATCCCCCTTTTTTAGGAGGGGGATTACCTCTTGTAGCGTGGTCATACGGAATTTTTGGGGCTTGACATACTTGTTGGCAGGCCTTAAGTCCAGTACTGGGCGCATTGTTAAATCTTTCTTTGGCACAAGGAAGTAAGTTGAATAGATACCCTTGTTTACCTGGTGTCCTGGGACGATTTCTATCGCGTCCTTTTCTAGCAGAATGGCAAACTCCTCGAGAAGGATCTTCTGATGTTCTAAGGAGTGTACTCTTTGTCGTGGAGGATGGTTCCGGGGACGCTGCAGTAAATCTATACAATATCCTGTGGACACTGTTGACAGCACCCATCTGTCTGAGGTGATCCCTTCCCAAGCCTGGGTGAAGTTGGAAATGCGTCCCCCTACTGGGGTTGCGTGAGAAGGGACCCTGAACTGAGCGTCCCTGCTTTGGTGGAGGCGTGCCACCTCCCTTGTTGGGGCTGCCTCTGCCTCTTCCACGCCCTCTTTTGTTACCCCTGCCGTAACTTTGGGTAGACTGCTGGCTGTTGTTCCACTGTGTACCCTGTCCCTGGGCATAGTTGCCTCTTTGTGAATTTTGGCCGCGTGGGCGACGAAAACTACTATTCCCCCTCTGGTGAGGGGGGGTTTGTTGGTTAGTTGGCCAAGGGATTTCAGTGTCTCGTATTCGTCCTTGGCATTCTTAAGTGCGTCTTCGACCGCTTTCCCAAACAATAGATCGGGTTCCACCGGCTTGTCTATTAATGAAGCCTGAGTTTCTGTTTTGAACCCCGACTGCCGTAACCACGCATGTCTTTTGATAACAGTACCTTCTGCTATCAATCTCCCTGCGTTGTCCGCGGCGTCAAAAGTTGCTTTCAATATGCAACCAGACACGGCTCTCCCTTCTGCCGAGATCCGAGCCAATTGGCCCTTTAACGGTTCAGGAGCAGAGGCTATGAGCGCCGCAACCTCTTCCCATTGATGGCAGTTGTAGCTGGCCAACAGGGTGGTGGAGTTAGCAATCCTTGCTTGGTAGGCGGACGTTGAGGCTACCTTCCTGCCAAACCCGTAAAGTTTCTTGCTCTCCTTGTCGGAAGGAGCTTCTGATGAAGATAAGGGTGTTACAGCCCTCTTCCGAGTGTTGGTAACAACTAGGGAGTCTGGTTTAAGATGTCCTCTTATATAGAGAGGGTCAGACTGGGCTGCCCGGAAAAGTTTTTCGACCCTGGGGTTGACTGCTCTGGTGAGGTTTGGGTTCACCAGGGACGGATCTATTCTTCGTTGGATGGATTTAAGGATAGGGATGGTTTGAGCGACCGGCCTCCTCTCTCCCACCAACTCTTCAGCGAAGTCCCTTTCCTCCTGTACACCGTGGGTGTCGATGTGAAAATGTTCTGCCGTGCCAGCGAGAATCTCATTAAGGAGGGGCTGGTTATCGACTGGCGAGTTGGTAACTGGGGCTTCGTTCTCTACCGGGGAATCTACTCTGTAAATTTCCTGCTCATCTTCTCCCTCCTCCTGATCCTCATCATCCGCATAGTATTCTGTCCCGGTTTGTTCCTCCATAATTTCAAACTCCTGGTTCCCCTCAGGGAAAGGCTCTCCTTGGTACCTGGGGTGTGGAGTAGAGTATGGAGTAGAGTAAGGCTGCACCTCGAAGGGTTCAGGTCTTTCGAACCGGGCCTTTTTACTTAGGGGGATAGGATCAGTGGAACCTGAGGGTGTGGCCCCCTGAGGGTCATACGAGAGGAAATGCTCTGGACTCTTGTCGTAGAAATCAGCCAAGGAAGACATCCTTGACATGACCCTGTCTATGTCTTCACTGGACCATTCTTTGGAACAGGGGATGACTTTAGTAGGCAATTTAGGGGACTTATCAAGGGTACCCTTGCTGGATGTTGATCTCTCCGTAGACTTGTATTTGTCTGTCTGCTTAGGGGGGGAAGGATGGTCGTACAGGAGTGGAAGAATGTGCTTTCCGCTGTTTCCCCCCCTCCCCGTGCGTGGAAAAATGTTTTCCCTGTCCCTTGGAGGCCCCGGAGACTTTCGACGCCTGGCGTCGAGGATCGGGAGAGGTATCTGTGTTTTTCGATCGTGGGGCCTCGCTGGTGTTAACTGCGGGCTCCGTCTCTTGGAGCGCGGCCTGGGGGTGGAAGTCGTCTTCGTCCTCCGACGATCGAACTTCCGTTAGTCTAGGGAGCGAGGCACTCTTGGCAAGAGTGGATGATTGCCTTGCGTCATGAGGCGATCTCGATCGAGAGCGCCCAGAGGACACCGAGTCGGACCGTTCTATCTGTGCCTCTTTCCGAGAAGTCGACGTCGTCGAGGTTCGGTTGGACTTAGTGTGCTTAGTGTGTGTAGGGTGTGTAGCGCCTGCGTCGCCGGGGGTCTTCCCCATAGCCGCCCTGCCGGACGACCTTCCGAGGTCGGGGACCTGCGCTCGGCTGTCTTTCGACGCCGTAATGCCCTCGCCGTCCGAAAGTACGGCGTCGCTACCATCGCTGAAGGCGCCCTCCGCTGCCATGGCCGCCTGCCTGGCGTGGTGGGCCCAACGCTTAGTCGAACGGTCCTTAAGTGTCTTAGGTTTAAACCTACTACACACTCTGCAGTTCGCTTCGGGGTGGTCCCTCGGCAAGCAGAGATTGCACGAGGTGTGCCTGTCGACCCAAGGGTATTTGCGGTTGCACTTGGGGCAGAATTGGAAAGGGGTACCCTCCATACGCACCTAAAGGCAGCGGGCTGGTAAGTGTAGGAAATATATAAGGTGTACCTATATACCAAGAGTGAAGAGTATGTACCACCCCCCACTCTCCCTACTTGCAGGGCCGAGGCCAGCGGCCTACCAGGCCCGGGCCGAGGCTAGCGGCCTTCCGAGGCCCAGATCCGTCGTGCAGCAGCCGACGGTCGATGTCTTCCCCAGCCGTCGTCGAGTGTCGACGTTGGGGTGGGGAAGGATGTCAATAAAGAATTATAAATTGCAATTATTAGCAAAAGTATGGCTAAGGCCAGGGGACTCCGCAAGATGCTTCCGACCAGTATGGCGGAAAAAAACAATCTGAGGATCCTAGGTGCGTGAGGGATCTTGGGTACAGTGGACGTCACACTAGGGATAGTATTACTGGCACGCCTGTGTCGACGCCCATTTTCAAGTTTCGAAAAACAAACTGTAATACTCTGCAGCTTCCACTAGATGTCGGCCTATGCACAGCATGTGATCTAAGCAGATTCCACAAGCCTCAGAAATATATATATATAACACCCAGGGAGTTATTACAGTATGAGAATTTTTAGAACAAAAGATGCAGTAATCCTTGGCAATTTCAAATGATGTATCTATTCCCCTCCCCCAGCCTACATCATACATATATCTCAGGGTGTGGTGAGGTGAAGGGAAGGGAACAAGGTAGCCAATCCTGACCACAGGAATCATGACAAGGTTGCTGTGTCACTAGCCATAGAAAAGGGCAGGTTTGCAACAGAACTGGGCTTTTTGTGCATTATTCTGGGAGAGAGCTGCTGCTGGACTCTTGCAAGGAACAACCGGCAAAGGCCTCAATCATTGCATTGAAGACAGTGGCTGGGACAGAGAGGCTAGCTGGGACCCAAACCAGAGTAGCAGAAGGAGTCTGGGTGCAGGAGAAAATACCTGACTGAAAGCCCTTGACCAGACCTGTGCTGTCCTCGGAGGAGCCCTGCTGTTTTCCCTGACCAAAGCCTCCCATGTAAGTAGGTATCCCAAAGCCATCAATTGTGTAGGGAGCCACCTGCCCTTTCCATTAGTGGGTAGAGGGGGGTGAAACTGGGTAGGCCCTTCGCACAACTTATTTCCCCATTAGAAAACCACCCCTCTGTTGAAAATGCATTGTGTTGGGAGCAGCCATGCTTAACACTTTCCATTAATGTGTGTGGGAGGGTTGGAGTCACGATATATTATGCAACACAACCAAATCAGGGATCTCTTTCCCTTGCAATTAATGTGGCGCACAATAAAACCACTTTTATTTTTACTATCCCGATTTATTTTTAAAGAAGGCCTCCAATCCGTTTGCATCAAACATCCACCAGCACCCCTTGTCACAATAGACCAGGAACTAGGCTGGTGTGTTGTCAATGAAAATTGTATTCATTTATTATTTAATGGAAAATGTAATAAACAGTTACAGTGACCACCAGGGGGTGGCCACACAAACTTCAGAGTATTCTTGGTCAAATGGCACACTAAACAACTCAAACATGGATGGCATACAGATTTGCTTTACTGATTTCACCACTACAATCACTAGTTCAAAACATCATGTAAATGAATGCAACCCACAGGAAATTGCATGCGCACACAAATGATTCTTAAATCCCAGCAACCCTCACACCCACCTCTAGACCTCCACTAGGCTTGTCACCTTGGAATGGAAGGCAGTGGCAAGGACTGGGAACACCAGGTTAAAAATCGGATTTTAAATTGGGGTTTTCAAAAACACTAGGAACAGCAATGAATGGGACTATTAGTTTTCTGCACCAGGTAAATTGTTTTTTACTTTATTGGGACAACTGCTATGGGACAGCACACAAGGGCACTTCATGCTGCTTGCTTTTAGGAGACAAATAGTGCTTCATAACAGACTAGCTAAACCGCAATAGGAAACTCGATTTTAGAACATGCAACACATGAAAAAATAAAAAGGGAATACAATTGTAAATCTGTATTTCTAAATATGGTAGGGGAAGAGTGATAGACTAGGAAAAACGGTTTTAGACAGGTTAAGCGAAATTTCCAGGAAAACGAAAATGCAAATGACAATCGTTTTTACAAAGGCTGCAAATGACAGACATACTTTAAGCAATGGGGAACTCTCATTGGACAATAGGTTTTCATTTAAAAGGACAGAGGCACCTAACAGGTAGGCTCGGGGCAAAGAGAGTTTACTCACAATAGGAAAAACAGTTTGGGTTTAAAATGACAGATGCAAGTAGAAATTAGTTTTGGAAAAATACCTCTTAAACACACTGGGCCTCATTACACGGTAGGCGGTAGGGACATACCGTTACCGGTAAGGGATTACCGGTATCGGTAAATCCCCTCCCCAATCACGAACCGGACATAACGCTATTAGCGGCACCGCTAAGTACGGTGGCACTATTAGCGGCAAGTCCGTGAGCGTGCGCCCCCTCAGACCGGAAATAGCGGCATAGCGCTAATATCACGGCATCACGAGCCATGCGTACATGGCAATACCGGCATGTAGTAGACCCAAAGAACCCTTACCGGCAAGGCGCTAATACCGGCATCGCGAACCACACGTTAAAAGAGCACAGCAGAGTTCCCACCTGCCACAGGTGGACAAAATCAGCACAGGTGGAGGCAATGGAGACTGTCAGCACAAAAGAGCACACCACACCCCTCCCCACACCCATTCCCACACCAAGATGGATGCAATACTAGCAGCATTACATGGGCTAGAGGACATGATTGCAGTGCAGCAGCTACAACAACAGGCAGCACAGAGGAGACGCAGGAGGAGGAGGAGGAGGGAAAGACAGGCGCAGCAAGCACCACCAGTGCACCTAGTGATACCACAGAGGCAGCCACCAATTCCCAGGATCAGAGCCAGTCCAGTCAACCTAACCCCTGAGCAGATACACACCCTGTACCGTCTGGACTGGGATACCATCACCACCATAGTAGACATGATATACAACGACATTGTGAGTCTCATTGACATCCGTACTGCCATCCCCCCTCTACTGAAGGTAGTAACAGTGCTCCACTTCTTGGCCACAGGCACCTACCAGCATACGGTAGGTCAGATGCATGGCAGATCACAACCAGTATTCTCACGCACACTGAACCAGGTGCTCGATGCCCTCCTGAAGCACACAAGTCAACACATATACATGCCACGGACTGCCCAGGAGATCTCCAACACCAAAGTTGGCTTCCATTCACTGGCAGGCATCCCAAGTTGCATCGGGGCCATCGACTGTACCCATGTAGAACTGGTGGTCCCACATGCCAATGAGGCAGTGTACCGTAACAGAAAGCTATACCACTCCATCAACGTCCAAATGGTATGTGACTCCAACAAGATCATCACACATTGCTGTGCCCGATATCCCGGTTCAACCCATGATGCAATGGTCCTGCGGAACTCGACAATACCACAATACATGGAGCGACATGCTGGACAACGTTCGTGGCTACTTGGTGAGTAGCAGGCCGACCACATGTCAGTGTGATGTGGATTGTGAGTGGGGGGGGGAGATGCATACTCCAACTGGGCGTGAATGGGGGGGGGAGATGCATACTCCAACTGGGCGTGAACTGGTGTCATGAGAAGAATGGACATACATATTTGCATCACTGTACAGTGAGGCAGCCCACAATGGACCAGAGACAAAACCACATGCTGGAAGTGAGTGCCACGACAAACATATCAATCCACTACGCCAAACAGGCCATTCCAAACAACATGCACACCGCACAACACACCATTCCCCCCATTACACAAATCAGCAACATGCATATCAAAATCACAACTGAAATGTACGCTGAACAACATCAGAAATGGTCCGCGCACATGAGTGCATACAAATGGATCCCCTGTAGCCATTGTGGTGAGGCACACCCGTACCCCACCACTGAATTGCCATCAACTAAGGAATGGCAGTGTACTAGCAGTGTGGCACTAACGTTGCCAGGGCCAGGAAACACAAATCACTTAAACTCAGGCGGGACTTGGCAATCCCTGCCGTATGCATGCATGGTGCATGTCCACTTGCAAGGACCACCTCACCTTCCCACATTGCAGTTACCCTGATTGCCATGCGTGCTTGGATCTGTGGATGTCGTTGAATATGCAATGTTTGTTTGTGTGATATGTGCACGCTCCACATTATGTAGACACTTACACATACCCATTGTTGCACCCATGCAGGTGATGCAGGTTATCCCCTGAAGAGGTGGCTCCTTACCCCTGTGCAGAACCCACAGAACAGGCACGAAGAGGACTACAATCATGCACACACCCGTACCCGCGTGGTGATCGAGCAGACATTCGGCCTATTGAAGGAACGCTTCCGGTGCCTCAGCAGGTCGGGCGGGGCACTCCTGTACGGGCATGAGAAGGTGGCCAAGATCACCATGGCATGTGTCATGCTTCACAATATGTGTATCAGACGGAATGTGCCAATGCCCCCTGACATAGAACTGCGACCACCGTCTGAGGATGATGACGGGGATGAGGATGGAGGAGAGGGGGCTGCAGGTCATGCATGTGGCGATGCCCAGGAGGGACGTGCTGTGCGGCAGCACCTGATAGACCATTGTTTCTGATGCACATGGATTAGGAGGGTGCAATTGGTGTTCAGCTCAGGGCACGGGGTGTATGGAGGACATAAACACAGTGCACCCTTCAACAATAAAGCACACATACACAATGATCAATGTCCAGTCATGTGATTATCCATGCCATTACGTGTGTATTGAGCATTATGTCATTCAAACGTGCATGTACCCTCCACCCCAACAACCCTCACCCCCCTCCCCCCACAACTCCCCCAAACACCCTCACCCCCTCCCCCCACAACTCCACCAAACACCCTCACCCCCCTCCCCCCACAACTCCCCCAAACACCCTCCCCCCCTCCCCCCACAACTCCACCAAACACCCTCCCCCCCTCCCCCCACAACTCCACCAAACACCCTCACGCCCCTCCCCCCACAACTCCCCCAAACACCCTCCCCCCCCTCCCCCCACAACTCCCCCAAACACCCTCACCCCCTCCCCCCACAACTCCCCCAAACACCCTCACCCCCCTCCCCCCACAACTCCACCGAACATGGTGTGCACATCAGTGCTGCATTAGTTCCCAAGTGTCAACAGGTACAGGCTGGCCCTACTTCCCTCCTCCACTACCACCATTGGGGGGTTGTGAGTCTGACCACCGCAAGGACCGGCTGGACCTGCGCAGGATGGTTGTCTGGTCGGAGCTAGTAGACGAGGGGGTGGCTGGTTGATCTGCTCCCTGTGAGTGACGCATGCTCTCCATCGCCTCAGCAATGCGCGTTAGGACCTGCCTCACAGCGGCCATCTCGTCACATAGGCGCGTCGTGTTGCTGTCCATGGCAGCTTTCATGTCCCTTGACAACACCCGGATCTCCTCCCTGGTCGAGGCAGCCTCGCTCACTTGCCGGGCAACCAGGGCATTGAGCTCCTCCTGGCGCTGGCGTATCAGGCTCATGGTGTCGTCTGCGGCCCTGCCCCTGTTACTCCTCGGCGCAGCTTGCTGCATGTGGCTGACATCAGGTGAGCTTGCCACGGGACTGAATGACCCATCCATTGAATCTCCGGCATGCACCTCATGGATGCTGCCATTGGATGTGTTGCATGGGCTGTGGAGTGGGGACAGCTGGGTGCTGGGTGTACGCTGCCCTTCCGGTGTCGGACATGGGTCGTCCACATCACTCATAGGTGCCGTGGCTGCTGCTTCCCCGACGGAGCTATTGGCTGCGGACGGCGTGCCTTCTGGCACTGGCTCCTGAGTGGTGGGGGTGGGTGGTGGGGGTGCTGCCAGTGTCGGATGGCATTTCGACCCTTGGTGTGGTCGTTGCGTGTGTGGCTTTTGAACGCTGGGCCACTCCAGATATCCAAGTGCCCCTCGATGTACTGGGCCTGGTGCCTGCATCCTTTCCCTTGGCCTGCTTTTTGGGTGGTGGGGCCTGCGTTGCAGAGTCCAGCTCCTCACTGTCAGAATGTGACCCTGTGGGGGAGCAAGACAGGGATAGCATCAGTGATGGGTCAACGTGCATCATGCATATGTTGTTGTTGCTGCAGTTCTTTGGATTTGGACATCTAGTTTGGGCCTGCAGGTTGTTGGCCAGATGGGTGGGTCATCCGGACATGTGTCAGGGTGACACGTGTGTGAGGTGCTGCATGCATGTGGTTGTGTGGGGATGTGCACGGCATATATGCAGGGTTGTGTACATGTGTGTGTGATGACCCCATCCATTAGCTAATTCCCATTTCACATTTGGGGGAGGGACTCATGCTTAGCATTGCTGTGTTTTGCGTGGTCACTCACCTCCGTCTGACGTTGTTGCCACACCACACTCCATTCGGCCCACTCCCTCGATGGATTCTATGCCAATGGTGCTGGCACATGTCTCCTCCCACTCCTGCATCTTCATCGGGGATCCACCTCCGCCTCCTGTGCCCATGGCCAGATTCCTGTTGGCCGATAAAATGCTGCGTACACGGAGGCGCAGATCATCCCACCGCTTGCGCACGTCCTTTACGGTGCGGGGGGTGGAGCCCACCGCACTGACTTTCTGCGCCACCTCAGCCCAGATTTCCTTTTTTCTCAGGAGTGCAGGGCGCCGCATGTCGCTAGCGAACACTACGTCTGCATTTGCAGCCAGGGTGTCTGCCAGCATTTTCAATTCCTCGTTTGAGAAGCGTTCTTTGCGCTGGCGCGCATCGGCTTTCTTTAGGGCCTTGGGCATTGTTTGTTCTTGTGGGATGTGGTTTTGCCAGTCGTGGTGTTGCTGCAGGTCCTGAATGCAGGGGATGGCAATGGATTGTGTTTTTAAAGATGGCCGCCGGGCTCTTTCCCGTTCCGGTGCGATGACGCTATTTCCGGTTCCGGTGTTTTACGGTGACCGCTAATAGCAGTGACCGCTAACAGCGGTGACCGCTAATAGCGTGCAGCATGAGGGCGGAGGTGCTATCAGCACTTTGGTCGGAGCCGGAAAGGTGCTTTTGCGCCATGGCGGTAGGGTCATTTACCGGCATGGCCCTATGCGCGTGTCCGCTAACTCGTAATGTAACGCTATTAGCGGTCTCCTACGATGGCGGACACGCTAATAGCGCCATGACGGTAAATCACATTTTTTACCGCCTACCGTGTAATGAGGCCCACTGACAAATTAGTTTTTGGCATTCAATTTGATTCTTTGGGGAAACACCAAGACTATAATGACGCGCAAGACACTGGGAAGCGAGAGTTAGTTTCAAATTCTAACTCTCTCGATCTTGTGAAATAATGTGGGAATTAATTGATTTACTGAAAAAATATACTAGGGATCTACACAAGCAACTGCAGATTCTTTCAATGGAAAATGACAGAAATGCACGGGCAAACAAAGGATTTTCAATACACAGTGAAATATTTTTCAATGGGAACATGACAATTACACAAATACAAAGGATTTTCACTGGGAACAATTACCACAACGCACGGACAAGTGAAATCTCTTTCAATGAGAAAGTGACTGAATTACACAGACAAAGAAGATAGGGGGGGTTTTCCATGAGGGATTCTCTATGGCAATGCTGAATAACATAGGGGGAAGTCTAGATTTACAAGAGGGCTGAATGGTGCACCAAAGAGCATCAGGCACCCACTGCTGGGACAGTCAGTGGTCAGTCAAGGATTTTCTCTGTCCCAAGTCAGCTACTCCAGCTCCTGGCTTCACTCCAAGATGTAGGCCCAACTCTGCAATTATGGTTCCAAATATGGTCAGCTGCACACCTCGAGATCTGGTAGGGAGAGTCCTGATTTGAGGCGGAGTGACCTATTTAGAAGGCAAATGACATCACTGATTTGTCATAGTTCTCGCAGATTTGATAGGTCTGTGATCAAGGGTTCTCTCCTATCTGTGGGCGTCTTTTGGGAAGCCAATGGAGGATACCCCATCCTTCATCTAATTTAGACAAGGGGCTGGGTCAGGCTTTTCACATGAAATTCTCACTGCATGACAAATGCCCTTTCTCATATTATGACACGTCAGCATTTTTGAATACTTCATTTCGCAGGAAATCGTATAAAGCTTGTTTGATGTCTGTGTGACCTATTGATGCGAAGCTGCAGTATTTTCTCGTTTTCTCCCAAACTGTATTAATGAAAAATCCGGCACTGGGTGGGCAGAATAAGACTACCATTATACATATGTCCTCAAATTTTTTACGGTCCCCACATATATGCAGAGATCACAATCAAGTTTTTCCTTGTAACTCTTGGTATGTTGGTGTCACAGAAATCATGTTTGGCTCACCAGAAGCAGCTCATTAACAGCTTTTCAGAAATCCGAACATGAATAGTGTACAATTAATATTTCCAGAGCTATTCCCCTAAACAACATCTCTCTCATTCTGTGCAATGGGTGTGAAACTACTCCGCACTCTGACCCCCACCCTTGGAAGAGATCTGGCTTTAGCTCAGACGTCAAGAGGGAGGCTTTTGTTTAGCTTAGTCCAGAGCTTCAATGGCTAATGGCCAGTTTTTATGACAGCCTTAGTGGTTTTAGTCATAAAACCTGGGGAGCAGGAGCATTCCTCAACTCGTCCCCCTGACAACAGAGCTTGGAATCTAGTTTCATACTTGGGGGATTCACGGCAAAGAAACGAAACTACTATCTTGGCCTAGCTTGGCTGCAAGCATTTTACATTTAAATCAACTCTTAGAATGACAATTTCACATGTAAAACCATTGCACAGTGCTTACTTGCAAAACAGTGATTACTGAAGGGAAACGATGTACACTTAAAGACTAACTATACATTATGAAAGTTAAAAGTATCCCTTTAAGGCAAAATTGAAATCTCCATTGTCACTTTCAGCCGTGAATGGCTTCCTCTCTGCTGAACCACAAAATATCCATGTAGGTTCTGCGAATCATTGTGTCTTCTTGTGATGGGCTCATGATGGACAAAACGTATGCTTTCTTTATTACATATTTTGAAGAGCATGTATTTAATATCAAGGGAAACTGATTTTTGCATTCAATGGTTTCAGTCATGGTGAAAAGCTCCATTCTGCTGTGCAGGCTTGCCACAATCTGGTCATTTTTATTTACAAGGTGAATGCCACGGTTTCTGACAATATGGCCTCAGCTTGCTCAGACTTTTTGCAAATGTTTTCTTGTGACTTTCCCTTGGGTAGAGCACTGAACATTTTTAGGTATCTCCATGTTTTGACACCTAAATTCGCTCCTTTTCGCTTTGAAATTGCAAGGCCTTATTTCCATGTTAATTCACAACAGGCCTTTCATTTTAGGGAGCCCTCATACTGACTCCGGCCTATACTTATGGCGTTCAGGGCTATTTCACCCCACAGGGAGGACTGTGTAGACCTTTAGCTAATTTGATTAAAGTAAATTAAGTAATTCCCACATAGAAAATCATGGGATGAGTTGTTAGAATTCGAAACTAACAAAGCTCACACTCAGTGTGTTATACCTGGTATAGCCCAAAAAGACTTGGTTGAGTGTCTCTGAAATCCATGACTTCCACATAGAAAGGGGGGGGGGAGAGAATTCATCATCCCAAAAAGAAGTAATCCATAAAAACACCACCTTTCAAGTCAGTGTGGAGGGTGTAAAACCTAATTCCCCATTCATTTTAAACCACAATTACGAAGTATTTTATACAATCTGCATGTGTGGTGCAAAACACATTTTTTCTTTTGTTTTCATTTTTCTCTGGCCTCAAACTATCAAGTCCTGCCTTTTATTTTCAAGTGTGTTGATTTGAGTTCCTTTTTCCTAACCTTGCCTTTTAAATAACAAGCCCAAAACGATTTTTCTCACTGAATTCCTTTCCCAAACAGTGCCTTTTTAAATCAGCAGTAAAACGATTTTTTTCATTACGTCACACTCCTTGCACCTTGCCTTTCAATCAAAGGGGTCATATTAAACTGAGGACTGTAGGGTGGGGGTAGCTGGGAGAAAGGTATTGTTCAAATTAAGTAATTTCTGTGGATTTTGTATTGTATTGCAAACGTTTGTACTGGTCTAAGTTGTTATTGCACGTTTCGAAATCTCAACTGTGTTGTTTTATATAACTGAGTCATAGTTGTGATTTTGGCTGTTGCCTCATCATTGGTGGCTGATGTTAGTCTGTTATTTATATATATATTCTTACTACACCACGGTCTGGTTCCTAGTCCATTGGCGACACAGGGTATTTGTTGGGTAGGGTGCAAGAGGGTTGGAGACCTCACCAAACTGAACTTGAACATTGCTTTATTGTGCACCACCTTGCTTGGGGGAAAGGCACTCCCCGAGTTGAGTGTGACCGCATAATAAACCGCAACAACCTTTATAGTCAGCTACTTGTCACAGATGGCACCAGAAATCACTGAGTCAGACCAAACTCGTAGGTTAGTTGTTCAAAAGGGGTTTTGGGGATTGTGCCTTGAACTCGCACTGTTGGGACTTAAGCTATTTCACTCATGCTCACGTACTCCTTTTCCCACCCTACATTCACGCCTCGTCTTACTCCTCCCTCCAATCCTCTGTCCCCCCCAATGTTTCGCTCCTCCTAAGGACCTCACCTCCACCCTTTGATGCTAAATCTTCTTCAACTCAACTACTCCTTCATACCACTATTCTACCCTCTGCTGCTACCACCACCACCACCACGACGACCACTCCCCTCCCCCTCATCACCCGCCACGTACCTCCCACCATCGCCCATCTGCTCCTACCACAGTTGCCCCTCCCGGTGCTCCTTCCCTCCTGCTGCCGCCTCCTCTCCCTGCCTGGTTCCAACTATGATAGGTTATTTATAACGTACTTAATACCCAGAGGTTTCTAAGCGCGGACCCGGGGATCGAACCTGTGTGGCTCCATGTCATCTTGCTTTCAAGGCAAGCACGTTGCTGCTGAGCTATCCTCCCAGGACAGCCCACACCCGTCCCCTCCTGCTGCTGCTCCTTCCCCTTCCGCCACCACTCCTTTCCCACCTGCTGCCTCCCCCTCCCCTTCCTCCTCCTGTTGCCGCACCACCTCCTCTACCCTCCTACTGTCGCTGCGTCGCCCTTCCTACTGCCGCTCCTCACCATCTCCAGTTAGCAGGAGCCTAGTGTCAGTGTAGCCACTGGAAAGATCCCATGGTCCAGCAGCAGTCATCCTTTTGTTCTCTGGAGAGGGTTAGGGGACAGAGCTCTCATCTGTCTTGGATGCCTTTGATCTTCACCTCTAGGGCAGAGGACTTTGGAATGGACTTTACTCCCAATAGAGGTCCAAAAGTGCATCCTCCTTTTGATGGTCTGAACATGAAAGAAAGGATGAGGTGATGCCCCTCTCCTTGCAAAGGCTATCACACAGGGCTGGCCCGAAAAGCAAGCCTTCTGTAATGGGCGGTTCAATCCCTGTTGTAACAAATGCCCTTTGCTTTATGACATCTTCATTTCAAAAACGCTACTGCCCGCGCTCCCAAACCTGAACGTAAATACCACCTCCTTAATCTAGAAAGAGGCCCCTCAAGTAAACACTGATTTCCTCCTCTTAATCCCTTTTCATATATTACTCTGTATTACGTTAGTCCTCCAGGGGAAAAGAACTGCTACATGGCTGTCTAGTCCCTGTTTTTTTAACCTTATATACTCATGCACTAACTGTTCTTTTGCTCACCAACTCCTCCGCTAATATACGACAAATGTATCAGGAATGCCCTACTGACAGTTCTCCATTGCAGGTGTTTCTGGTCGAAACAGCCTGTACCTTCCATGAATACTAAAACTAAAATACCAAGATAAACTCACCGTACATTAAGTGATCTGATATACCATTTCCTACTCCCCAAATCATGTCATAGGTTTGTATTGTTTTAGTTCACATTTTTGTGGTTCAACTTTTTTGTGTTACAACACTTTATTTGCCTGGCAAGTGTTGCACGGTGTATTACGTTGAATACACCCTGGAATGGCTAACAGGGGCACCTCTGCAATCTGCATTAATCCAGATGTTTGCACTACAACTCCCATCAGCCGTAACTGGTACATTCAGTAGTGAGGGGGCAGGTCATGGGGGTTGCAGACCAACAGAGCTGGAGAGCAGCAGGCTGCAGGCACTTGCCCTGGCTTCTGTAATCTGGTGCCACAGCAAACCCCACCTTAGATTCAAGATGCTCCTGCTACAATAATGACCCCTTTCAAAGGCCCACTGGGTTCTTGTGGCGTTTATCACACTAACAAATTCCACCAATAAACTAACCACATTTCAAAGCATTCCTTTTAAATTTCAGGTTTGAACTGGGTTTTGGATTTTTATGTTTCGTTTGAATGATCAGAATCGCCTGTACACTTCTCTTCTTGGCACACCTGAGACCTTTGCCATTGCATCTTCTTTTCAGCATTATTTTGAATTCACAGGGAGGTGCGATTCATTTATCGAAATCTGTAGATTGCATACACGCATTTACAAAGGACCCATCAATTACCCCCTGTGTACAGACGAAATCGCTGTTTCAATTAAATATTCGAACATGACAATATCGGTCCATATTTTATATCAATTATGATTTATGCACCGTGGAAGGGGTGTGTTAAAACTAACTACCATTAGCCCATCCACTGTTCGGAAGAATGTGGCATAAAACAGGGTTCGAAATTGAGGGGAGCTGGGAGCTATTTGGCTCCTGCTTGAAGCCTACAAGATGCTAGTTAGCTTTAAGCCAACAGCTACCAGGAGCTACTTTTGGCTCCCCAGGCCAACGGATGCCAAAAAACACCCATGTCAATTTAAGCATAAGTGGTCATAAATAATGGACAAAATGTTGTGTTTGCATCTGAGTGTAAGATGGATTTGAAGAACAGTATGCACTAGCTACTCATTCACCATTGGTAGCTTGTGGTCACTAATGAATGCTGGATACTGTGAGCGGATTCAATTCAACACTACAGCTAAGTCAATGCCTAGTCTGGGATGCTGAGGGAAACCCTTATTGATATATTTTTATGTCCAGTTTGTTTACTCTGGATGACTACCCTTATATAACGCCCCTCTCAGAATCCACCTGACCCCACTGAGCCAAGAAGTAGGTTTGTTTTGCAAATTAAAAGGTTTATTTGAAAATTAAATATATATCACACTTTTATAGTAAATTAATATTTGATAGCACACTTGTGAGGATGATAGTGATGAACAATGGATAATGTTACAGTGGTACACTCTTTTTGATGGCTTAGAAGTGATATGGAGAGGATGAAGTAGCTGAGAATGCTTTTATGGCTTGAAGGACAATGCAATGATGAATGAAAATGCAGTACAGAAAATAAACTTGATATGACTTCAACAAAAGACAATGTAATCACTTTTCTTTGACAATTCACCCCCCCTTATGCAAGGTAAAGAGATGGAAAGAAAGCACACAGTTCTCAGGAATGCAATCAAATATAATTCAGTTCCCCCCTAGCAAGCTTAGAGGAAAACAGGTAGGAGTTTTAAACGCATGCAATATACTTTGATGTGGTATGCAAAGAAGTGAAAAATATGCTAAAATTGCTTTAATTCCCTGTAGGAGGTTCAGGGTGAGTGAGAGATACTTTAAATTAATTCAGGATCACTTTAGCAATGCTCTATGAATGATTGTCAGGTTGCACATGAATTTCAGCAAGGAAAGTAAGGACAAATATTTTTACACGTGGCTGAAATTAAGCAAAATGTCAAATCGCTGCAAATTTAGTCACGTGCGTCGAGCGCAATTACGGAAGCACTATAAGGAGGAGGAAGTCGGTTCTAGGCCCGTTGGAAAGCTTAGAATCTTAGCAGTTAAAACTCGCTCCTAGCACAAACGGTTCCGGAGATATGGCCGATTTAGTAAAGGTAGTTTTTGGATTTTACATTTTAAAGCTCAGAATGACAGATGACAGTTTTCAGTTTTAAAGATGACAGAATGGCACGATTCTAGGAGGCAGTTCTAATAGGCTAAAATAGTTTGGATTAGATTATTTTAAACTAAGATTGGTTTTGGCACAGTGCTAGCTGGGTACTGACACTAGATTTTGGACAGGAATGCGACTTCGTCACCGATCGGGTCAGGATTGGCTGGACTTCTGCTAGCGGTTCTGCATAGCGATCTGGTCTCTGGTTCCGGATACAGCACTGCTTTCTGGATACTGCTACAGGTTCTTGCAAAAGTTCTTGGCAAGGAATTCAAACAGCTCGCCCGGCTGTTGAATAGTTTGGTTGGTTTTGAGGCCTGCTGAAGAGGATTCAGCTTGTGGATTCAGGCCTCTCTGCTACAAATTCTGGAGTTAATTTCTGGTCTCTGGAGATTGATGGATTTGAAGTCTGGATCTCTGGATGTGAAGTCTGAAGTCTTCCGGCAAAGCGTCCCGCAAGAAAGTGGAAAGTGAATGTCCCTACCTGGGTTTCAATGTTCCTTTTATGTGTTTTGAAAATGGGTGTGTGCCTGGGCCTAGCTAAGCCTGCCCCTCTCACTTATCATTGGCCAAGCTTTCCTCTCTCCCTTGATTGGGGGAAAGAAATGGAGTGTCAGAGTGATGCTGTAGGTTTTATGGTCAGAGGAACCTCCCCTTGTCAAATTGCAGACAAATCTATTTCTGACCCAAATACATATTTATCTATCTATGTACCATTTTTCTAATATAGGTCCAGTTAACATTTTCTGTAGCACCAAACCATCCGATCCCTGTCTTTGTACGATGTTGTGTCCACTTATGACAGAATTCTCCCCTTTTCATCCAGATAACGACCTCTAAACTTTTCCAGATTTTACACAAATGTGCCCCAAGGATATGGGTTTCAGATGATGAAGTGTCAGATTTTTAACATGCGTACATTTGGAGTAACAACCTTTTTTTCCGCTACTATCCCCAAGAACATACCACAGGGTCCTAACACCTCTTAAAATGTGCACAGAAAAATCGCAAGAATTATATTTATATAATTTTGACAAGTCCGCACTGTGAATTATCCATCTTTTTAAAATCATGCTCTGGCCCCAAAGGGGTGTGGTTTTCCAAAGCACATGGTGGAATTTCTGGTTTATCTACTTCCCCCAAGCTCAGCTTGCTTCTCACAGGCACTGCCCCTCCCAGTTTCTCCCAAGAGGAAGCCACTTTACGGCCCCCCCAATATAACATTTGCCTGAGCCAGTGACAGTGCTTTGTTTAGTTTCCTGTAGTCCCCAGGTGCAACTCCCGTTTTCATCAGAGAGGTGTCATCTCCTTTTGGCAGGGGCAGCAGAACGCAGCCAGGCCTGGGAAGAGTGGCTGAGCAGGTTTCACTCCTGTCGGGGGTAGTTGCCAGGCAGAATTCACTCTCTTCAGCCAGGCTTCAGCTAAATGTCCCTTTAGTTCCCAGTTTTCTACATTCAAATCCAACTTACAATGTTTGCACATGCAGCTAGAATGCTGATTCTAAGTTCAAAACTATGAAATTTAAACAATTGCAACCTATGTGACGCTCACAAGTAGGTCACTCATTTATTCTAAACATTTCGATTTTAGTGGCTTTAAACCCAAATTCAATTAAGCTGCTGACATCCCCAGCTATTTTTTATATATACGTTAAATAATTACTTCCTTCAAGTCATTTCAGAATATAGTTTTATATTGTATCCACCTCTTAGCAAGTCTTTCCTTGGCCTGGTTTGGGTTCATTTGTTCAGTTTTACACAAAAGTCTGGTGGTTTTAAAACACCGGCTTTCTGATAGTGGTGAGCACCAGTATTGCATCCATTTTTGACATTAAGAAAATGAATTCCCCACAGTTCTGGGTTGCTTTTGGCAATCAGCATTGCCATTCCCAATGGTTTCAGGATACTGTGTGTGTAGCCCAATGGTGGTTTTAGGCAGTGCCCTCCTGTGCTCACAACATGGGCAAAAATGGGTGGCAGCCTATTCTTCATATTTTCCCTGTGCACTCTCTGGGGAGTTCTGGCCATAATGATGTTTTCAATGCCAGTACTGCACAGTTTTATGGTATGGCTTGGCTGCATGGGTAAACACATCCCACAATACCCCTTAATTTCGAGCCCTGTACTAGGTGAGCAAGTAGACAGAATAAAAAAAAACTTACTGCCACTTAAAAGGCCTTTCGCTATGCATGCCTGCTGATTGGTGTGTATGCTTTTAAACGTTTGAAGAAAAAAAAAATGTGTGACAACACTTCAAATTATAGAACAGTGCGAGTGGTGTACTTGAAACCAGGGGTAGGGTTATACATTGTATATTGCGGTATTCAGATTGAAATATAAGTCACAATACAATAAGAAAAGAAGGGATTCATGTCTGAGAAATTATGGAGTGCTCCATCTTGTCTGGTTTTAAATTAATTTGTAGCAATGCCATGAAAAGACGATACGGTAGGGTTCACATGAAATAAGAGGATCAGATGGGAATGTACCCACATTTTTGTGTTGCTTGGTTTAATGGATGGGGTAGATTTGATCGAATATATTTTACCTAATGGAGAAGTGACTGAATCTATTTTACCGAAAATCGAAGTAACGTTTTACATTTTAAACTTTTTTTTTTATAATGCGGGGGGAGGCCCCCTCAGCGCCCTACCCTAAAGTTTACCGTTACCCCACACCCCACCTATTATGCACTACACATATACCACATTACCTACCATTTTCGGTCAAATAAATTTGGTCACTTCTCCTTGGGTAAAATTGCATTCAGTTAAATTTATGGCATCTGGGTTTAAATGCCTATGGTGGATAGCTACACGGGTACAGCATTGGTCTCTCCAAGGAGAACAGCCTGTACGTAACCAGTTCTGATTCTGTGGCAGGGCCAATTTGGCCCATCTTTCTGAGGTCAAAAATTCAAGTAACATTCAAAATTAGGTACTACAGCGCTTAGAAGATAGAGTTTTCCAGTGAGAGCCATTTTAAAACATGCGCAGCTTGTCCGTAATGACCAAAGGGGCACCGACCCACACGTACCCTCGCCCATTATGGAGGAACCACAGCATAAACTGTCAAAGGGAAACATGGTTTCCCTTTCACAGTTTATGTTACCCTTACACCCATGACCAATAGACCATGCAAGGCTGGGATTTTTGCTTGCCCAGGATTGCAAGGTCCATTGGGGATGCAGGTTGAGGAACTGCACACAATGTGCGAGGGGGCGCTCCTGCACATACTGACTGAACGGCTCTCGCTGACAAGGTGGCGATCCGGCTTGTGCACAAATATGCAGGAATCAGAAAGCACTTGTGCTTCCTGGTTTCGGTTTTTGTGCAGTTACGCTGGAGGGCCCATGTCATGGGAGGTGACTTCTCGGCAGGAGCTGTGGTGGGTGAGAAAGAGCGAGTATGATTTATGGCTGGTTGGGTGCACGTGAGCGAGTGTATGGTGTAATGGTGCGCGCGTGAATGAGCGAGTCAATGCGTGTTTGAATATGAGAGTGCATGCCCCGTGACTGTTTAACTGTGCTTGCGTTGGGTTTGTGCTGGCACAGATTGCAAATTATTGCCAGGCTGGGTGGAAGAGATGTTATATTGAGCATCTATGATAAATCAGGCATAATAAGTGTTATTGTTATTACGTGGCTAGAAAGGCATTTTGGTGCAGCCAGTCTAGCCATTTCATATACTGTGGCAGGACATTTTCTACTGCCCATATATGATAAAGTAAACATGATAGGTGTTGGTACATGTTGGCCAGGTTTCCTTATTGTGGCATGGGAATACTGACATAGATTGGTGCAACCAGCATGGAAATGTATGGGCACAGTTTGTGTGAACATGTTTTTTTATACTGGCATATATTCTGGGGGAAGGCATGATGAATACACGGTGGGAAATGCGCCCGTGCACTGTTGATAACTTGCAGCGATTTAAACTTTTCATGAAGTACTCTACAAAACCGATTGCAAACTGTGCCTTTTTAACCCATTTTTTACAGAAAGTGTGCTGTACAATAAACCACTTTAACCAATTCTTTTTTTAAAAGATTGTGGGGGGCACAACCCCCATGAACTCCCATTGGTTGGTTTGTCGCCCTTTCATATTTGTGCCAAAGATTAACGCCTCTCTGTTTAACCACGATCATATAACACAATGTATAGATATTATAATGTAAGCCTTTCCAATGCAAGGGATCATAAAACATTAACAAAAATCCAGTGACGAAGAGTAGCCGCATTTATTAAATCTATCACAAAATATAGTACTAAAAATAACAAGAGTGCACTCTGAAACAGGTGTAGTAAATTAAATATGATATTCAAAATAATAAACGCTTTGGAACAAACGGCAAATTAAAGAAGAGATAGCTGGAATGTGTGTTTCCTATTCTATTCAAAATTAAGCCTTAACTAAGCCAAGTACTTCCAAAAACCTTTAAGCAGGGTCGGATTGGGGCAGAAAACGATCTCGGGTACCAACGAAAAAGTGTCCCACAGTTGCAAATAGCAATTCATTCCTTTTGTGACGATGTTTGAATAGTACCCAAAGGGGAGGTTTTTCATAAAATGTGATGCAAATTGTACATTTTAAAGAATATTTATTCAGCAACAGTGGACAAAACTATTAGCCGCATAGTGAAGAAACTCATCAAACTGGGCCACATTGGCCGAGAAGTAGCCCACTTTGACCCAAAAAAACTGACCTACACAAGCATTTTGCGTTTTTTGGTTCGGCCATGGGCCCTTGCACTATAGGCCAGTCTGACCATGCCTGTAAGCTCTACATAGGCCTTACCAGGTCTACTCGTTTTCTTTGTGAAAGATAAAGGTCTGGGCCTGTGGGAGTGCCTGCTGCCCTGCTCAGGGTATGCATTGCCCGTTCAGGATGCAGGGCGTCCATTTGCACTGCTCCCCCCCCCTTCCATTGCAGCAGGGGTGGGATAGAAGAGGCGTGACGAGATGTACTGCAGGCCTGAACTCAGCAGTTCCGGTCTCCAGAATACAGAGCCTGGTGTCTGGGCGGATGCAGAGTTGCTTTCGGTGTGTGTATAGAGGGCTCTGCCGGGAAATGGCAGCATAGCGCTGCGAGGTGGGAGTGAGGGGAGAGTGGAACATGCCAAGGAAGGCTGACCTGAGCATCGAGGTGTTGCAACGTGAGGGATTGCAACTGCATGTGTTGCTGAGAACCGTGTGGCCGCCACACGTCGCTATGGCAACGCACGGTGCTTGGAAGGATTACCAGCACACTCAGCTATGCGCCCATCTAATTAGGACAAAGTGAGGGGGCGGGGGAGGGGGAGAGCTGATGCCGTCAGCTTTCCACCTGGTCCAAGATCCGCTCATTCGGCTCCGATTGCATTGGAGGCAGATGCATTCTTTTTATTTCACTGACACTTCCTAGTTCATAGAGCATTATAATTAAATGACTCATTTCAATCATGTAAACAATATATATGTATATGTACAGTATGACTCTGTCAGCTAAAGCCAGTTAGTGATCTATGAAAGAAAGAAAGCAAGCAAGACTATCATTGCTCCACTCCCGGGAAAGCAAGCAAGACTATCATTGCTCCACTCCCGGGAAAGCAAGCAAGACTATCATTGCTCCACTCCCGGGAAAGCAAGCAAGACTATCATTGCTCCACTCCCGGGAAAGCAAGCAAGACTATCATTGCTCCACTCCCGGGAAAGCAAGCAAGACTATCATTGCTCCACTCCCGGGAAAGCAAGCAAGACTATCATTGCTCCACTCCCGGGAAAGCAAGCAAGACTATCATTGCTCCACTCCCGGGAAAGCAAGCAAGACTATCATTGCTCCACTCCCGGGAAAGCAAGCAAGACTATCATTGCTCCACTCCCGGGAAAGCAAGCAAGACTATCATTGCTCCACTCCCGGGAAAGCAAGCAATACTATCATTGCTCCACTCCCGGGAAAGCAAGCAATACTATCATTGCTCCACTCCCGGGAAAGCAAGCAATACTATCATTGCTCCACTCCCGGGGAAGCAAGCAATACTATCATTGCTCCACTCCCGGGAAAGCAAGCAATACTATCATTCCCGGCCACATGTCACTAGTTGCTCGCGATTGCCATCTCCGCCTTGGCTTTCAGCTGGTCAGTGAGGCCTAATGAACAACCTAATTGTAAAGCAGCAGCAGGGTGTCCACGTGCCACCCCACCTGCCCCCCTTACCTGTCGGTTCAGGCGGTAAACGGCACTTGAGGCCCTGCAGTGGGTAATACGATGTTCATTCAGGCAGAATACTTACAAATTTCCTAAAGAGGTACAGAGAAAAATTGAGCCCTCCACTGTATGCAGCATCCCATGCGCAGCCACCTTTGGCTGTACAGAAAGAAATGGGGCACACCCCTAGGCCTGCTCAAAAATGCTCATGTTGCTACATGCAGAGACTGAAACAGTTACACCTCTAAATTCCATGAGGGTTTAGTCGAGAGCCATTACAACAAAAACGGGCCTAGTTGAATATATACGTGTCGGATCGGGTAGAGGTATTTACATCTGCTCATACTCTGCCGCCCAAGTTCGGAGATAATCCGCATGCAATGAGCTTTTCGGAAGACACCGAAGTATTTCATCATAGGTTGGGATCCACTGGTATGATCCAGAGGTGTAGCCAGGATCATCTCAAAAGTGGGGCCTGGAGCTAAAGTAGTGGGGCACACCCGCCGCAGGGCCATGAACATCTGTAATTTGCAGATTTTGGGTGGGCCTTGCCCGCTCAGGCCCTACCCGGTTTATGCCTCTGGTATGATTCCCAGAGACAGCGGGAAACAAATACGATTGCGCACCTTTTCCACTGTCTGGGTACAACAAACATACACATAGAAGGAAGGGAAGGGCAACACTATATAAGGAACCATTGCCTGTGACCTCCTTCTACACAAATATGAACACACATGGTCCTGCAAAAAAAAAAAAAAAGGTTGCGCAGTATAACTAATTTATAAAACACTTTATTCAGAAATCACTTGTTCACAGCAAGAACACAACATCTAATGACGAGAAAATCTCAATCAAAACATTTTTTTTCTCTCACAAGAAAATAAAAACTTGCATTTACATTTTTACAATCACAATGACAAAAAACACAATAGGAAAACACCACCTATAAAACTGCTCCCATTTGGGTCCTAACTGGCCCTGCATGTCTGTCCCTTCGCACAACTAAATGACACTGGACGTTCATCAGGGGTTGAACAATCGATGACGTGATTTCGGAGATCAGAGGGTGAAATCCAATGGTGAAATCAATCAATACTCATGGTATCTACTATGGAAGAGTAACACAATAGCCAGTCTCTATTAATAGCACGTCAACTAAAAAAAAGCCTTTGTTGGCCACACTGGCGTGATATGTCGCGGTCGGGATGAAAAGGGGACTTCATTAACATATTCCATTGTGGCTCATAACTGTGGTGCCTTAGTGTAACCCACACTTCAAACATATTTCCCCTTAGGAAATTTGATTTCTCTCCAGTCGGCAACCGTCCTTAGACAGTAGTCCCTGTGGATGGAGTGCGGTTCGGAGTGTGGGTTACTCTCTGGCAACGGCAGCTATGAGCCGGATGGAATATGTTCATGGAGTCCCTTCTTCATCCGTGACAGTGACATCTCGTGCCACTGTGGCCAACTAAGGCATTTTACTACGTTGGAGTCCTATTAGTAGAGAGTGGATATTGGAAGTCTATTCAATAGGAGATATATTGCGTATTGAGCAGAGCGATACATCTCATGGCTACATTGAGTGGATTCACCCTTTAATGTCCACACAGGTTGTGAAATCATGCCATCATGAATTTTTCAGCCCCTGATGAATGTCCAGTGTTATTTAGTGAAGCAAGGGTACAGAAAGAATTATGTAGGGCTAGTTAAGACACAAATGGGAGCAGTTTTATAGGTGTATTTTTTTGTCAGTGTAAAAGTGTAAATGCACATTTTTTTTTCATGTGTTTTTGGGCCCGTCTTGTGTAAAAAAATGATGTCTTCATTGTGCTGTTCTATTCATTAGATGTTATGATGTTCTTGCCGTGAGCAAGTGATTTGTGAATAAAGTCTTTCATATATTATTTATACTACACACTGCACAATCCATTTTCTTCAGGACCATGTGCATTCATATTTCTGTAGAAAGAGGTCACCCTGTTTCCTTCATTATTTGAGAATACGCAGGTTGGCTTTCAGCGTGACATAGGGAAAATAACCTTATGTAAGTGACAATGATATGGAGATCAATGCTGAGGAAACAGCCGTGAAGGCATTTACAAATACGACCATAATATAACAAAGCACATACATTAGATTGGCATATTAAGGGGAAAAGGTTGAAAACTCAACATCTTAACTACCTAATCTTCCCCCTACATGGTAAA